>NC_052148.1:194035937-194367199 GCF_902713615.1 Scyliorhinus canicula
ACATAACACACATAAGGGACTTTTTTCTTTTGCGATCCCTCAACTCTACCCACACAGATTCTATGTCTTCCGACCCTGTATTGTTTCTTGCTATCGATTTAAGTTAATTTCTTACTAACGATGGAACTGTACCCCCTCTGCCCATCTGCCTTTCGATAGGACACATATCCTTGGATATTTAGATCCCAGCCTTGACCCCCTTGCAGCCACGTCTCTGTGATGCCCACAAAATCATACCCTCCTCCCGCCCCATCTCATAGATGTCTCCTTTTTTGCTGTGTCTGAAGTTAGATTCCTGCTGCTTTCTATACTCTGTTCTATTACATGTTCTGGAAACTAAACTATCCTGAGCCCTCGGCCCCTTTAACTTATCCTCATCATTAACCTGCACTCTCACCTCCTTTAACTTTGATTTTCTAATTTTCCATATAACTGAATCCTTCCCCCCCAATATTTAATTTAAAGCCCTATCTATAACCCTAGTTATGTAATTTGCCGGGACTCTGGTCCCAACTTGATTCAGGTGAAGATCGTCCCAACGGAACAGCTCCCTCCTTTCACATTACTGGTGCCAATGCCCCATGAATTCAAACCCATTTCTCCCACACCAACCTTTTGAGTCATGCATTTACCTCTTTAATTGAGCCAATTAGTTTGTGGCTCAAGTAGTAATCCAGAGATTATTAGCTTCTTGGTTCTGCTTTTTAATTTGGCCCCTAGCTGCTCATATTCCTTCAGCAGATTCTTGTTCTACCTGTGTCATTGGTACCTACATGGACCATGACAACTGTTACTTTACCCTCCCACTCCAGGTTCCTCTACAGCCCAGATGAAATATCCCGAACCTGAGCACCAGGCAGGCAACACAACCTTCGGGACTCTCGATCCTGGTCACAGAGAACAGTGTCTATGCCCCTAACTATACTAGCCCCAATTACGACTACATTTCTTTTCCCTCCCCCCACTTGAATGGCTCCCTGCACCATGGTGCTGTGGTCAGTTTGCTCATCCTCCCCACAGCCCCCGCTCCCATCTGTACAGGGAGCACAAACCTCAAACATGTTGGACAAGGGCTGAGGCTCTTGCAATCCTACCTCTACCTCACTCGCAGCCACACTCTCCTGTCTCTGACCACTGGCCAAGTTAACCTAAGGGGCATGACCGCCTCCTGAAACACAGTGTCCACGTAACTCTCTCCCTCCCTGATGTGTCGCAGCGTCCGAAGCTCAGACTCCAGCTCATCAACTCTGAGTTGAGGTCCTCAAGCAATCTACACTTGCTACGTCTGTGTTCACTAGGAACCACAATGGGGTCCACCAGCTCCCACATTATGCAGGAACAACACATCGCCCGGCGCTGATTCTCTATTTTGTTTAATTTGGTTCTTTAATTTAAATTTCCAGCCTTTTTTTAGTCTTTCTAACCTGTAAAATATTTCTTTTTTTTACCTCTAACTGAAAGTAAATCAAAATAGGTAATGCAAGTTAGCAGTTACTTACCAGCAATGAACGTACCTATTTTCCTATGATTCTACTTTTTGTTTTTCCCACTCTGTATGGTGAGCTCCTTCCCTTTTCCCGCTGTTTTAACTGGCCGGGTCCACCTCTGTCTGCACTGTTTCTCACACTGAAGTGAATTAAGCTTTAATTTGTGTATTTTCCTGAGATCTTTAACCTTTGACTGTTCCATTGAGTTACAGGCACCAGATTTAAAGTAAAACATTACCAAACTGTTTATTTAAAACAAGAATAAAAGATGGACATATAATGGATCAATGGTCTATGAGTCTAGCTATTCCCAAAACCCCACCCCACTCTCCACCCAGATACACACAAGACAGACACACTGCGAATGGGGTGGGAAAGGTTTTAAAAGAAAACAGGGATTAAGAGGTATGAGAGATTTGAGGATCTCCACTGTTGAGATTGTGGTTTTTTGTGGTCCACGATCTTCGAAGGAAACGAAGGGCTGAACTCAGGCTGATTTACTCTTCCTAATGGTTGACTTTGATTAGAACATGGAGACAGTAGAATTCCCTCCAGAGAGTCACTTTCATTTGTAGGACCTCTGCCAGTCTAATCCTCACTGAGAGAATTTAGAATTCTTCACCTGAGGATTTCACTAGATTTCTAAACAACCCCCTGGCGCTGGACTAGGTCCTTCCGCAGGTTGACCTGACTACAGAGAAAAAGGTCTTTAACCACATGCCATCAGTTGAGAAAAGTCAGTTTTAGTTCCCTGCGCTTTTACTCAGAAGTGGAACATTCATAGACCGGCTGGAGGGTACCTTAATTGCCAACCTCAGCTGATAGAAAGAGTATTTCATATCGCCAGCCTCCCAAATAGAGATTTAAAATTGCCACAGATCTGACAACTGCCTGCAAGCTTTTAAACAGGAGGGTCTTCCCAGGCTTGGCTAGAACCAATTTAAATCGATGAACTGATAGAGAGATTTACTTTAAGCTGCCTTCCAGCCTAAACCCCAAAAGTGAAAACTAAAGTAAAATGATTTGCCTGTGATCTCCAGTGGAAATAGGCAATGGTGAGGAATTCCAGTAGAGGTGATTGGCTGGTAGCCGAGTCCATCAAAATGACATCACAGGCTATGCCACTGAGCAGACTGAATCAGAGGGGATCTGCTGGATCAATCCACATAGCAGTTCAAAACGAAATGTCTGTGATTTTTAAAACCAACCAACTGGACAGGCATGAAATGAGAAACAGGAAACAGCAAGGATTTCAGCAAGTTCCTTTCAAGTGTAGTATTCTCTCAGTACTGTACTGAAATGTCGGTCTTGAAGTGGGACTTGAACCCAGAAACTTGTGACTCGTGCGATATTCTTGGAGTAACAATGCAACACTTTGGAAAAACATGCTGGTCAGTAGCAGATGGTGTACATTGTTGAAAGTATTTCTCAATTTATACTTTTTTGGAAAAATTGTGCAACCTGAAACTAATGATCAGTTGAAAGCTTTGATTGGAATTTAGAATCATGGAATCATTGAGGCATGGAAGGAGACCATTCAATCCATCAAATCCAAGCCAGCTTAGCAAGAGCAAAGCTCGGCTCACTTCCTACACCCTGCAATTTCATCATCTTTCAGTCCATACCCATTTCTCTATTGAAAACCTCAACTGAATTTGTCTACAACAGACTCAGGCAGTGCACACCAGACCACTCGGTGTGAAAAAATGTTTTCCGGTGCCACCTTTGAGCCTCCCCCAATCAACTAAAATCTGCGTCCTCTGATTTTCCACACCTTCTCCAAAGCAAACAGTTTCTCTATCCACTCTGCCTAGACTCCCCATGACCCTGGACACTTCCACTGAATCCCAGTTCAACCCTCTCTCCAAGGAGAACAGTCAAGCTTCCACAAAATATACAAAAGCAAAATAAAAATGCTGCAGATGTTTGAAGTCTGAAATAAGAACTGAAAATACCACTGGGCTAAATCGCTGGCTTTTAAAGCAGACCAAGGCAGGCCAGCAGCACGGTTCAATTCCCGTACCAGCTTCCCCGAACAGGCGGCGGAATGTGGCGACTAGGGGCTTTTCACAGTAACTTCATTGAAGCCTACTCGTGACAATAAGCGATTTTCATTCATTTTTCATTTTCATTTCAAACAGGTCTGGCATCATCTGTGTAGTGAGAAACAGACAGTGGGCCAGATTTTCCATTTCAGCGGCTAAGTGCCGGCTCAAACGGAGAATTTGTGGGTGTTTTACGACGCCAAAATCAGCGCTGAACCCTCAACGATTCCGTGACCAGTGAGGTGCTAGCAACCGCGTTACGTTACCTGCCGATACGGACATAGAGTGGGTGGGTCCATGGCCACGCATGCACACGGCGGCCGCGCCGTACAACATGGTGCCGGCCTCCCGTGGACCTGGCCTGCCAAAGGCTGTCCCCCCTGTAACACTCCCCCAGACTACCCTCCGCCAGGTTTACGAGAAGTGAGAGGTCATGTGTCCTATGCTGTCGGGAAGTCGGCCCTTTGGGGACAGAGCAACGGGGGAGGGCCTCAGGTGATGTCCTGAGGCTGTCCCGACGGTGTGCGGCATGCTCTTAGAGTATTCCATTTTTGAGGGACGGAGAATCGTCAAAACGGCACCGCCCGATTTTGGCATAAAAATGGATTCTCCGGCCAAACACAATTTGTCCGCCGGCGGTCAGAGAATCCTGTCCAGTGTTCCAAATCAGTGACTCCCCAAATCAGCCATTCTGATGAAAGATCACATAGTAACTCTGCACCTCTTCCCTCAAACTTGCCAACATCCACAGCAATCCTCACCTTTATCCCAGCTTCTCCAATCCATTCCAGTAACGTAAGTCCCTCATTGTCCAATTTGTTTTCAGTTAGTGAAAATCAGAAACAATACATTTTTAAAGAAATTAAGCTCAGAATGTTGAGTTTGATATGTAATGTAATGCATTGAAGTATCAGCTGATGAGCAGTGTATTGCCCACAAACAAAGCCCTTTCCTGAATAGTCTGTGCAGTGAGATCTTTATCTTGGTATTCCTGTAATATGCTCCACACTATCACTCGTGATAGCGTGAGCCTCTTTATATCTACAAAATTCTGCAGTGTTGCTATTTCTAAATGGGTTTCGAAATGTATTTGTCAACCTAATAGGGATAATACAAAGGGAACTTTGGTATCACAGCTGAGTTTTCTCAAAAGCATAAAATAACCCAGGCTTCAGGGACTACTGGGTATTAAGGACAGGATGGCTGCTCCTTGGAAAATTGGCAGTAATTTGCAATATTAAATTTCTGTGGTATAAAATCACCTATTCATTTATGTGGTAATTTTTAAAATTAATGCCCGAATTTGTAGTTGATGTGGAACCCCAGTGACCAGATATGTTCCATCTAAAGTGCCCTCAATTCTTTGGAAGTCTACTTGGCCATAATGGTTCTGTGTCCGCCCTATTGGTCATCTATTGGAAAAGTGATTATAAAGATGTTTCACCTGGCAATAACTTCCTTGGAGTGGCATCAGCGTCAGATTGCCACTCCATGCCCAATTCCCTCCACCAAATCTCTTCCGTGCTTGTTTTGCCCGACATCCCGACTCAGACTAGGCGACATCTAGGCACCGCAGAGTCGGATTGAAGAAGGACATGTTCCTTTTCATGGCACTAGCTGCTGTAAAGCTGGTAAGTTTAAAAGTCTAATTAAAGTTGACAGGCCAGGGGAAGGCACGTGTGTAAGGTAAGTGGATAGAATTTGGGGGATGGAGCGATTGGAGGCCGGTGGGAGGGTGAGCGGGTTGAACATCATAATCTTTATTGTTGTCACAAGCAGGCTTACATTAACACTTCAGTGAAGTATGAAAATCCCCTAGACACCGCACTCAAGCGCCTGTTCGGGTACACAGAGGGCGAATTCAGAATATCCATTTCACCTAACAGCATGTCTTTCAGGATTTGTGGGAAGAAACCGGAGCACCTGGAGTAAACCCACGCAGACATGGGGAGAACATGCAGACTTTGCAAACCTGGGACCCTGGTGCTGTGAAGCAACAGTGCTAATCACTGTGCTACCTGCCGAGAAGGAGGGGGTTGCACTTTGAGGGAGGGGTATGACATGGACCTCGGGGGCGGGGGTGAGTTCCGTTCAAGGATTTAGGTCAGGCCAGAAGTTGGGGGTCGGCTCAGAGGGGAAGGGGAGTCCAATTACGAAGTAGGGCAGGGGTTGGGCATCCAGTCACAGTTGAGAGATGCGAGTTGGGCCCACAATGGGGGAAACGGGTGGAGAGTCCTATGCGGATGGATGGAGTCCCCCCAGGGCGTCAGTTGTGGGGAATACCACGATGTGGCTAATTGGGTGGTGTGGGGGTGTTCCTTGGGGTGACCATCTCAGTGTTTGCAATAATTAGACATGAGAAGACGTTTTCATCTTCTAACTTTTCCTGAGTAACTATTTGTGCAACACAGTTGCAACCATCTGAATTTGCAATTTAAATCACATTTTCGGGTGGTTTGCAGCACCATTGCCTCAAAGAAGTTTGCACTTCTGGGCTATTACCATGCAAATGCTTACCTGTGAAGTTCCAAGAGGGATTCCTTAGCGCATCTTTGGGCTAAGCCTCTCAATTTGACACTGGGGCCACGGAGGTTACAGCTGATGGTATCAGCCACTTGCTGAATATTGGAAAGAATTATTGATTAGCACCCAGAAGTTTGCCTGGGAAGGTATTTTGCGTAAAGCATAATGTTCAATAGCTTCCACAGCTACAGCAGGAGACATCCAAATCGTTGAGATTTTGTGCAAATAAGCCTTCTGCAATGAAGCAGAATGTTGAAGAAAAGTCTCCTGTGACATTCAGGTAGGAGTGACATGGTGTGTAAACACAAGCCATTGGATATTAATTGCAGCAAACATAACCTCTTGAGTTATTGCAGCAATAATTGCCAACACTCGCAAAATGTGGCTTTGTAAACTGATGGCTGAAAAAAAGACAAAAATATAAAGGGACATAAAAATGCGCCAGGTGTTCAGTGCACATATAAATAAGTGTTGTTTAAAAAATGGATTTCAGCATTTCATGAGTAACAGCTTAAGAGACATTCTGCAGTGGACAAGGCCCATTTCCCTATTTTATTTTTTTATTTTAGAGTACCCAATTCATTTTTTCGAAGTAAGTGACAATTTAGCGTGGCCAATCCACCTACCCTGCACATCTTTGGGTTGTGGGGGCGAAACCCACACAGACATGGGGAGAATGTGCAAACTCCACATGGACAATGACCCAGAGCCGGGATCGAACCTGAGACCTTGGTGCCTTGAGGCAGCAGTGCTACTCACTGCCACCATGCTGCCCTCCATTTCCCTATTATTATATTCCCACTTTGCATGGATGAGTTGCATACTATGGCAGTTTCACTGCACTTATAATTCAGTCCAGAATCTGTTTTAAGTAAATTACAGAATTGTAAATGTGGGTCTTGCACTTGCTGGTGACAATGACACTTTGCTCTGCCCAAAATTGCAAATCAGAAATTGAGTGCACTGTGAATTGGTTGCAAAAGATCTGCGGCGAAATTCTCCCAGCGGGAGACTAAGTGCCGACGCCGGAGTGAAAACCAGAGTGTTTCACTCCGGCGTTGGAGGCCGCTCCTCGCCCCCTATTCTCCCACCCCCAGGGGGCGAGGAGCGGCGCCGCGTCAATTACCACGCCGGGCCTTGGCGGCGCGTAAATTACGCGGCCGGCGGCACATACATGACGTCACCCGCGCATACGCAGGTAGGCCGACGCCAACCCGCGCATGCGCGGTTGCCGTCCTCCCCACGTGAGCCCCGCAAGACATGGAGGATTGATCTTGCGGGGCGGCGGAGGAAAAGAGTGCGTCCTTTAGAGACGCTGGCCCGCCGATTGGAGGGCACCGATCGCGGGCCAGACCCCTACTGAGCCCCCCCTGGTGCTCGACCCCCCGCGCCCCCCCCCCCCCAGAGGCCGCACACGCAGCGTTCGCGCGCTGTTCACGCCGGCAGCGACCAGGTGTGGTTGGCGCCGGTGTGAACCCATCGAATTGGGCAGGCCGCTCGGCCCATCCGGGCCGGAGAATCGGCGCTCGACCGTTAGAAATGGCGAGCGGCGATTCTCCGAGCGGCCTGTCGTGAAACGCGCACGCTGTTTTGGGGGGGGTGGGAGAATCGCGTGCGGGTGCCAGGGCAGCGTGGTGGGAATCGCCCGGCACTCCCGCGATTATCCCACCCGGTGTGGGGGTCGGAGAATTGCGCCCCTGTTGTTCTGCTTCACAATTCATGCGACATACATGAGAACACAGGAAAATTTGGTCTTTTAAATTTCTAAAATGCAGAGACAGAAGATACAGCCAATCAGATTTTTTCCCAATTTATTGTAGCCAAATAAGTATGACTATAAATAAATCAAAAAGAGAAAAAATGTTGAGACAGAATATGACTTTAGTGGTTATATGAGTAAGAGGTTAAAAAATGTTCTGTCAGAATTAACACATTTATTTTCGTAAGAACAATCATTGACGAGTTGCCATGACAATCACCTTTTTGATATAAAAGGTTGTGGACAAAGTTTGGTTTGCACTCCCCTTAAATTCTTTGAATGATTTAATCTCCGAACAAAAATAACTATTCTCAGAATGGAGCATTGGAAGCATTTGAAAATGATTCAGAGATACGAACCACCAAAGAAAACTAAACACTAAAAATAACAGTAAATGTTTTCAAATGTCTTCAATTAATTGTATCTCTGGTATAAAATGGGATTAAATGGCACTACCTATTAAGAATTAATGTTTTGGAATCTGGGGGCAGTGGAGGCAGCCAGGGGGGAGTTGGGGGCCTCGGTGTGGACCCCGATACGGGGAAATCATTGGTTTGTCCCGGGGAGGGTAGATGGAGGGTTTGCGGGGTGGCACGGCAGGGATAAGGATGTTGGGGGACCTATTTGTGGATGGGAATTTTACGAGCCTGAGTGAGCTGGAGGAGAGGTACGGGCTCCCCCCGGGAAATGCCTTTAGGTACCTACAGGTAAGGGCGTTTGTTAGGCGGCAAGTGGTGGGATTTCCGCTGCTGCCGCGACGCACGGTACAGGATAGGGTGCTCTCGGGGGTGTGGGTTGGAGAGGGGAAGACCTCGGAAATATCCAGGTGATGCAGGAGGAGGAGGCCTCGGTGGAGGTGATCGAGCAGGGGACTTGGGCAGATGCCCTAGGGAGATTCAACTCTTCCTCTTCATGTGCGAGGCTCAGCCTCATACAGTGCAAGGTGTTGCATAGGGCATACATGACCGGGACAAGGATGAGCCAGTTTTTTGGGGGTGAGGACAGGTGTGTTAGGTGCTCAGGGAGCCCAGCAAACCACACCCATATGTTCTGGGCATGCCCAGCGCTGGAGGAATTTTGGAAGGACGTAGCGAGGACGGTGTCGAGGGTGGTAGGGTCCAGGGTCAAACCGGGCTGGGGGTTCGCAATATTTGGGGTTGCAGAGGAGCCGGGAGTGCAGGAGGCGAAAGAGGCCGGTATTCTGGCCTTTGCGTCCCTGGTAGCCCAGCAGAGGATTCTTCAGTGGAGGGATGCGAGGCCCCCAAACGTTGATGCCTGGATCAATGACATGGCAGGGTTTATCAAATTGGAAAGGGTGAAATTTGCTTTGAGGGGGGTCAGTGCAGGGGTTTTTCAAGCGGTGGCAACCGTTCCTAGACTTCCTGGCAGAACGGTAGACAACGATCAGAGGCGGCAGCAGCAACCCGGCGGGCGAGGGGAGGGGACTTTATTTCAGTTTTGTTTCTATATATTGGAGGTTTTGTCTGGGTGTGTATATATTTGCTATGTGTTTGGGCGGGTGTTAATTTATTATTTTTGTTACTGAGTTTCCTTTACTTTTTTTGCATTTTGTACTTTATAATTTTGTTGTTGATATTTTGTGAAAACTTTAATAAAAATTTTTTTTTTTTAAATTAATGTTTTGGGGCTTTATTTGCCACTATAAATAGTTTTTTTTTTCTCAGCTATTGGGACAATGGCAAGGCTGCATGTATTGCCTGGTTAGTTTCCCAAGAAGGTTCTTTATCAACCTCTAATCCCATTGTTGGTATGCTCACAATGGTATCAGGTGGAAATACGTAGTCACTAAAGGGATGAACAAAGAGGAAATTATACCATGGCATGGTGGCACAGTGGTTAGCACTGCTGCTTCAGTGCCAGGGACCTGGGTTCAATTTAGGCCTTGGGAGACAGTGTGGAGTTTGCACTTGCTCCCCTTGTCTGCGGGAATTTCCTCTGGGTGCTCCGATTTCCTCGCACAGTCCAACGATGTGGAGGTTAGGTGGATCGCCATGCTAAATTGCCCCTTACTGCCCAGGGATGTGCAGGTGAGGTGGATTCATGGGGTTACGTGGATAAGGAGTGGAAGTGGGCCTGAGGTGGCCACATCCCGATTCCAAAATGGATACTCGCAAAGAGTGCAGGGAAAAATGGACAGCACTAGAGAAACAAGCAGTTGCAAGGTTTCCTGTGTATTCGGACTTGCAGAACCCAGACAGAACTGAAACTACTAGCCATTAGAATAGTAATGAGCTATCTCCGGGGACAAAAAGAAACATTGAAACAATCGGTGCTAGGACAGACTTCCCGGCGCCAGTGGAAGCTAAAACAAAGGCAGGCCAACGGTTACATAGGGCCCGCCCAACGATCAAGGAACAACCCCGTTATTGGAGAAAATCAATACGAACGATTGGGACATGGTCCAATTAATTGGGACCAAGTCCAGGGTCCGCCCAGAAGGGCACAAAATTCCTGGGGGCTATAAAACAGAGTCCCCAAGGTCAGTTCGCTCTCTTAGAAGCTCTTGGAAGATCTCTTACTCCTCTTCGTCACCTTCACCTTGGCATTTGGCTCTCAGCAATGAGAGGCCGCCAAACACCAGCCAAGTAAGTCTAAGGTCAACGCACGCTACGAGATAGATGCTCCTAGCTGCTATTCTATACCAGTTCGAAGCCAGCAGTATCAGAACCGGACAACGGCCATTGTTCCTCTGACTGAGTGGGCCACTCGAAGCATAAGTATAGGCTTTTAGTAGTAGTTGTAGTTTAGCGAGTAGAGTTTATGCATGAGTAATAATTGACTGTGTGTGTAAGTAAACGTGTATTGATTTCAAACTTATTAACTGGTGTATCGAGTCATTGATCAGTATTCGGCTTTGAACCCTGTGGTGGTATCAGAAAGATACCTGGCGACTCTTGAGCAAAGGTAATTAAAATAGAGCAAATTAAGGGAAAGCATAACGAGCAACATTTACTGGCGACCTCTGACGGGACTCGACTTAGAAGTGGCCCCCCCACTCAGAGAGAACCCAAAATTTGAATTAGAAATCCAATTGGAAACAGAAGAACCACAAGAGTTTAAGCAGTACTGATCAATCCCCCAGAATTCGGAAGTGTGTTAATGCATGCGTACTAACAGGGATATAAGGTAAATCTAAGAGATTTTGTTGCGTAAAACTGTCAGGAGTTTTGTAGGCCGGAAATTAGAGTAAGCCGTACCCGTGTTTACATCACCGCTTTATCACCCCCCTGTTCCAAATTTAATAGAGAATCCACAGATATAGGAAAAATGACAATGGAACGCCTTATGAACCCCCAGGAATTCGAGGTCGCAGCGACCAACAGAGTTGGACAGTGTCCCGTTTGGGAAGATGAAATAAGGAAGTACCTCAAAGGGAAAGGATGGCCCCTTTGGAGCGAATTTTGCACGAATGAAGAAACAGGTCCCGGGAGTATAGGACATACTTGGTGGGAGAACCTGTCAGAGATTCACAAGAAGAGCTTGGAAAAAGCTCGCAAGCCGATGGCAATCGTGTCCTGTCTGACACAATTGCGAGGCACAGAGGAGGTCGTTAGGATGCTCCGTAGAGAGATAGAGGAGAGAGATAGAACGAGTAAGGTAGATGTGAGCGAGATAGAGAGAACAGAGAGTTAAGAGGGAAGTTAGCTGCAAAAGACAGAGATGTGGCTGATGCCAAGAGGGCACACCAGTCTTGTCTGGTGCACTTAAGCAGCTTCCACACCCAGTATGACAAGGCCTACCAAGACACACAACGTGCGGTTTTGGTAAGACAAGAAACATAACAGCAGGTAGAGGCATTGCAGAAACAGTGCAATGATTTAAAAGCAGCCCTACGAGCACTCCATGCTTCCACAACGGAACAAAGGCAGAGCTCCGTAGACCACGCAAAGTGCCAGAAGCAAATTGCAGAATTGCAATCCCTGCTTTCAGTTCAAAATGGCTTTCAGAGCACATTCAGACCCCAACTAGATCAGGAAAACAGCCCAGATTGGCAAGAATTAAACGAAACAGCCCACAGATACGTACATGGAGCATGTGTGCAGGAGAAGCCCCAGAAAAGGAGAGCACCCCAACCCCCCACTGAACAGGCAGAACACACCCCCATGAATCCAGTCACCACACACCGCAGGGCCACGGTGGAAGGAGACACGGATTTCCTGTATACAACCCCCTTAACCGTGACCCAATTACGGGACGCGTGCGAGAAAATCACACCGTTCCTCCCCACTTCAGACCCCCACCAATTCTTCACGAAAGTTAAACAGCAGGCCACTATGTACGGCCTGGACGAGAGAGAGCAGGTAAAGCTCACAGTTTTGAGTCTCGATCCTTCAGTCGTAGCAGCCCTTCCCGACCCACAGAATGTAGGAGGAGGCACCCTAGCAGAGATGCACACACGATCCTTGATGCGATCGGCTATAACAGAGGAGACCCGGTAGAAGGGAGAAAACAGCAAAGACAAAGGTATCCATAACTTTAAAAAATCAATAGAAAAATATTTGTGGCACAGGACTAGCAGAGAACAAAAGCCATTTTTATCTTCAAAATCCAGGGACAAATAGGCTAATTAACCTATTATTGATGGTTGGAAAGATGTCTTTGCAAAATATGAAGAATATAATTTTTAAAAGTTGGTTTGAATTTCTAAAAGGAATGGTCATGTTTAACCACTCTTACTCAATTTCTTCGGCGTACAGATTACAGAAAAGCATTATAGTGGATGTGATATACATAGGCTTTCAGAAGGAGTTCACTAGTGTGCCACAATACAATCTTGTTACACTGGTCCTCCCCCTGTGTGCGTGGGTTTCTTCCGGGTGCTCCGGTTTCCTCCCACAGTCCGAAGATGTGCGGGTTAGGTGGATTGGCCATGCTAAATTTCCCGTAGTATCCTAATAAAAGTGGGGTTGGGGTGGGGGGGGGGGGGGGGGGGGGGGTTGTTGGGTTGCGGGTGTGGGGTGGATACGTGGGTTTGAGTGGGGTGATCATGGCTCGGCACAACATTGAGGGCCGAAGGGCCTGTTCTGTGCTGTACTGTTCTATGTTCTATGGTCGCAGCATCTGCAGTTAGGAACCAGACAGCAGATTGGATCAAAGTGAGCAGAGAAGGCAGGAGATCAGTAACGTTTCTCAGATTGGGAACACTTATTTTTAGATCAATAAAAAATGGATTCAGGAATTGCAGGTTTTTGCAAATAGTCAAATTGGTGTGTATACCTGATAATGTAGAAGATTGTGCAAAACTCCAAAGGATAGAAACAGGCATGAATGGCAAATTAAATTCAATATGACCTGATTTATCTTAGTTGGAGGATTTACAAGGGCACTTATTTCTTGGAAGTTAAGAAACTAAATGGATTAAAGGAGCAAAGAGATCTGAGAATATAGATATTAAATAGTTAAGTGTAGCAACACAAGTTGATAAGACTGCAGAGAGTGCAAACAAAGTACTTGGGTTCAGTTATAGAAGAATAAGCTTACATTTACAAAGAATCCTGGTTAGACCACTATTGAGGTAGTGTGCTGGGTTCTGGGGCTCGATTTCCACGAAGGTCCACCTGAATACCGGGGTCCCGCAAGGTTGCATACTTAGCCCCCTACTATATTCCTTATACGTACAGGACTGTGTGGCAAAATTTTCTCGAACTTGATCTGCACGTTTGCTGATGACACAACCGTAGTGAGTCGGATGTCGAACAATGTACAGGAGGGAGATAGAGAGCCTAGTGAAGTGGTGTAACGATAACAATTATCCCTTAATGTCAGCAAAACTAAAGAGCCGGTCATTGACTTCAGGAAGCAAAGCATCATACACACCCCTATCTGCATCAATGGTGCCGAGGTAGGGATGGTTTACAGCTTCAAATTCCTAGGTGTGCACATAACCAACATTCTGTCCTGGTTCACCCACATCGACACTATGACCAAGAAAGCACAACAGCACACATACTTTCTCAGGATACTAAGGAAATTTGGCATATCAACATTGACTCTTACCAATTTTTACAGGTGCACCATAGAAAGCATTATGGGCTGGATTCACCATGCCACATTTCTGCCCCGACCCGCCGGCGGTATTCTCCGTTACGCCAGCTGGTCAATGGGGTTTCCCATTGTAGGGCAGCCCCAAGCCGTCGGGAAACCCCGGGCACTGGCAAAACGGAGAATTACGCCCCTATCTGGCTGCATTACAGCCTGGTATGGCAACTACTCAGCCCCAAGACCATAAGAAATTACAGAGAGTCATGAACACAGCCCAGTCCATCATGCGAACCCGCCTCCCATCCATTGACTTTGTCTACACCCCAGCTGCCTTGGGAAAGCAGGCAGCATAATCAAAGACCCATCCCACCGGGGTATTCACTCTTCCAACTTCTTCCATCAGACAGGAGATACAAAAGTCTGAGAACACGCACTAACATTCAAAAATAGCTTCTTCCCCGATTGTGGGAGGAAACCAAAGCACTCAGAGGAAACCCACGCAGACACGGGGAAAATATGCAGACGCCGCACATAGAATGACCCAAGCCAGGAATCAAACTTGGGACCTTGGGGCTGTGAAGCGTCGGTGTTACCCACTGTGCTATATTGTGTATTTATGTATGCCCGATGTTTTCTGTTTCCCCATGTATGGAATTATCTGGACTGTACGCAGAACAATAGTATTCACCACCTTGGTGCATGTGACAATAAAAAAAAATCCAATCCAATTTTCAGTATCAGTGGTAGTGCCTGATTTCCGTCAACTGATAGTTCTGGCTGTTTTAAAAACACTGCTTTTGAAAGTATAAAAAATCTTCTGCTCCTCTCCATTGATTCCTGAGGCATTCTGTTTTGAAATGGAAATGGAACACTCTTTTTGTGAGTTTCAGACAATGTAGCTGGAAACTTTTGTTATGACAGCTGTAGTCATTATGAATGCTTGGCTGGGTTTCAAAAACTAATAACATCAACTCAGCAGCTGGCTTGTTTATCCTAGAATGAGTCACACTTTTAAGAAATTGTACTAACAGAATATAATTTGATGTGGAGTTTTTTGTTTCTTAACAAACCTGATGGGCACTTAGGATTACAATTTTCTTTTACACTGGAGTATTTTTTTTCAATTGATTTCAGGGTTTTATAGATTGTTAGAGGTTTATTTTTTTAAATTCCCATTGCTATTGCATGCCTGCTGAGGTCTGGACATAGTTGATATTAGCAACTGTGGAGGGTGCACGGGGGACTTGTAAGTGGAAAACAAGTGATTTTTCAAAAGTGTTTTTCAAACTTTTTTTTTCCGGGACCCACTTTTACCAACCGGCCAACCTTCGCGGCCCACGCCGCCTGACATCCTCGGCCCACGCCAGCCGACCTCCGCGGCCCACACCAGCCGACCTTTGCGGCCCACACCGGCCGACCTTCGCAGCCCATCATTTTCTTTTACCTAATCTATTCTTAGCTGATCTGTTCTGTTGGAGAACTGAGACGAGCCTCTAACCACCCTTCCTCAACATTCACACTCTTCATGCACTCGCAAAATGAACTGTGAATCTGACCCCTGTGTAAAAAGACAAAATCCTATGAAAAGTCACACAAAGTGCATTTCACAAAGCAGAGAAATGTGCAGGTCAGGTTTTTCGAGGCCCATGGGAAAATCAGGCCTCTGGTCTTCGTAATACAAAAAGGATATTGAAGTACTGGAGAAAGGATTATGATCAGCATTGAGGGATTTCAACTATTAGGCGTAAAAAGGAACATACTGGGGCTTCTTACACTGGAAAAGGGAAGATTAAGTGGAGACCTACAAGTAACTTGCATTATCTACATATTACAACATATTGTGTGATGACATTATTCAAGCAAAATATGCACACATCACAGAGCACATTCTAAAATAACAAGTGATGACTTCTGGTTAGTTTAGCATTAGGCCAAATTCAAAATCAATAAATCATACTGGGAGAAATCAACTTACAGTCAGTTCCTTTCTATTTTTATTTAGACCTTTCAGGAAAATCCTGATGTATTCATTGCATTTAAAGCTACAATGAAAATTTGAGTTTATTGACAGCATTGGTACATGGAATAAAATAAGTTCACATTTAAGAAAAAAATCACCAAGTGTTGCAAAATGTTGTTTACTAAATTTAATTTAATTAATAGCAGGACATAATATTTGATGGGGTCCAGTGGGTCAAATATTTGCCTTGAATAAACTGTAATACATTAATTGTGAGGGTTGACAATGACACAGATGTGCATGGTGGGCAACCTCTGGGAAAAATATTTCTGTAAGATAATTCCATAGTGTCACTACTTAAGTTCACAACATAAATTAGGTCAAAGTTTCTGATAATGGAAGTCTTTAGCTTTCCTTTGCAAACAACATTTAGCTGTAAATAAAGTTTTATAAAATAAATTGCAGGAGAGCCTGAATTGTAACATCCATTAACTGAAGAAAATACAGTTCTGCACTAAACCTTACACGCCACGAATGATCAGCTACCTTTTAAAGGAATTCTAGCCTGGAACACAAACTACCTACAATTCCCAAGAGATAGTGTAGAACAAAAATTTCCATTCCAATCCATCTCCTTGAATAGCCAACATCTGTGGACCCAAAGAGATTCGAAGGAACCTGAAAATATTCTATGGATATACAAAAATCTTCAGTCTGGAGAATCAATTGTTTGTTGAGAGAATGTCTCTGCATGCACAGTAGTCTCAAACTGGGGGCAAGTTTTAAAAATTAGGAGTGACCCATTTAAGATTGATTTAAGTAAAACGTTCCCTCTCAGAGGCTGTTAGCCTTTGGAACTTTCCACCCAAAAGAGAGCAATGGAGGCTCGGTCATTGAATATCTTCAAGGCTGAGATAGATAGTTTTTTGGATTGACGAGGGAGTCGAGGGTTATGGGGACAAAACAAGAAAGTGGAGCTGAGGCCCCTGTCAGATCGGCTATGATTTTATTGAATGGCAGAGCAGGCTCAAGGGGCTTAATATCCTACTCCTGCTCCTAATTCTCATGTGTTCTTGTGTCGCTAAATTAATTGCTTTTGTCATAGAATCCCGACAGTGCAGAATAAGGCCATTCAGCCCATCAAGTCTGCACCGACCCTCCGAAAGAGCACCCCAAACTCTGCCCACTCCCCCACCCTATCCCCGTAACCCCATCTAAACTTTGAACACTAAGGGCAATTTAATATAGCCAATCCACCTAACCTGCACATCTTTGGACTGTGGAAGGAAACCGGGGAGCCCGGAGGAAACCCACACAGACACGGGGAGAACGTGCAAACCCCACACAAACAGTCACCCATGGTTGGAATCAAACCTGGGTCCCTGGCGCTGTGAGGCAGCTGTGCTAACCCCCTGTGCATTTGCTTCTGAGCTTTGGACTTTGGAAGCCCATTTCACTTCCATGAGTATTGAGACTGCATTTTCTTATGACAAATGGAAAGCTCTGGATGTCATATTTCTAGGTAATTTATCTTTTGCATCTTCTATCTTAAGATCAGTCTCCGAGGTGACTTCCATCTTCCAGTGTCATTGCATATGTCTTAACAACATGACTATTAAGATAAATTATTTGGTAATCCTGGGCAGTGAACTGAAAACTTAACTGTCAGTTCTTTTCAAACCACTAAAATGATTTTTCTTGCACATTTTCTGTCTTCAAAAAATGTGACATCATGTCCATCTCAATTTAGCTATAAACATATTAAATGAACAAGAAAATGCAAAATAACAATTTAACTTATATAATGGCCCATTTTGTATGGTTGCTGGAGAGTCAGAGACTGGATATACCTCGGAAGATGCACAAAGTGAGACTTGCAAGTCCCAACTCAAGGACTCCATAGAAATTGTCCAGGAACTTTGAACTTCTGATGGGCAATTCCCCTAGACTCCGGGGCCTGCCACAAATGTATCCAACTCTGAGTTAGGGTCAGAGAGTTTGGAGGTTCCAACTCAGTCACCTGAATAGTTTTGTGGAAAAAAAGCTGGTCTAGCCTGGGTAACTAAACAACTGACTGCCCCCCACGTCCCCCCCCCCCCCCCCCCCCCCCCCGAGCTGATTTCACTAGCCCAACCATTCAACTCCTTCCCCCACTCCCCTGCCGGACCCAACCTGACTAGCCCCCAACCCTGAGTCCCCACCTACACCCTACTCACCTACCTTAGCTGAGATAAATGTAGGAATTTCAGATGGGGCAGCACGGTAGCATGGTGGTTAGCATAAATGCTTCACAGCTCCAGGGTCCCAGGTTCGATTCCCGGCTGGGTCACTGTCTGTGTGGAGTCTGCACGTCCTCCCCGTGTGTGCGTGGGTTTCCTCCGGGTGCTCCGGTTTCCTCCCACAGTCCAAAGATGTGCGGGTTAGGTGGATTGGCCATGCTAAATTGCCCGTAGTGTCCTAAAAAGTAAGGTTAAGGGGGGGTTGTTGGGTTACGGGTATAGGGTGGATACGTGGGTTTGAGTAGGGTGATCATTGCTCGGCACAACATCGAGGGCCGAAGGGCCTGTTCTGTGCTGTACTGTTCTATGTTCTATATGTTGTATTTTATGTATGGTAAGGGTTAAAAGCTTGGTTAAGTGTGTGCCTGCTGCAGTCATGTTTTTAGAAATCCTGTTTTGAAAGACAGCTGGACCTTTGGAGACATAGGTGCAATTTAAGCATCATAAAAGTTTGGGCCAATGGACTTTTGTTTATATCAAGAGATTTCCACGGGAAGTAGATAATTAGAGACATTGTGCTCAGCTTAGAAGATTGGGGAGGTGGTATTGTCACTGCACTACTAAACCAGAGATCCAGGGTAATGTTCTGGGGACCCAGGTTCAAATTCCACCACTGCAGATGGTGAAATTTGAATTCAATAAAAATCTTGAATTAAAAGTCGAATGATGACCATGAAATCATTGTTGATTGTTGTAAAACCCCATTTGGTTCACTAATGTCCTTTAGAGAAGGAAATCTGTTGTCCTTAACTGGTCAGGCCTACATGTGTCATTGTGGTTGACTCTGAACGGGATCCCCTCAAGGACAATTAGGGATGGGCAATAAATGCTGGCATAGTCAGAGACGCCCATGTCCCATGAATAAAAATAATATATAGTTAATGGAAGATGCCGGGGTTGAAGCAGTTTCTCGAGTTTGAGTTTAGTTTTAGATTGATGTAACAGACAAGAAGCAATGCTCAATACAGTTCAGTTAAAGATTTGACTGGGGACAAACCAGTAGTAGCTGTTCTCAAGACAGTGAGTTAAAGATTTGCCTGTGAACAGGATAGGAGCTGGCAGTTTAAACAATAAGTTGAGATGAGCAAGAATCTGCAGCTAATTCCTGAAGGATCTCTCTTTCTCAAAGTGGTTTCTCCAAGTCATCTCTGCAGCAAGTATTCTTTTTTTAAAATTTAGAGTAACCAATTTTTTTTGGTCCAATTAAGAAACAATTTAGTGTGGCCAAATTGACCTACTCTGCACATCTTTAGGTTGTGGGAGTGATCCGGTGCCGGGATCGAACCCGGGTCCTCAGCGCCATGAGGCAATAGTGCTGACCATTGCGCCACCATGCCACCCTCACAGCAAGCATTCCTCAGTCTGCTAACTGTATTTAACAGTGGACTGTGACCTGGGATGGAGTTATTGATAGCAATTAGGATTGCTTCATTGCATTGGTAAGCGTAGTTTAACTGGTAATTGAAAACTATTTGTCTTCATGATGTTAAAGTTAATAATACTGTATCAGAAATCAAGTTTGTTTTAATATACCATCTCTATTTGTGCATGAAATCATTCCTGGAATGAATTATCCTTTCCTCATAGTCTTCGAAATTAAATGAAATACTGGGGTTTCTGTCAAATATCCTAGCAACTATTGAGGCCTGGTCCGGGATCATAATAACCCACCTTACCTCGCCCACTCTATTCCCTTACCCACTCTACTTCTTACACACTACTGTCCATAGCTGTTGTCAATGCAGCCATTCACTCTCTGGAATACGCCAGCTAGTGCCATAAAAATGGGCCTGGTTTCAATGGATTCTCTGCGTATCTCCCTCCAAAGTTTGTTGTACTGGGTCAGATGTGAAGGATCCTCCATTGAAAGACTCCTCAAATATTGGTGGAAGTTAAGTGTGCATCTGTATGATCAACATTGGAAATAAGGGGCAGAAAATTCTCCCATTCCACAGCAGGTTGGTGGCATGTGGAAGTGGAGAATCTAGCAGGAGCCTAATATTCAGGAACCCACTGGCATAAAAACATTTTGAAATTCTCCAAATGGTGGGTCGGTTTTCTCACTGACAGATGGCATGAATGCTATATGCATTAATTTGCATGAATGCTCATTAAAATACCTGCTCACCAATATCTCATCAGGCCTTCCAATCTTGTGTCACGCCCGTGGGAAATCACATCAGCCTCAACCCATTTGGAAAAGAATGACGTACACAAGGCAGAGCTCAGTTCACTGGAGACTTCAAGGTGAGTGTAAAATACAGAGCTAACCTGCCATGATGCTGCACTGAGTGTCACTACTGGGGCAGATGGTCCATGCCCTCTAGCTTTATGCCGAGCTCGTCCTTGTGGACAGCATTGTGCTGTGGGACCCTCCATTCTTACGGGCTGAAGTTCGACTGGAGGTGGGGTGTGGGGGGGGGGAATGGAAGGCTGATAAAGACAAGGGGGGGCAAAGTAGATGGAGGGCTGTCAAGAGCAGGGAAACGTCAAGGGGGCTTAATGACTGCTGCGAGGAGGTGTATGTGGATGAGAAACAATAGAAGCAGAGAGAAGACTGAGGGGAGGGAAGCCGCACCCTGACAAGGCTCCGTGAAACACTCTTTTTTAAAAAGGGGTCAAAGGGATACTGGAAGGGGATACACACTTGAGTTCAGTTGGGGTTGGTAAAGAACCATTTGGGACATGGGCACCTCACAGGTGATGGGTTCAGGGGGAGGGTGGAAATGTTCACCACAACGATGACTGGATCCAGAATGACTGCAGGGATGGTTGCTGGGAGATGAGGGCTGCTTACTTCAACATTGGCTGATGACTCCAGTGCATCGTCCTCACTCAGACAGAGGGGTAAAATGCTCCTCGAAACTTCATACTCCCCCTCTTAGAGCAGACCACAGGACTTCAGTTATCTGGACTGCTCAGATAGCTCTCTGTAATATGCAATGGAGATGGTTCCCTGCATGATCAGAGTTTGCTGTGCCCTTTACAATCTTGCTTTGGTAAGAGGTGAGCCCTTCCCAGCGGATGTTGTATGAGCAACTTGACAGATGGGATGGTGATGATGTGAGAGTGTTGGTGAGAGAATATGTCTCCATCAGGAATGGATGGTTGAGATCTGTGAAGAAAGTTGACCTTGAGTATATGATGTCACAATGAGAGTTTGATAGTGGAGGGAGCTGAGAGAGGACTTTCACGGGCAGAGCGGATAAGGTCTTTCATCTGCTTCCTGCACCGCACAGTACTTCTGGTGCCATTGCCAGGCATGCTGACCTCCTGGGCAACAGCCTCCCTGGCTGGAGAGGTGAGGTTTGTGTGCTTCCTGTCACCTTCCCTTTGATGGAGGACTTGTAACCACCTGGGTTGGCCACTTCCTCACACAAAATGGAAGAACGCAAAGATTGCAGGGTAAAATGAACATTGGCAAAGAAACCAGCAGTCTGCAGAATCCCCTGAATTCTAGCTGCCACAGAAACCCGACAGAATTGTAACAAGCTGCGCATATTAATGAAGCGATTTACGGTGATTCCCAGGCACAATGGACACAACAGTTAAACATTCTATGGAAGGCCAGACATTCCGGCACCAGTAGAGTCTAAGACAAAGGACACCAATAAGGTGTAAGGAACCGCCCGGTGATCGAGGAACGGCCCCGTTATTGGGGAAATTCAAATAAATCGATTGGGAAGAGACCCAATCGATTGCAGGCTTATAGAGGGTCCGCGCTGAAGGATGCGAAGCCCCTGGGACCTGTAAAAGTCAGGTCCCAGGACTGATTCGCTCTCTTGACCAGCTTCTCTTGACCAGCGCTCTTAGCCGGCCCTCCCAGCAGAACATCTTAGCAGCTCTCGAAGAACCTTGAGAAGGAGAGGCCTGTTCAGCAGCTGCCATCAAGTAAGTGTCATACAACGCACGCTACGAGAGTAGACACTCCTGACCCCTTTAGTCCACACCGACTGGAAGCCTGCGGGTGCAGGACAAAGCAAGAGGCCATTGTTCCCTGATCCGGCAGTTCCCTTATTCCAGATAAGTATTGGCTTGTTAGCGGTAGGATTAGCCTAGTCTTGTAGTTTTATATGCATAATAAGTAGAGAACTATTATAATAAACGTGTCTTGTTTGAACTTACTAACTGGTGTATTAAGTTATTGGTTTGAACTTGAAACTTGTGGCGGTATCTTAACGATACCTGGCGACTCTAGAGCTAAGGAACAAAACAGAGCCAAATTGAGTGTAAAGCACACTCACCCAGAACGAGCAACATTTAGTGGCAGACTCTGACGGGACGCGACTAGAAGTGGCCCCCCCACTCCGAGAGAACCCAGCAATTTGAATCAGAAATCCAATTGGGAAAAGGAAAAAAATCACAAGTGTTCAAGTAGTTCAAATCAATCCTCATAATTCGGAAGTGTGTTTTTGCATGCGTAACTAACAGGGTTATAAGGTAAAATCGAGAGATTTTTGTAGCGACAAACTGTCGGGAGTTTATAATTCGGAAAATAGCGAAAGCCGTACCCGAATTTTATAGTACTGCCTTATTATCCCCCGTTCCAAATTCAAAAGAGCATAAGATAGAAGAAATGGCCATGCAGGCGATGGAACGCCTCATGAACCCAGAGCAGTTCATAGTCGCCGCGACCAACAGCAGCAGAGTAGGTCAGTGTCCCGTTTGGGAGCTGGAACTCAGGAACTACCTCAAAGGGAAAGGATGGCCCCTTTGGAGTGAGTTTTGTTTGAATGAGGAGACAGGTCCCGGGAGTATAGGGCATACTTGGTGGGAGAACCTGTCTGAAATTCATAAGAAAAGTTTGAGTAAAGCACGTAAGCCGATGGCAATTGTGTCCTGCTTGGCAAAATTGCGAGGCACAGAGGAGGTCGTCAGGACGCTCCGAGCAGAGTTAGAGGAGAGAAATAGATGAGCAAAGTGGATGTCAGGGGCATCGAAAGAGAGAATTTAGAATTAAGGCAAAAGTTGGCAGATAAGGATAGACAGGTGGATGATGCCAAGAGGGCACACCAATCTTGTCTAGCCCATCTGAGCAGCTCCCAGGTACAATACGAAAAAGCCTATCAAGAGGTGTAGCGTGCAGTCTTGATAAGAGAAGAATCAGAGAAGCAGGTAGAGACACTGAAGAAGCAGTGCAGCGACCTGAAGGCAGCTTTAAGGGCACTCTATGCTGCCACCACTGAGCAAAGGCAAAGCACAGTGGACCATGCAAAATGTAGGAAGCAGATTGCGGAGCTGCAATCTCTCCTTTCTGTGCAGAATGGCTTCCAAGAAACCTTTGGAACGCAATTAGAGGAAGAGAATGCACCAGATTGGCAGGAGTTAAGCGAGACAGCGCAGCGATATGTTCAGGGAACATGTGCGCTAGCAACGCAGCAGAAAAGGAAAGCGCCCCAACCCCCCACAGATCAGATAGCACCCGCACCAATGAACCCAGTCACCACCCAACGAAAAGCAACCGCAGACGGCGCACCCAAGATCACTTACACCACCCCCTTAACCGTGACTCAACTAAGGGACGCGTGTGAGAAAATCACCCCGTTTCTCCCCACTTCAGACCCCCACCAATTCTTTGCAAGAGTTAAGCAACAGGCGACCATGTACGGCCTTGATGCACGAGAGCAGGTTAAGCTCACAGTTTTGAGTTTAGACTCATCGGTAGTAGCAGCCCTCCCCGACCCACAGAACGTTGGAGGAAGCACCCTCGAATAAGTGCATACAGCTATTTTGGATGCGATAGGGTATAACAGGGGAGCCAGTTGAAGGCCTAAACAAGTGTAGGCAGAAAAAGACCGAACACCCCACAGCATTTGCTGGAAGGTTGTGGATTCACTTCACTGCAGTTTTCGGTGAATTAGACCGCGCACAGATGCAGGACAGAAAGTCTGCTCTAATTACGGCCCTTCAGAAGAGGCCCATAATGAAAAGTGGGTCTTGAAAAGATTGTCCCGCGCTTGGGAGCAATCTGTGCACAACAAGACAGCATTTAAGAATCCAGAGGAGGCACAAACCGAGGTAGATATCCAAGCAGTAAGAACGCACCAAAACCCCGCATGGGTAAATGAGGGACAGAACAGCCCCCCACAGAAGTCACAGGAATGTTTTAACTGCGGACAGTTAGGGCATTTTGCTAGGGAATACAACGCCCCGCAGAAATCTCAGAGAGGCCAGCAGACAGGCACTCTTAACAGGAACAGAGCGAAGCCTATTCACAGTATAGGGATGCATTCAGGACAGACCAACGTGGACGGAACGGACTGATGGTGTTCGGACTCCCCCCACTTGGGTCTGTGACACCCTCTGGGACAGATCCGGAAGACCGGTAGTCACAACGAAAATTCGGGGAAAGCCAGTAGAATTACTCTGGAACACAGGAGGGTCATGCACGACCATTAATTCCTCCACTACACCACAGGCAAACACGTGGTCCACTACAGCCACAATAACACTCATCGGATTTACAGGACACTCACAGCAGGGAACCATTACAGCCCCTGTGCCAATTCAGCAGGGAATATCTCCACCAGACACCCCATTGTTTTAGTTAATCTGCCCCACTCAGCAGAACACATACTCGGCATTGATTTTATGAATGCACACAGCCTGTCGTTCGACCCAGTCAATCACTGTGTCTGGCGAATGGCAAAATCAGACAGAGCACCCGCAACGCTCACAGTAGGTGAATACGAACATAGGATTAGCGCAGTCGCCGACTATTGTTTTGACCCGAGCACGGACAAACAGGTTAGGGCAGTTTTAAACAAACATAGGACAGCATTTGCCAGTCACCGGCACGACTGCGGCAGAATGACTGGACAAGCTCAGATTACAGGACCTGACCCGAGACCACAAAGACAGTATAGATTTCCCCTGGAAGCGGAGGGAGAAATTGGAACGGTTATAGAGACCTTATTAGAGCAGGGCGTACTAAGGACAGTAGCCTCGACTAATAATGCCCCTATTTGGCCAGTGAGGAAGCCCGACGGATCATGGCGTCTGACCATTGATTATCGGGAACTCAACAAAGTTACCCCAGCAGTAACCCCCACGGTAGCAACAAGTCCCGAGACCATGCTCGAGCAGGGACTCACCTCCAAGTATTTCAAGGTATTGGACATTAGCAACGGCTTTTGGTCAATTCCATTGGCAAAGGCGTGCCAGTACAAATTTTCCTTCACTTTTAATGGTCAGCAGTACACGTGGACATGCCTCCCACAAGGATTCCACAACTCCCCCTCCATTTTCCACCGACAGCTGGCAAATGGACTAGCAAATGTTTCCCGACCTGAATGTCTGGTACAGTATGTGGACGACCTATTACTGCAGACAGACACCAAGGCAGAGCACATCACGCTTCTGTCTGAACTCCTACAACTCTTACAGTCAATCGGATGTAAAGTTAACCCCAGAAAGGCCCAACTATTGGAGAATAAAGTGATGTATTTGGGTACAATCATCACACACAGCAAACGCGAGATCTAGTTCAAAAGAATTGACTCGATCGTCAAATTGCTCCTTCCCCAAGATGTTTCAGCCCTCCGGTCGTTTTTAGGACTGGTTGCATATTGTCGGAACCATATCGATGGTTTTGCGACCAAGGCAGCCCCACTTTCAGACCTCCTTAAGAAGGGAATGGGAATGGCTTCCGCAGCATACAGAGGCTGTGGAAGATTTAAAGAAAGCCCTTAGCGCAGCACCTGCACTACAAGTTCCAGACCCGCTCTCCCCCTATGCAATTGAGGTAGCAAGCACAGATCTGACCCTCTTGGCCGTGCTCCTTCAGGAACGGCACGAGCAGCTACGACCAGTGGCTTATGCCTCCAGACTGTTGGACCCAGTAGAGCAAAGATTTTCAGCCTGCGAAAGGCACCTACTCGCAGTATTCTGGGCAGTACAGTACTTTTCGTACATTACCGGACTAAACCCCATAACGATTCTGACCGAACACACCCCCACACAGCTTCTACTGGACGGACGACTGAAGGACGGTTCAGTTAGCCAGATTAGAGCAGCTAGGTGGACACTTCTTTTACAAGGACGGGACATCACAGTGAACCGGACGAAGACACACACCTTTTTAGCAGACAACCTCCAATACCCAGGACAACCCCATGATTGCGAGATAGTAGCCCCCCTCCACAACACAGGACCCTTCATTGCAAAGACGCCCCCCAGGAACATAGGAAGTTCAACTCAAAGCCCCCAGCACACAGACACGTGTGCCCGCTTGAAGATTTATGTGGATGGTTCATCCACTGTTTTAAATGGTGAGTGCATTACGGGATGTGGCATCTATGTAGAGGATGCGCAGGGACGCGCATTAGAGGAGATATCGTTAAAGTTACCCGGTCACTTAGGCGCGCAGGCAGCAGAGCTCGCAGCCATAGCTTACATAGTGGACTACCCAGATTCGTTCCCCAGCCCAGCAGATATATATTCGGATAGTTTATATGTCTGCAACAGTTTAACGGATTTTCTACCCCTGTGGAAGACAAGAGGTTTTGTTTCCGCGGATGGAAAGCCCCTTCCATCAGCCCCGTTGTTCTGCAATATCCTAGAACAGGCAAAGGACAGGACTTATGGCATCATTAAAGTGAGAAGTCACCATCGGTCATCCCCCCCGGAAATGTGAAAGCCATCGCACTGGCAAAAGCAGGTTCCAGGCACGGACATTTTTGGACACCCCCAGCTAGCGCACCAGCTAGCGCCCCTGTGAGTTCAGTTCAGGTCCCGCAGACAGACATTGAGGACCTAGTACAGGCACAAAGACAGGACAGCAATCTCAGAGAGATTAATAGAGGAAAGTTTTTGGCCCTGTACGTCAAGTTTAAACACGCTCTGACCACACACGAGGGTGTGGTTATCAAAGATAAACTGTATGTGGTTCCTGAGAAAGGCAGGAATCAAATGATTGCCTTATTCCATGACAGTCATGGACATCAAGGGATAGACCCCACCACAGCCCACCTGAGACAGCTCTGTTGGTGGCCCAATTTGAGAGAGGATATAACGCACTAC
This sequence comes from Scyliorhinus canicula, assembly GCF_902713615.1. Lineage (NCBI taxonomy): Eukaryota > Metazoa > Chordata > Chondrichthyes > Carcharhiniformes > Scyliorhinidae > Scyliorhinus > Scyliorhinus canicula. The sequence continues at coordinate 194,063,015 of NC_052148.1, forward strand.
ATCGAAAATTGTTTGATTTGTGCTCAGAATAACCCGGACAGGTATTCGAAGAAGGCACAGCTCAGTCACACTCACCCCGTTAATGGCCCCTGGACAAATCTCCAGATCGATTTTATAGGTCCATTGCCCCCTTGCAGGAATGGCTATAAATACATACTGGTGGTCATTGATACGTTCACGAAATGGGTAGAGGCATTCCCATCTCGAACAAACACAGCCAAAACAACCGCAAAGATCCTGACACACCACATCTTTACTAGATGGGGACTCCCCAGAAGTATTGAGTCGGACCAGGGATCTCATTTTACAGGACGGGTCATGAAGAACATCCTGACCATATTCGGCATTAAACAAAATTTCCACATTGCGTATAACCCCCAGTCAAGCGGAATAGTGGAACGCATGAATCGGACTCTAAAATCGACCCTTAGAAAGATGGTCCAGGAAAACAATACCACTTGGGATTTAGTGCTCCCATTCGCACTTATGTTTTTAAGAAATACTGTTTCAGCATCAACAGGTTTCACCCCACACACACTCATGACCGGACGCCCCATGAAAGGTTCTGAATTCCTTTTAGGACTCGACATGACCAGCCCAGAAGTGACGGCCCTCACACACGAGTAAGCAGTAAAGCAATTAGTGGAAACCGTAAGATCGGCTCAGTTAGCAGCCGCAGTTAAATTGGGAAAGAAAAGAAAACAGAGCAAGGCTTGTTTCGACAGAACAGTACATTCCACAGAGTTTCAGGTTGGACAACAGGTAATGTTATCTGTTTATAACCCCCGCATGTTTTTGGCCCCAAAATTTTCAGGCCCGTACTCAATTGCGGACAAAATCAGCCCTTCAGTTTATAAGATAAAATACCCCAATGGGAAGACTGCCTGGTTCCATATCAACCAGTTAAAGGCATATGGAACACAGTCCAACCACACACACCATGTCCTGCTAGACGCAGCAGAACACCACGCCCCGCCCACAAGAGACGCATTTCCACCCTCCCCCTCACAGACCAGCACCTCATCGGACTCAACCTCGACTCCGCCCATTGACTTCAGACCACGCCCCGAAACGCCCACAAGCTGCCACAGCAGAGACAGCGACTGTGACTTTGACGACAGCCACAGCACGCCTCTCTACTGCCCTGAAACACCAGACCCCACACACACCAACTACGACCCCGACTACAGTGATTTGGAGATCACTTATATTAAGGCACCAGACCCACCGCCCAACTATGACGACCCCGACAACATTCACACAAATTTGGACACGACCATTTGGCACCGAGACAACTCTTACAGGCTCGTCCGGAATGACGAGAGAGACCCTGGGTCACACAACGCACTCATAGCATGCCTGATCCATACAAGGGTATGGGATCCGGGAGAAGAGGATGACTTTAAGTCTGACTCCCGACACGGCAACCCCTTTGCGACCCTGTTCGCAGAGGATGAAGACAATTGAGGCGTCCAGATGATGTAAAAAGAGGAACCGCTTGAGAGATAAATGGTGTCCTTTTCTATTGGAACCTGCAGTATGTTTGTTTCATGTTTGTTTGTTTTCTGTTTGTTTTTTGGATCAGTTCAGACTAGGAGGATTGGCCACAAGACTTTCAGCTGAAAAGTTTGTGACCATCTCACATTTCGTCACTGTTCTTCTGTAGTGAAGATGTTTTGTTCCCGAGACCATTTCATAACTGCCCTTCTGATTCGACGGAAGTTTTGTCCGCCGATACGTTTGAGAACTTGTAAGACACCAGATCAGCTGAAATGTCTGAAGCCCAGCTAAAGGCTTCTCCCTTGAATCCACTGGGAGCTCCCTAGCTCCAGTTTCATAACTGCACTACTGTTTGGAGGATAGAAGAGGCAACCCCCATGATGACTACATTCTTGCCCGTTCGTTTCAGGTCGCTCAGGCAGTGGAGAAACGGCATTGAGGACCCGCCCTGTCTGAGGACCACCCCACTGGTCAACTAAGCTCGTGTACAGCACAGCATGCCCTACCCAGGGATTCCACCCAATTCTTACCCGTCGTGGCCCATACGCAACTCATTCGAAAGTCTTATTTCTAAAAAGTTTGTTTTTGTTTCCTTTGTTTAGGTAGCCCTTTGGTTGCCTTTCCAAATGCTATTTACATCCAGAAACAGTGGGATGGTAAACTGCAAAGCCTGCAAGACGGCTCGCAGTGATACAGTATTTTGAGTATATGCGTGGTCCTAAATTTCGTTTTGAAAAAAAAAAATGAGGGGAGTCACAGGGAGTGACTTGACCAATCATAAAGGGAAAATTGGCACAAGAGGACAGATATACTATCATTCAAGGTATTAAGCAGAACACTAACAGATACTATGCTTGATCCCCTAGCTTTCGGACGTTCGAAGGAGGGACCAAAGTAGGATCAGAGCAAGATCAACAAGAAAGAAAACAGAAGGAAGAGAAGAGAGAAGGAAGATGACCGCCGCGATTGTATTTTTCATCATCGCTTTTGTACATTTGCGCGCGACCGCAAATCCCCTTACCCCCACCCCGGCTGTTAATGTTTCCCAGACACAGACCACTCCAAGCCCAGTAGACGGCAACAGTACCCCGACCTGGTGTATCAGATTCATGACTTGGTACTCCGTGTCTTATGTGATAGAATCGCTTTTGGCACTAGCGATTGTCTGCATCCTAGTTCAGACCCTTAGGATGAGGAAATGGCGAAGGAGACCATACCGCTCCCGTACCTCGACGGTATATAGGATGAGATCCCCTATCTTCGGTTTCCATCAGTCCCCCGAACCCCTTGAAATGTGAATAAAGGATTTTCTTTTTGTTGCTGCCATGCCATGTAAATAAAGGAACTTTTAAATGTTTGTACCTCTGAGCTCGACTGCCGAGTCAGAGAAATGTACCATGAATGCTGCTGTAAGTTTGTATTGATAGGAAGTTTAGAATGATTGAATGTAAGTGAGTGTAGTTTATTTAAGGATAGTTAGAGGTTCCCGTTGTGATTTTGGTCATGCATGTCCCCTATGACATAGCGCCAAGTAGAGATTGTGGTTAAAATTTTTCTGCATAGTTGAGGAAAGTGCAGAGGCCATGGAACTCGCTGAGGTCAGGGAACAGAGACACCGTACTTAGGTGATCCTTCACGCTTTCGCGTTAAGATCACAAGGAGGGAGTGTAGCCACCTGGGTTGGCCACTTCCTCACACAAAATGGAAGAACGCAAAGATTGCAGGGTAAAATGGACATTGGCAAAGAAACCAGCAGTCTGCAGAATCCCCTGTATTCTAGCTGCCACAGAAACCCGACAGAATTGTAACTAACAAGCTGCGCATATTAATGAAGCGATTTACGGTGATTCCCAGGCACAATGGATACAACAGTTAAACATTCTATGGAAGGCCAGACATTCCGGCACCAGTAGAGTCTAAGACAAAGGACACCAATAAGGTGTAAGGAACCGCCCGGTGATCGAGGAACGGCCCCGTTATTGGGGAAATTCAAATTAATCGATTGGGAAGAGACCCAATCGATTGCAGGCTTATGGAGGGTCTGCCCTGAAGGATGCGAAGCCCCTGGGACCTATAAAAGTCAGGTCCCAGGACTGATTCGCTCTCTTGACCAGCGCTCTTAGCTGGCCCTCCCAGCAGAACATCTTAACAGCTCTCGAAGAACCTTGAGAAGGAGAGGCCTGTTCAGCAGCTGCCATCAAGTAAGTGTCATACAACGCACGCTACGAGAGTAGACACTCCTGACCCCTTTAGTCCACACCGACTGGAAGCCTGCGGGTGCAGGACAAAGCAAGAGGCCATTGTTCCCTGATCCGGCAGTTCCCTTATTCCAGATAAGTATTGGCCTGTTAGTGGTAGGATTAGCCTAGTCTTGTAGTTTTATATGCATAATAAGTAGAGAACTATTATAATAAACGTGTCTTGTTTGAACTTACTAACTGGTGTATTGAGTTATGGGTCTGAACTTGAAACTTGTGGCGGTATCTTAACGATACCTGGCGACTCTAGAGCTAAGGAACAAAACAGAGCCAAATTGAATGTAAAGCGCAGTCACCCAGAACGAGCAACAGACTCTGCGCCGAAGCTCCTTGAATCAAGGCCACGAGGGAATAGTGGTTGAATTGGGTTATTGACTTCTTGAGTTTGCTTTCCCTTTGTCTCTGGCTATCCTGCACAATCTCATTTGGACAGGTGGACTGGAGAGTGTGATGTGAGTGTGCTGGATTGGCATTTACATATGGCGCCCAGACTTTCAAAGCCGCTGGCCGATGGTGGCCGAACGAATCCCTTCTCAACCTACCAGGTTATCCTGAGAGATGCTCGCTCGTGCCCAATTAGTGAAGCTTTGAGTGTGGAATCAAGCATGTGTTCATGCTATTTTGGCCAGCGGGAATGATGCCGCTGGAACTGCCCGTTGCCCACTTTTTTTTAAAAATGGAGACTTTCGCCCAAGGTTTCTGATCCTGACCCAAAGATCTCCGGCGGGATTCTCCGTTCCTGAGACTAAGGCTTGATGCCAAAGCGGAATTTGTGGACTTTCATGTCAGCAAAAATGGCACCACACCTGGACCGATTCTGCTACGGTTAAGGGGCTAGCACCGGTGCCACGTGAACACAATCGATTCCAATGGAAAACGGTGTGGGATTCGCCGGGTCCATGATTGATACTCAGGAGCCACAAGCTGCAGCCACATATACACGTTACAATCGTCACACACACTCATCCCAGCCAACAAGATGGCACTGGTTGTGCTGGAGCACACCCGTACAGCCAATGGGTCGGCTGGAGCCAGAGGGCTGCCAGAGGGGTGGCCTGAGTGAACACCTATATTAACGTGGCCCTATGTTCACAGTGGGCTGCCAGCAACGTGCGCATCTGCATGGCTGTCATGCCGGCTGCAGCAATGGTTTTCCATGCCTGTCCACTCCGACCCCACAGCCCACCTCCTGGCCATTCCTCGCTACTCCCCCCGGCTCTGGCAGAAGCCCCCCCCCCCGGCCAGCGGCACAACTATCAGCAAACTATGATGATGTTGCATACTTTCTGTAACCTCGCTCTCTCCCTCAGCAGCCACCATGCTGGTTTACGATTTTTAAAAGCGCAAGTGAACTGCTCCATCGGGAACTTGGTCCATCGGAGGCGGAGCATTGTGCAGGCACCGGAGAATACCGGGTCAGTCCGCTAATGATATGCAAACAGTGTTCACTGTTCGTGCGTTCCAGTACGCATTGCCGCCTCTGTTGAGGTGATGGAGAATCTCGATTTGACATTAAATCAGCGCCCGCTGCGATTTTGGCATCAGAATCTATTCTCCGCCCAATCGCATTTTGCGATTATGAAGTCGGTAAATGGAGAATCTCATTCCTGGACTAATGGGATGAAATTTCAGCCTATGGGAAGGCAGTTGGATTAATGAGACAAAGTTGCATGGGCCATTTTAACTGCCCAATTGTCTGCCAGGGCAGACAGGCAGGGTTAAAATTGTCAATAGTATGTTCAGGAACATCACATAAAATATTCAGAAGACGGGGAATAAATTTCAGGTCCTGCACAGAAATTATGAGCAATCTCTGGATGTAGATAACCTGGCAATATGTTGGTGCAGCATAACATTTTATGTTGACTTTCCTGTAAATGATTATAAAGTAGTATTGTGGTAAATATGAAGGAGTTCTGTCTTGCTTTGGTCTGACAGCTGTATTTTGAATTCTAGCACAATACATCAAATTTCATAAAGCTATCCATAACCTGAACCTATTTCTGTACATATGTTGCCAATTTATTTATAATTTCTCTGTTGAAAACTTGAAAGGTTATCTAACATGATTTTCAAAGATATAGACCATGATTGATCCAGTTATAAACTGGTAGCTTGCTGCTTTTTGAATGAGGTTGGCAATTGTTAATTTTTAATGAGCTTTGGCAATAGATCAGGAGACACAAAAGGAAGGAATGGAGAACAGTCCTCTGAGTGTGTAGTTGATCGAACACTTAGATCAAACAAACTAAGCTACCACAGCTTGTAACAGGGCAAGGAAGAGGAGAGTTGTGTACAGAACAGTTTCTAGAAACACAGGCTAGTATTTAGATTCACAATATTTTATTATTTTCTCCATTAAGCAGATAGATCATAGTATTTCCACATTCTTACAAGCAGAGTAGAAGTCACCTACTGGTTGTAAATCAGGCTGCAATGACAGCAATTATGACCTCACTGCCAGACCATCTTGGCAGGAAGAGAAGCTTGGATCAATAAGGAAACATCAGGCTTCCTCTGACCTGGCCTTCCCTTCCTTGAATCCAAGAGCCTCCAAATCACCCATCCTAAACTATTTACCCAAGTGTTGGGGGCTGTGCTTGTGAGTCGTTGTTGGTAACCTGCTGACGACAATACCACACCTGCCTGCCAAATATCAAGGACTGGATTCTCGGTTCCTAAGACTAAGTGTTGACGCCGGGGCAGGATTGGTGGAGTTACATGACAGCAAATTTGCACTGCACCTGGACCAATTCACTGACTGTTAGGGGGCTAGCACCGACGCCACGTGGAACACGAATGATTCCAATGTGAAATGGTGCCGGATTCACTGGGTTCAGGATTGATACTCAGGCGGCTAACAAGCTGCAGCCGCATATACACACTTCAGTCCCACACACAACCATCCCAGCCAACAAGATGGCAGCTAGAAGAGCAGTACCACATTTCACGGTCACGCTGAACTCGGGTCCCTGTTGGAGGCCACTGGGAAACGTGTGATCCTGTACCCCAGGGTGGGAAGGGGGCTGCCAGCTACTGCCGTTAGCCATACCTGGACGCAGGTGACAAAGGTCATCAGCGACGTGGGCAACACTGCAAGAACCAGCCAGCAGAGCCGAAAAACAACCTCCTCAGGTCGGCCAGGGTGAGTGGACAGCACTGTTCTCCTAGCACCAACCCCTGTCCCACACAACCATAACAACCCCCCCTCCCCCCCCCCCCCCACCAGCAGGGCAGCCGAAACCCCTCCCCACCCACACATGCCAGCGCACAGACACTCCCCCCCCACACACACACACATGCCAGCACCCATACCAGCCACCATGACCACTGAAGCCACCAGCTACCCATCCCCTGGGCTGCATGAGTCGGACTGTCGAACACTGCGTTTTCTGTTTCACCCGCCCCAGGAAAAGGCTGCACACAATCGGCAAGAGAGGGAGAAGAATGGAGGGGGGCCGCCAGAGCTGCGGCCCATTACCCAACAGAACAGAGGGCACTGGACGTGGTCATTGGGCCCGAAGAATGGACAGTCACCGAGGCGGAAGTTGGCACCAGGCGAGGAAGTGAGATCCTGCTGAGTTGTGCACGTGTGTCATCCCTCCCACAACCACCCTCACCACCAGCTCTACACCTCTCCCCCCATATCCCTGCTCCACTTCCACACACCCTCTCCCTCACCACCCCAACCACCCCTCCCCCACTAGCCCCGCTCTCCCCTCCTCACACACTCCCCCACCGCCCCCATTCTGTCCCTGGACTGCAATGCTTGTGATGGCGTGAGGCCTTCTGGTGCCCCTGACCCCAACCACAACCTGAACCACAAGTGGAGAGCAGTGATGACGAGGACACAAACACGGACAGGAGTCATCGACCTGCACCCGTGACACCCCAGAACTCAAATCCGGAGAAGACACCAACTTTTCGTCACAGCTGTCTCCAACACCCTCCATCATCCCAGAGACACTCACCTCGGTTGGCCACTTTAGTGAAGAGACCCCTAGGACACTATCTGCTGCGCACCACATTCATGCTGCAGTACATCAGGTGGAGGTAGGAACCCCCGAGGGGGCGAACGGTTGGAGGGCGGGCTGACCCCAGGGACTAGCTGCCGCACAGACGGGTTTCGGGCTTCTGGAATGATCCCTCCATCAATTGTGGAGATGTAGTCACAGGGGTTGTCGACAAACATCCAGCACCTGCAGGTGCAAATCATACCCATTTGCGAGTGATCACTGCAATCTATCGAGTGGAACATCCTCATGGCAAATCATTCTTTCACCTTCTGTGACTTCAAACTCACTTTATACAGTAAAGTACCCTTTTAATGGAACGAGCATCTTCATGACAAACCAAAGTTTAAAAAGAAATATATCTTCCTTTCGTTTTATTGCATTTTCAACATACTAATAAACGCTGGACACAAATAATATAAAACTTTAACCTACAAAAAAAAATCTCCCAATATCTCCTGCCTCTGCTCGACTGAAATATTTTCATGTAAATAAAAAAGTGTAAAAACCCATTAAGCATCCAGGTACATGGCCCAAGTTAGCGCTGTGGCTGGATTTTCCATTCAGCTGCTCCAGCGCAGCGCAGAGCTTCAAGCTGTCAAAAATAACCGGGCGAGAGTTTAAAAGCCACGTCTTCCAGCACACATGCCTGAACACCCTCACTTCCAGGTCGCCACCCCGTGCTTTTGCGGCGCATCAGCGAATTAATTTGCGAATCAAGCAGCATGTTACAGGCCAAACAGTAAGGGTCTGAACACCGAGCCCTTTGGAGCACCACTTGAAACAACTTTCTATTGGCAAGGGCAGCCATCGGCCATTACCCTTTGTTTCCTGTTACTAAGCCAACATTTTATCCAGTTTGCCACATTGCCTTGACCCCATGGGCTTTTACTTTTTTGACCACACTGCCATATCGAATCTTGTCAAACGTCTTGCTAAAATCTACGTACACAACATCCACTGCACTACCTTCATCAACCTTTCTTATCACTTCCTCAAAGAATTCAATCAAATTTGTGAGGCAAGACCGTCCTTTAACAAATCCATGCTGATTATTCCTGACAAGTCCATGCCTTTCTATGTGACAGTTAATCCCATCTCTCAGGATTGATACTAATTTGCCCACCATTGACATAACTAACTGGCCTGTAATTGTTTGGCATTTCCTTCAATACCTTTTTAAACACTGGAACCACATTTGTATTTCTCCAGCCTTCCAGTACCTCCCTTGTATTTAGTGAAGGTTGGAAAATCATCTTCAGAGCATCGTCTGTCTCCAGCATGACCTCCTGCAGTAACCTTGGAAACAATCCATCTGGCACTGGCGACTTATCAACTTTCAAGGATTCCAACCCTTTGAGTACTTCCTCTCGCTTTATGATTATCCCATCTAATATCTCAGTGTTCCTCCTGGACTACTATATATGCATCATCCATTTCCTTTGTAAACACAGAAAGCATGTTAATTTAAAAGCACAGCCTCTGCATCTACACACAGGTTTTCTTAAAAAGAACATAAAGAAGCACCTGTACACTTCAGGCCTTCTGTAGCCGGTGAGCCGATTTCGGGGGCTTTGAGTCCCTCCAAGCTAATAATATCCGTCTCCGGGCTACCAGGGAAACAAAGACCAGAACTTCTGCCTCTTTCTCCTCCTGGAAGCCCGGGTCTTCCGACACTCTGAAAATCGCCACCTCTGGACTCGGCGCTACCCTTGTTTTCAATACTTTGGACATGACATCCGCAAACCCCTGCCAGAATCCCCGAAGCTTCGGGCATGTCCAGAACATATGAACATGGTTCGCTGGCCCCCCCCGCCCACCTTGTGCACCTGTCTTCCACCCCAAAGAACCTGCTCATCTGGGCCACTGTCATGTGAACCCGGTGAACGATCTTAAACTATATCAGGCTGTGCCTGGCACATGTTGTGGACACGTTGATTCTACTCAACGCGTCTCCCCACCCCCCGAGACCGTCCTCTAACTCTCCACCTAACTCCTCTTCCCATTTGTGTTTCAGCTCCTCAGTGTGCGTCTCCTCTGACCCCATAAGCTCCTTATAAATGTCAGAGACCCTCCCTTCTCCCACCCACCCTCTGGAAACTACCCTGTCCTGTATCCCCCTTGGTGGTAGGAGCGGGAAGGTTGAGATCTGCCTGCGTAGGATGTCTTGCGCCTACAGGTACCTAAATTCATTCCCTCCTGTCAGTTCAAATTTCACCTCCAGTTTCCTCAAGCTGGGAAAGCTCCCCTCTATAAACATGTCACCCATCCTCTCGATGCCTGCTCTCTGCCATCTCCAGAACCCTCCATCAAACGGGGCAACCGGAGATTATCGCAAATTGGGGACCAGACCGATGCTCCCTCTGCTCCCACATGTCTCCTCCATTGTCCCCAGACTCTCAGGGCCGCGACCACCACGGGGCTGGTGAAGTAGCATGCCGACGGGAACAGCAGAGACGCCGTTACCAATGCCCCCAAATTAGTGCCCTTACAAGATGCCGCCTCTACTCGCTCCCACCACCATCCACTTCCGAATCATGGCTATAGTCGCTGCCCAGTAATAATGACTAAAGTTCGGGAGTGCCAGCCGGCCCTCCCCCTGGCTGCTCCAACATCCGCTTTTTAACACGCAGGGTCTTACCCGCCCATGCAAAGCCCGAGACCACCTTGTTGACCCGTTTAAAAAAGGACCGAGGAATAAGGATGGGAGACACTGAAACACAAACAGGAATCTCGGGAGAACCGTCATTTTCACTGCCTGTACCCACCCAGCCAGTGACAACGGGAGGACGTTCCACCTCCGAATATCCTCCTTCGTTTGGTCTACTAATCGGGCCAGATTAAGCTTGTGCAGCCGTTCCCATTCCCGCGCCACCTGGATGCCTAGGTATCGGAAAGCTTCCCCCTACCATTCTAATCGGCAGCTCCTCGAATCGCCTCTCCTGCCCCCTTGCCTGGATCGTTGAACATCTCGCTGTTCCCCATATTCAATTTGTAACCCGAAAACTGTCTAAAATCCCCCAGAATCCCCATAATTTCTTCCATCCCTTCCAATGGGTCCGACACATATAGGAGCAGATCGTCCGCATACAGCGAGATTGTGTTCCACCCCCACCCCCCACATCCAGACCAGTCCCTTCCAGCCCTTTGAGTCTCTCAACGCAATTGCCAGCGGATCTATGGCCAGTGCGAACAACAGCGGGGAGTGGGGGAATCCCAGCCTTGTCCCCCGGTGCAGCCTAAAATAGCCCGATATCAGCCTGTTCGTCCGAACACTTGCCATGAGCACCTGATACAGCAGCCTGACCCAGTCAATGAAGCCCCGCCCAAATCCAAACCGCCCCACTACCTCCCACAGATAATCCCATTCCACCCGGTCAAATACCTTCTCTGTATCCATTACGACCACTACGTCCCTACCCTCTGGGGGCATCATGATAACATTCAACAGCCTTCTTACATTGGCCGCCAACTGCCTCCCCTTAACAAATCCCGTCTGGTCCTCCCCAATCACATCCGGAACACAGTCTTCAATCCTTGAGGACAAGATCTTAGCCAACAATTTGGCGTCTACATTTAGTAGGGAGATCGGTCCGTAGGACCTGCATAACTCCGGGTCCTTATCCCGCTTCAGGATCAATGAGTTAGTGGCCTGTGACATCCTCGGACGCAGTCCAACTCTCTCCCTTGCCTCATTGAATGTCCTCATCAGCAGTGGATCAGCATCCCAGAGAACTGTTTGTAAAACTCCACAGGGTATCCATCCGGTCCCGGGGCTTTACCCGACTGCATGGCCTTCAGCCCATCCGCTATCTCTTCCAACCCTATCGGGGCCCCCAGCCTTTCTACCAAGTCTTCATCAACCTTCGGGAACTTCAGCCTCCCTAACAATTGTCTCATCCCCTCCGGCCCAGCTGGGGGTTCCAGTCTGCTGTAGAATTCCATGAACGCCCAGCTGAATCCCTGACCAGGTTCCCATCTCTGTTCCTTACTTTCCCAATCTCCCTGGCTGCCACCCGCTTTCTCAGCTGCCGTGCAAGCATTCTACTGGCCTTCTCCCCTCGCCTTCCTCAGCTGCTCTACCGCCTTCCCTGTAGTTAACAAGCCAAACTCTGCCTGAAGTCTCTGTCGTTCCCTTAGAAACCCTGTCTCTGGGGTCTCCGCATACCTCCTGTCAACCTGTAGTATTTCCTTTATCAATCGGTCTGTCTCTGCTCTGTCTGCCTTCTCCCTGTGGGCCAGTATCGATATCAGCTCCCCTCTAACCACCGCCTTCAGTGCCTCCCAGACCACCGCAGCCGAAACTTCCCCTGTGTCGTTGACTTCCAGATAGTTCTGGAAACATTTAGTCAGCCGCCCACACATCTCCTCATCCGCTAAAAGTCTCACGTCCAGCCTCCAGTGCGGGCGCTGACTACTCTCCTTGCTCACCTGTCAGTTAACCCAGTGCGGGGCATGATCCGAGATTGTGATCGCTGAATACTCAGTGTCCACTAACCCCATCAGTAAAGCCCTGTTCAGGATAAAAAAAGTCAATCCGGGAGTACACTTTGTGCATGTGCGAGTAGAAGGAAAACTCCTTCACTCTTGGCCGCCCAAATCTCCATGGGTCCACACCCCCCATCTGCTCCATAAATCCCTTTAGCTCCTTTGCCATTGCCGGCACCCTGCCTGTCCTTGAGCTAGATCGGTCTAGACCTGGTTTAATGACTGTGTTGAAATGCCCCGCCACGACCAGCTTATGCGAATCCAGGTCCGGGATATTCCCCAACATCCTCCTTATGAACTTCACATCATCCCAATTCGGCATGTACATATTCACAAGTACCACCGGCAGCCCCTCCAGCTTCCCACTGACCATAATGTACCGACCCCCCACATCTGCAACTATTCCTCCCACTTCGAATGACATTTGCTTATTAATCAGGATCGCGACCCCTCTAGTCTTAGAGTCCAGCCTCGAGAGGAAAACCTGTCCGACCCATCCCTTCCTTAGTCTGACCTGGTCAGCTACTCTAAGGTGCATCTCCTGCAACATTGCAACGTCCGCCTTCAGTCCCCTCAAATGCGCAAACACGCATGCCCTCTTAACCGGCCCATTTAGCCCTCTTACGTTACATGTGATCAGCCTGGTTGGGGGGCTTCCCACCCCCCCCCAGCCGATCAGCCATCCCCTTTCTTGGGCCAGTCTCCAGCTCGTGCCCCTTCCATTCGTAGGCCCACCCCCAGGCAGGCTCCGTCCCCGACCTCTCTATTGTCCCACAGCAAAAGTCCCTCACCCATCAGCAGAACATTTCCCCCGCCCCCCTAGTAACAGCACTATACTCACAGCCCCCTCCAACAAGCATACCATCTGCTCACCCCCCACAGTGCTTCCGTGAGCTAGCCCGCTCAGCTATTTTGGTGGCCCCCGCCCATGACGCTAGACATTTTCCCACCTATTGATCCCTCCCCTCCCTCCTCCCCACACATATGCAAACGAAAACAATCTCAACCCAATTGCACAAAAGAAACAGGCAAAGAAAATCAAAAAGAAGATCAAACATCTAACATCTAACATTCACACCTCCATCCCCATCAGTGCAAATGCAAATTTTAACTCAAGCAGCTCGTCCACAGACCCTAACTCAATACAAAAGGCATTACAAGTAACGTCCAACGACCAAAACTTTTCTTTTTTTTTTAAATAACTGAAGAGAAAAAAGAAAAAAAAAACACATGAGCGCTGCAGCAAAGTTCAGTCCAAACACCTCAGTCCGATACCAGCCCTTTCCTTCTCACCAAGTCCATCGCTTCTTCGGGCGACTCGAAGTAGAAACGTTGCTCTTGGTGCGTAACCCAAAGACGGGCCGGGTACCGAAGTCCAAATTTTACCTTCTTCGATTTTATCTGGTTATTGATCTTTTCTTAATTTATTGATATGGCCACTGTGGGGACTGGGACATTTTATCAACCTGTCAATCAAATTTCCGTTTCATGTTTTAAGTTCCATTTGCAACATTTTTTTGTTTGATGCAATATCCCTTTAACTGGGCTGTTCTTTTGATTTGTCCCTTAGTTTGTTTAATTTAGATTAATTGGTTGAACCTAAAAGAATATAAAGAGGTACTTGCACAGTCAAGGCTTTCTGCAATCAGTGGGCACTGGGTGGACTGGAGTGTATTGTCAGCCAAGTAATAACATTTTAATTTGACTTTGTACGATTCCTTTGGACTTTTTGATTTTTTGTTACAATGTCCCACATGGGGCTGTCACCACTCTCATTTATTGATCTTTAGTTTAATTTATTGATTTTTGGTTTATTAAAAGAGAATATAAATTCGCTAATAATTGGTTGCACTCAAGCCCCTCCTGATCTTTGGGTACCTGCTGCGGAGATGGGCAGGCAGATGGGAGGTCCTCTTTATGGGTCTGCTCCTGGGCCATGTGACCATAATCAGGTCCAGGCAACGAGCTGTGGAGGGGGTCATTGCAGCCGACTGCATGCCTCTCTACTGGGGTTAAATCCATGCCTGAGTGTCCTTAGAGAGGGAGCAGAAGGTGTCCCCCAGCATGCTTGAGGCCTGACTGTCTGCCCCTCTTCCATGGCATTTTTAATGGCCGGGTTGCGCTGGAGAGGGAGAACACAGTGCGCGCTGGTACACTTGTAGCCATCTGCGACTGGTGGGCACCATCTGGCTGGAGTGCATCATCAGCGCCAGGAACACCATTTTGATTTAATTAGTTACCGTAAGTCTTTCTTAAATTTTATTTTGTTACCTCCTGGAGAGGGAGTACGCATTGTCTCCTGGTACGCTTGAGGCATTCCGTAATCGATTGGCACCCATGGGGACTGGAGTGTACCATCAGCACCAGGCACACCATTTTGATTTATTTCATTGTTTCCTTTTGCAACTTTTATTTTAGTTATAAAGAACAAAGAATAAGGAACAATACAGCGCAGGAACAGGCCCTTCAGCCCTTCAAGATACCGGTCATGATACCAACCATTGCAAAAAGCCTCAGCACTTCCTTGTGCCGTATTCCTCTATACCCATCCTATCCATGTGTTTGTCAAAATGCCTTATAGTTCCCCTTTAGGGAGCTGTCACCCCCATTAATTTGTTATTTATTGATTTTTGGTTTATTTAAAAGAGCATAGGAAGAGACACTTGAAGCCTTGAGCGATGGTCACAGCAAGGGCTGGGGTGCATCATCAGCCCAGGGAATTACATTTTTATTTGAATAGCTGAGTTTCCTTTCGAAGTTTGATTTTTGTTGCAATGCCCCACCAGGAGCTGTGACACCTTTGATTGGTTTATTTTACTGATTTACGTTTTTTTTAGATGAGCATAGAAAATAGACTCCTGTCCTCGGAATTTATCGTGAACATACAGAAGAAGCTCACCAAATTCTTCTGGAACAATTAGCACCCTGGACACTTTGTTTCAGGAGGCAGTCACACCTGGGAGATTAAGTAATTCACATTCAGTAAGTGATCAGGGACTTCAGAGTGTGACTGTTAGTGAGGCAGGCATGGGGAACCTGAGTTCAGGAGTGCAGGAGCCTCAGCCCTTGACCTTGTCCAACAGGTATGAGACTCTTGCTCCCTGTATGGATGAGGAAAAGGGCTCTGGACAGGATGAGCCAGCTGACCACGGTACCATGGTGCAGAAGGCCATTCAAGAGGGGGGAGTAAAAAGACAAGTAGTTGTTATAGGGGATTCTTTAATTAGGGGGACAGATAGTATCCTATGCAAGTCGGATCGGGAGTCTCGCATGGTGTGTTGCCTGCCCGGTGCCAGGGTGCGGGACATCTCTGACCGGCTTGAAAGGATATTGGAGCGGGAGGGGGAGGATCCAGTTGTTGTGGTCCACGTTGGGACTAACAACATAGGTAAAGCTAGGGTGGAGGACCTGTTCGGGGACTATCAAGCACTAGGAAGAAAATTGAAATACAGGTCCTCAAGGGTCATAATCTCCGGATTACTGCCCGAGCCACGTGCCAATTGGCATAGGGACAAGAAAATTAGGGAAGTAAACACGTGGCTAAGGGATTGGTGTGGGAAAGAGGGATTCCACTTCATGGGACATTGGCATCAGTTTTGGAACCGGGGGGATCTGTACCGTTGGGACGGTCTCCACCTGAACCGATCTGGAACCAGTGTTCTAGCGAAGAGGATAAATAGGGTGGTCAGTAGGACTTTAAACTTCTGAGTTGGGGGAAGGGAAAGTGAAAGCGACAGGGAGCATGGAGTTAAATGGCAAGATACGCAGGAGGATAACATGTAGGCAGGTGGATTTAAGCTTGAGGCAGACTAGGAATTCAACAAAAAGGAAGGATAACTTTGGACATCTTAGGACTTCCAATATCTGTAATGATAAGAAAGTTAGCATTAAGGTACTTTACCTGAATGCTCGTAGCATTTGTAACAAAGTAGACGAACTAATGGCACAGATCATCGTGAATGATTATGATGTGGTAGGCATCACAGAGACATGGCTGCAGGGGGTTCAGGACTGGCAGTTAAACATCCAAGGATATACAACCTATCGAAAAGACAGGGAGGTGGGCCGAGGGGGTGGGGTTGCCTTGTTAGTTAAGAACAAAATTAAATCTATGGCACTAAACGACATAGGGTCGGATGATGTGGAGTCTGTGTGGGTAGAATTGAGGAACCACAAAGGCAAAAAAACCATAATGGGAGTTATGTACAGACCTCCTAACAGTGGTCAAGACCAGGGGCGCAACATGTACCGGGAAATAGAAAAGGCATGTCAGAAAGGCAAGGTCACGGTGATCAGGGGGGACTTCAATATGCAGGTGGATTGGGTAAATAACGTAGCCAGTGGATCCAAAGAAAAGGAATTCATGGAATGCTTACAAGATGGCTTTTTGGAACAGCTTGTCATGGAGCCCACAAGGGAGCAGGCTATTCTGGACTTAGTGCTATGTAATGAACCAGACTTTATAAAAGATCTTAAAGTAAGGGAACACTTAGGAAGCAGTGATCATAATATGGTTGAGTTCAGTCTGCAGTTTGAAAGAGAGAAGGCAAAATCGGATGTAATGGTGTTACAGTTAAATAAAGGTAATTACGAGGGCATGAGAGAGGAACTGGCGAAAATCGACTGGAAGCAGACCCTAGTGGGGAAGACAGCAGAGCAAAAATGGCAGGAGTTTGTATGCATAATTGAGGACACTGTACAGAGGTTCATCCCCAAGAAAAGAAAGATTATCCGGGGAGGGATTAGACAGCCATGGCTGACAAAGGAGGTCAGGAAATGTATCAAAGAAAAAGAGAGATCCTATAAAGTGGCCAAAAGCACTGGGAAATCAGAAGATTGGGAAGGCTACAAAAACAAACAGTGGTTAACAAAGAGACAAATAAGGAAGGAGAGGATCAATTATGAAGGCAGGCTAGCCAGTAATATAAGAAATGATAGTAAAAGTTTCTTTCAATACATAAGAAACAAACGACAGGCCAAAGTAGACATTGGGCCAAATCAAACTGATTCCGGAAGGCTAGTGATGGGAGACAAGGAAATGGCTGGAGAATTTAATAAGTATTTTGCGTCTGTCTTCACAGTGGAAGACATGAGTAATATCCCCAAAATTATAGAGGGTCAGGGGGCTGAGTTGAGTATGGTTGCCACTACAAAACAGATGGTGCTAAAAAAGCTAAAAGGTCTTAAAATTGACAAATCTCCTGGCCCCGATGGGCTACACCCTAGAGTTCTGAGGGAGGTGGCTGAAGAAATAGCGGAAGCGTTGGTTGAGATCTTTCAAAAATCACTGGAGTCAGGGAAAGTCCCGAACGATTGGAAGATCGCTGTTGTAACCCCCTTGTTCAAGAAAGGATCAAGACAAAAGATGGAAAATTATAGGCCAATTAGCCTAACCTTGGTTGTTGGTAAAATTCTAGAATCGATCGTTAAGGATGAGATTTCTAAATTCTTGGAAGAGCAGGGTCGGATTAGAACAAGTCAACATGGATTTAGTAAGGGGAGGTCGTGCTTGACGAACCTGTTAGAATTCTTTGAGGAGGTGACAAGTAGGTTAGACCAGGGAAACCCAGTGGATGTGGTCTATCTGGATTTCCAAAAGGCCTTTGATAAGGTGCCACACAGGAGGCTGCTGAGTAAGGTGACGGCCCATGGTGTTCGAGGTGAGCTATTGGCATGGGTTGAGGATTGGCTGTCTGACAGAAGGCAGAGAGTTGGGATAAAAGGTTCTTTTTCGGAATGGCAGCCGGTGACCAGCGGTGTCCCACAGGGTTCAGTGTTGGGGCCGCAGCTGTTCACCATATATATTAATGATCTGGATGAAGGGACTGGGGGCATTCTAGTGAAGTTTGCCGATGATACAAAGTTAGGTGGTCAGGCAGGTAGTGCTGAGGAAGTGGGGAGGCTGCAGAAGGATCTAGACAGTTTAGGAGAGTGGTGCAGGAAATGGCTGATGCAATTCAACATGAGAAAATGTGAGGTCTTGCACTTTGGAAAAAAGAATCCAAGCATAGACTACTTTCTAAACGGTGAGAAAATTCATAATGCCAAAGTACAAAGGGATCTGGGAGTGCTAGTCGAGGATTCCCTAAAGGTAAACATGCAGGTTGAATCTGTGATTAAGAAAGCGAATGCAATGTTGTCATTTATCTCAAGAGGGTTGGAATATAAAAGCAGCGATGTGCTACTGAGCCTTTATAAGGCTCTGGTTAGGCCCCATTTGGAGTACTGTGTCCAGTTTTGGGCCCCACATCTCAGGAAGGACATACTGGCACTGGAGCGTGTCCAGCGGAGATTCACACGGATGATCCCTGGAATGGCGGGTCTAACATATGATGAACGGCTGAGGATCCTGGGATTGTATTCATTGGAGTTTAGAAGGTTAAGGGGAGATCTAATAGAAACTTACAAGATAATACATGGCTTAGAAAGGGTGGACGCAAAGAAACTGTTTCCGTTAGGCGAGGAGACGAGGACCCGTGGGCACAGCCTTAGAATTAGAGGGGGTAAATACAGAACAGAAATGCGGAGACATTTCTTCAGCCAGAGAGTGGTGGGCCTGTTGAATTCATTGCCGCGGAGTGCAGTGGAGGCCGGGACGCTAAACGGGCCTTACTTCCACTCCTATGTCTTATGGTCTTATGGTCTTAAAAGCATGCACTGGGTCACTGCTGAGGTTCTGAGTCTCCCATTTAAGGAAGGCAGTCAAGAACCTGTGTGTTTTCACACCCAGATGGTGATTTCCTACATTTAGAACCTGCACTGATACCTTTACATTGAGCCACCGTGGTGGTGTGCTCTGGCAGCGTATTTTTTCTTTTATTTAAAATATTTTTTTATTCTCCTCCTTTTTCACATTTTCTCCCAAACTTACACCCACCAACAATAAACAATAATCAGCAACAAATATGTCAATCCCAATAACACCGATCCCATCCTCCCACCAACCCCCAAACAGTAGCCCGCATGTTTACATAAAGAAATGACAAAAAGGAATCAGGGATTACCTTTAATACCTTTAATAATAGTCACCCTTAATACACACAGCCCCCCTCCCCCCAACCCTCCCATCCATCCCTCCCAACTAATGTTCAATGTTATCCAGTTCTTGAAAGTGCAGAATTAATAATGCCCATGACTTGTAGAACCCCTCCGTCCTTCCCCTCAGTTCAAACTTAACCTTCTCAAGGGTCAAGTATTCCAACAGGCCCCCCCCCCCCCGCCACGCCAGGGCACAGGGTGGAGAGGCTGCTCTCCATCCCAGCAGGATCCGCCTTTGGGCGATCAACGAGACGAAGGCTACGATATCTGCCTCCGCACCTGTTTCCAACCCTGGCTGGCCCGATACCCCGAATATGGCCTCCAGGGGACCCGGGTCCAGTTTCACGTGCACCACCTTGGAAATTACTCTAAAAACCTCCTTCCGGTAATCCTCCATCTTTGGACAGGACCAAAACATATGAACGTGATTAGCAGGACCGCCCCCCCCCCCCCCAGCAACGCTCACACACATCTTCTACTCCTTCAAAGAATCATCTCATCCTCGCCCTCGTGAGGTGCGCTCTTCAACCCCCGAACATTAGCCCGCATGTTTAAATAAAGAAATGGCAAAAAGGAATCTGGGATTACCCATAGTCACCCTTAATACACACAGCCCCCCTCCCCCCCAACCCTCCCACCGATCTCCCCCAACTAATGTTCAACTGAGGTACCACCTTCAGCTGTATCAGCCCCAACCTTGCACATGAGGTGGAGGCATTTACTCACACCTCACACCAGACCCCCTCCTCTATAACCTCTCCCAACTCTTCCTCCCACTTTGCTTTCATCCCTTCCAGTGGTGCCTTATCCTAGTCCAAAATAGCTCCGTACACCGCTGACACTACCCCCTTCTCCAGTCCCCTTGTCAGCACCTCCTACAGCAATGTGGAGGCCGGTTCCTTGGGGAAGCTCTGTATCTCCTTCCTAGCAAAATCTTGAACCTTCATGTATCTAAACATTTCTCCCTGCTCCAGCCCATACTTCTCTTCGAGCTCCCTCAATCCTGCAAACCTACCCCGAAGAAACAGATCTTTTAGCGTCTTAATCCCCTTCTCTTCCCATTTCTGAAAACTTCCATCCCACCTCCCTGGCTGAAATCTGTGGTTCCCCCGAATCGGCATTTCCCTTGACCCTGTCCCCAACCCGAAGTGTTGGCGAAACTGCCTCCAGATTTTCAATGCAGCTGTTATTACCTGGACTCCCTGAGTATTTCCCCGGAGATATCGGGAGCGGCGCTGTTGCTAGTGCTTTCAGTCTCGACACCCTGCACAAACTCTCCTCCATTCTGACCCACTGGGAATCAACCCCTCTGACCCAGCTCCACACCTTCTCCACATTCGCCGCCCAGTAGTAGTACATCAGGTTCGGGAGACCCAAACCCCCTGCCTGCCTTCCCCTCTGTAGCAGCACCTTTCTCACTCTGGCCACCTTCCCTCCCCATATGAACGACGTAATCCTTCCCTCAATCACCGTGAAAAAAGCCTTTGGCATGAAAATCGGTAGCCATTGAAAAATAAACAGAAACCGCGGCAACACATTCATTTTAACCGCCTGTACCCGACCCGCCAGTGACAGAGGGAGACCATCCCACCTTGCCAGATCGGCTTTCACTCTCCCCACCAAACTAGTGATATTGTACCTGTGAAGCTTCCCCCACTCCCGGGAAACCTGCACCCCCAGATACCTAAAGTGAGTCCCTGCCCTACGGAATGGCAACCACCCCGCCCCCCCCACCCCTGCCCCCACCCCTGGCCGAGACACCACAAAATACTCACTCTTGTCTAGGTTCAGCTTGTACCCCGAGAACGACCCAAATACTCGCAGTAGCTCCAACATTCCCCCTATCGACACACTCGGCTCTGACACATACAGCAGCAAGTCGTCAGCATATAAGGACGCCCTATGCTCTACCACCCCCCCCCCCCCCCCCCCCCCCCCACCGCACTATTCCTTTCCATGCTCGCGAACTTCTTAATGCGATGGCCAATGGCTCAATCGCAAGTGCAAACAGCAGGGGGAACATAGGACATACCTGCCTAGTCCCACGGTGGAGAGAAAAGTATCTCGAGCTGATGTTGTTTGTGCGGACACTCGCCCTCGGCTCCTTATATAGTAGCTTTACCCAGTTCACAAATCTTGGTCCAATCGCAGACTGCTCCAGAACTGCCATCAAGTACCCCCATTCTACCCGGTCAAACGCCTTCTCGGCGTCCAATGCCACAACCACCTCTGTTTCCTTCCCTTCCGCCGGTGCCATAACGACATTCAAAACTCTCCTAATGTTCAAAAAAGCTGCCTCCTTCTCACGAACCCCATCTGATCCTCGTCTATCACCCTCTCCTCCAGCCTATCTGCCAGTACCTTCGCCAATACTTTTGCGTCCACATTCAGAAGTGATATGGGCCTATACGACCCACATTCCGTCGGATCCTTATTTTTTTTAGCAACAGTGAAATCAATGCCTGCCCCAAGGTTTGTGGCAACACCCCCTTCCCTATCGCCTCTTCAACCATCTCCACCATCAGGGGTGCCAGCTTATCCTTGAATTTTTTATAATATTCCACCGGAAACCCATCTAGCCCTGCCACCTTCCCTGACTGCATCCTCCCAATCGTATCCTTTATCTCCTGCTCCACTATTGCTCCTTCTAATGTAGCCCTGTCCCCCTCCCCTAGCCTCGGGTACGCCAACCCATCTAGAAATTCCTGCATCTCACGGTCTCCCCTGCGTGGCTCTGACCTGTACAACCTCTCATAAAACTCCTCAAAAACCTTGTTAATCAGCTCCAGAGCCACCACCAACTTCTCTGCCCAATCCCCACCTGAAGAATTTCCCTTGCCGCTGCTTCCCTCTGGAGCTGACCTGCTAACATACACCTTATCTCCATGTTCATAAAGTGCATCCCTTGCTCGTCTCAGTAGGCGCACCACCTTCCTGGTAGACAGTCGGTCGAAGCTCGTCTGTCCTTCCTCCTTTCCAACTTCGCTGGTCCCCACCCTCTGCGTAACCCCTATCTACCTCCAACATCTCGTCTATTACCCTCTGCCGCTCCAACCTCTCCTCTTTGTCCACCCTGGCCTTAAACGATATTACCTCACCCCTCACCACCGCCTTTGGAGCCTCCCAGACCACTGCCCTCGACACCTCACCCATACAGTTGAAACCTACATATTCCTTAATTACCTTTTCAATTTTGTCACAGAACACTTGGTTCCCCAAAAGCCCCACATCCAGCTTCCACCCCGGCCTCTGCGCTACCCCTTTCTCCAGTACCATATCCACCCAATGCGGAGCATGATCTGACACTCCAATTGCCGAATATTCCAACCCCTTAACCCCAGCCAGCAAAGCCTTCCTCACCACAAAAAAGTTGATCCGCGAGCATACCTTATGGACTGCTGAGAAAAACGAGTACTCCCGTTCCCTTGGGTGCAGGACCCTCCAAGGGTCCACTCCTCCTATTTCCACCATTATTCCAGCCAGCACCCCCCCCCCCCCCCCCCCCCCCCCCGCCCGCGATGGGACCAGACCAGTGAGCGCGGCTGTGATCTATCCAACTTTGGCTCCTGCACCAAGTTCCAGTCGCCCCCCCCCCCCCCCCCCCCCCCACACAATCAGTTTGTGTGTCCAAGTCAGGGATGGTCCCAAACACCTTCGCGAATCCCACATTGTCCCAATTGGGACCCTATACACTTAACAGCGCCACTAATCTCCCCTCCAGCGCCCCTGTCACAATCACATATCTACCCCCCTGAGCTGCCACCACCTTCTCCATCTGGAAGCGTACCCTTTTGCTGACCAGCATCGCTACCCCTCGAGCCCTTCCATCAAATCCAGAGTGAAACACTTGACTAACCCAGCCCTTCTTAAGTCTCACCTGGTCCTTCACCCTCAAGTGAGTCTCCTGCATCATTGCCACATCGCCCCCACCCTTCTTATCCACCACCATCTTACCACCGGGCCCTATCCCATAAACCTGACCCGCCCCTGTCCATTGTTAACATCGAACCCCTTCCCCCCCTCTCAAGAACCCCCCCCCTACATTTCCCCTTGAAAAAACATCTCCCAGCGTCAACCCCTTCCCCCCTCTTGCTCGCCTCGTAGGCCATTGAAGCCTGCTATCCAGGCTCCAACGTCCGCAGCCCTCCTCTCACCTCACCTCCGTTCACTAGCTGACTTTAGTTAGCTAGCGCGGGTGGCTCCCCCCGCTAAGATATATCATCCCCTTCCACCCAGTCCTAGAGAAAGAAAAAACAAAACCAACAATCCAACCCATACAATTCACTAACATAAGATTTAACCGTCACAACACAGAACGCCAATCCACCCAACCATTAACTTGAACTCTGTTACAATGCAAAGAGAAGTAAATTACAATACACATCAGTAAAAAAAAAGTTGCAGCATTGAAACATTTTCCAACTGCCTAAACAGTCCACAGTCTCTCTTCCAGTTCCGCTCCTCACGTCTGTCCCAAGCCTTCTGCCCTCACGAAAGCCTCAGCTGCCTCCGATGTCTCAAAATAAAAGTCTTTGGCGTTACACGTTACCCTCAGCTTCGCCAGGTACACCATACCAAATCGCACCCCCTTCTTGTACAGTGCCGCTTTCACCCGCCCAAACGCCGCTTGTCTCTTTGCCAACTCAACCATCAAGTCCTGATAGATCCGAACTCCAGCACCGTCCCACTGCACCTCGCGCTTCTGCTTCACCCAGCTTAACACCTTCTCCTTCATGCAGTACTTATGGAAGCAGATAATTACTGCTCTTGGCAGCTCATTCACCTTGGGTTTCGGCCTTAATGATCGATGAGCTCGGTCCAGCTTGTACTGGGAGGAGTTCTCACCCTTCCCATCAGCTCCGCCAACTTCTTTGCAAAGTACTCTGTTGGCCCTCTGTACCTTCGGGCAAGCCCACAATTCTCAGATTGTGCCGTCTCGAGCGGTTTTCCAAGTCCTCGAGCTTTGCTCAGAGTTCTCTGTTGACCTCCACCGCTCTCCACAGCTCGTTCCCCATCGAGGTGAGCTGGTCGCTGTGCTGCAACACGGCTTCCTCCACTTCCTTCATCTTCTCGCCCTGCTCTCTCACCTCGGCCGATGTCTTTGCCACCTCCACCGAGGCGATTGCCTCCTCCACCAACGATTTCAATACGACCGCCGTCTCCTACCTCACAGCCTCCATATGCCTCGCAAACTGCTTTTCCAGCTCCACCTCCATCACCTCGGTCATCTTCTGCACCATAAGTAGTGCGGCCCCACCATGCGGTCCGGCTATCGCCATCTTGTCAGCGCTTTTGCTGGCCGCCTCATTCAACAGCGAACCCGGGTTTTCTTCCTTCTTATGACTTCTTATTTCTTCTTTCTTTCTTCAATCCGAAAATAACAAAGTAATTATGTTCATAAATTTATTTCCCCAAAATTTCCATAGTCAGGAAATCTCTTCCTCCGGGGACCGGACTTCAAACTCCTCAAAGATCCATTTGAAGTGGGAGCCACCCAGTGTGCTCTAGTCCCCCTCTACATTGCGTTCTCGACTCAGGCCTGCCACCTTGATTTCCTCGCCTCGTGTCACGCTCCGCCCACGCATTCGACCTCTGGGTCGATGCCTCCCTCCCCGACCGCTGGACAATCCTGCGGGGCTCCTCACCGGCTCCAAACCGGATCGACTCGACGCCCATCCCTCAGGCCTCAAAGGCCGAAGAAACTCTTCCCCTTTCGTGGGAAGAAAGAACCACGGGGAAACCCCGAAAAAGTCTGACAAATTGCGGACCGGCGGGAGCCTCTGCACGACGCAGCCACTCCACTCGCGAGCATCCGCAGTGTATTTTTTCTGACAAATACATGCCTTCAATTATGACCTGCAGCACTTTTTCATAAACCTGGGATGAGTCTCCTGTCTTTCTAAGGAACTGATCAAAGTCTGGAAAATGATTGCCTCGTGTCTCTCCAATCAAAGCCATTACACAGGAATCCACACCTCCACCATTACAGGTTCAGGTATCTGGTGGAAGAGAGGGCTGGGTGTTGGGTGTCCAGATTTTGGGACATACTGGATGGTGGAGTTATGGGCCCAATGATGCCACAGCAGTCCACAGCAGCCAAAGCCATCCACAACGCTAAATGTGGTGCTTGGATCTGACTGCACTCAAGGTGACAAGGCAGCTCAAGCGTGGGGTGGACTCTTGTCTGAATTGATCCCCATTTGGATGGAATTTCACCCCTCTCTTGGGAGCCGCAGCTCCACAATTTAAGCCACCTCACAGAAGCTCCTTCTGTGCCTCTTCATTCCGCACGGACGTGTTTCTTGTACGTGGGCTGCTATACACCCCTTGTCAACCATCCGGACACGCCATTGTGTTCTGTCCTGCCATCCAGTGGTGGCAGGTGTCCCCAATGGGCGACTCCCTACCTGAGAGTCTGCCCCTTTTCTATCAGGGAGCTGATGTGCAGGGAGTTACATGGACTAGTAGCGTGCAATAGGATGCCCAGTATTTTCTTTTTTTTTTTTAAATTTAGTGTATCCAATTATTTATTTTTTCAATTAAGGGGCAATTTAGAATGGCCAATCCACCTACCCTGCCCAGTATTTTCTGAGGACTTGAGGAATCTGTGCTCCATGTGTATGCAGATTGCCAGAGGTCACAGCCCCTAATCAACTGTTGGAGGGGGCTTCTCCTGAAATCTTGGTTGCACTTCAGCCCATACTGCTAATCTTTGGTCATTCAGTACGGAGGGGGCGAGGAAGGAGGAGGACCTCCTTGTATGCCTCATCCTGGAGCTGGCCAAGGTGACCAATAACAGGTCCAGGCATTGAGTGGTCATGGTTGCTATCCGGCATGACTGTCTGCCCCTCTCCCATGCTATGTTCACAGCCGTGTGTCCCAGATGAGGGAGCATCCAGTGTCAATTGGTATGGTTGAAGTTTTCTGCAATCAGTGGGTACCGCAGAGGTCGGGGTGCATTGTTAGCCCCGAGAACACCATTTTTCTTTAATATAAAAGCAGATTAAATTAGATTCAATTAGATTTATTGTTACGTGCACTGAGGTACAGTGAAAAATATGGTTCTGCATACAGTCCAGGCAGATTGCTCCATACATGAAAACATAGAATATATAATAAATGCATGAAGATACACAATGAAAATACAAAATACATAAACAGAAGGCACCGGGTGAAGTTTACGTTATATAGTGCTACAACTGTAGAGAGAGAGAATGTGTAGAGCATTCATTC
The DNA here is from genome assembly GCF_902713615.1 of Scyliorhinus canicula. Lineage (NCBI taxonomy): Eukaryota > Metazoa > Chordata > Chondrichthyes > Carcharhiniformes > Scyliorhinidae > Scyliorhinus > Scyliorhinus canicula. Next base: position 194,089,545 of record NC_052148.1, read on the forward strand.
AGTTCATAAGATCAGTTCAGTCCATAAGAGCGTCATTCAGGAATCTGGTAACAGCCGGGAAGAAGCTGTTTTTGAATCTAATGGTGCCTGTTCTCAAACTTTTGTACCTTTTCTACCTTCTTCTCAATGGTAGAGGTTGAAAGAGTGAATAACCCGGGTGGGAGGGGTCTTTGATTGTGCTTCCCACTTTCCCAAGGCAGCAGGAGGTGTAGACAGTCAATGGATGGGAGGCGGGTTCGCGTGATGGACTGGGCTGTGTTCACAGCTCTCTGTCATTTCTTACGGTCTTGGGCCAAACAGTTGCCATGCCAGGCTGTGATGCAGCCAGAGAGGATTTCCTTTAATTTCCTGAGGAAGTAGAGGTGCATTTTGCTTTTTGTCGTAGCATTAACGTGGGTGGACCAAGACAGATTGTTGATGATTTTTAACAGCTAGGAATTTGGAGCTGTCAACCACCTCCACCTCGGCACCTTTGATGCAGACAGGGGCATGGGCAACACTTTGCTTCCTGAAGTCAATGACCAGCACCTTAGTTTTGCTAACATTGAGGGAGAGATTGTTGTCGTTACACCATGCCATGGGGTTCTCTATCTCCCTCCTGTATTCTGACTCATCATTGTTTGAGATCTGACCCACAATGGTCATGTCACCAGCAAACTTGTAGATGGTGTTGGAGCCGAATATTGCCACACAGTCATGTGTTTAGAAGGGGGCTAAGTACGCATCCTTGCATGGCCATGGGTATTGAGGGCTATCGTGAAAGAGGTGTCATTGTTTATCCTTACAGATTACAGTCTGAGGGTAAGGAAGTCAAGGATCCAGTTGCAGAGGCAGGAGCCAAGTCCTAGGTTTCGGAGTTTGGTTATGAGCTTGGCTGGGATTATGGAGCTGTAGTGAATGAACAGAAGCCTGATGTAAGTATTCTTGTTGTCGAGATGCTCCAGAGTTGAGTGTAGGGAGTTTGCATCTTCTGTGAACTGGTTGTGGCGGTTAGTAAACTGCAGTGGAGCAAGGCAATCTGGAAGTTTGGAGCTGATGTGTTTCATGACTGACCTCTCAAAGCACTTAATAATAATAGATGTCAGGGCCATCGGTCGGTAATCATTGAGCTACTTTACCTGGTTCTTCTTTGGAACTTGTATGATGGTGGTCTTCTTGAAAAAGGTGGGAACCTTGGAACAGAGTAGGGAGAGGTTAAAGATGTCCGCGAACACACCCGCCAGTTGGTTCGCGCAGGATCTGAGTGCACAACCAGGGATTCCGTCGGGTCCCGTTGCTTTCGAGAAGCCGATCTAACTTCTGAGACTGCGAAGATGGATATGTCCGAGGCTATTGGGGCAGGTGACACCAATTCGTTGGCTTCCTGCTCAAAACTAGCATAGAATGCATTGAGTTCATCAGGGCGGGGTCCAGATTATTGCAGATGCTGAAATCTGAAAGAAAAACTGAAAATGCTGGAAATTCTCTAACAGCATCTGTGGAGAGAGAACAGAGCTAACATTTCGAGTCTGGATGACTCTTCATTAGAGCTAGAGAGATCTGGGAATAGGATGGGATTTATACTGTTGTGGGGCCAGGGGATGGGTGTACCAGTAGGGCTAGATAGAGGGCCAGCGATAGATGGAGGCTAGGGAGAGATTGACAAAGATGTCTTAGACAAAAACACAAAGGGAATGTAAATGGTGGTGATCATGGCTAAGAAGGGTGCTGATAGTGGCACATTAAGAGATCAGAATGTGTTAATGACAGAACAGTGTGGCAGAGGACAACCTAGAACAGGGAACACATGGGTGAGGTAGTGGGAGGAGAGACACTGGTAAGGAAAAACAAGGTGGGAAGATGGATAAGTAGGGGGATGGAAAAATGAATCAATGGGAGAAATTGAAATATGGACATTGATGAGGCGCACCAGAGCGTGGCCCAATCACAATGGGCAGTGGCTGCGGGCGTCGAGAGTATTGGTCCGACGCTGGCTGACCTGAGCCAGTCCCTGAGTAATGTGGCACCGTCCCTATACTCCATGACCCTGAACATGGTTCAGTCGAGAGCGGGCCTCCAGGACTAGCAGTGTTTGGTGACGGATGCACCTCAGCTTAGAGGTCTGGGAGATTCCGGAAAGGTCCCCGGATCAGCGCCTGGAACGACTCCATGGCATAAATGTTCAGGGCAACCGTCACCTTGACGGACACTGGGAGCGAGTGTCCTCCCCCACATTCCTGCGGTTCCAGATGTGCCATTATACTGCACAGATGTCGCATGGTCTGTCTGCTCAGCCCCAGTTGACAGAGGCACGTTCAGTCCGGGAGATCCTCATACAACAGATGCTGCCAGTATACACAAGGACTGATGCAACGCCTTCCTTCCTCCTCGGCCTGCTGGGTGGCCAGCTCTCCATTGTTACAGGCTGACTCCTGCTCCTCTGGGGCAAGCTTAACCGCTGCAGGGTCCACCCTGAGCAGCTCCTGCTCAGGCAGCCTCAGTAAGTCTGCCAGGCTGTGGCATATGTCAACCACATCCGAATGTACATCAAAACCCATTTTCTGCAGGGTGCAAAGGGGCAGACATGTTAACATAGTGCGTACTCCCATGCCCAACCAGGTCCAATGGCTGCAGGGTGGCTTCTCTGCCCCCGCATTTCCCCTCCCCCCATTGCCCCGACACTGCTCCCCGCACCGTGCCCCTGGACCTGCCGGTGCCTGTCACCGGGGGACCTCCTGCCCCGCCACTCGTCCCTGCAACTTGACAGCCAATGTCCTGCACATTCCTGTGGGGTCTACCATGGGTGCTCTTCTTGGGTGGGCCACATGTTACCCCACCAGCAGGGAGCCATCTGGTTGCAGGGAGGCACCGCGTGCCACTTTCCGGTGCTATGCGCATGAGCAGGGGCCACGGACAGGGCTGGGCAAGGGTGTCCTGGGCAAGGGGACCATAGCTGTAGTGTGCCGTGAGTCGTCTGTGTGACGCACGCGCGATTGTGCCTACCTATCCGGGGCAGGATGGATGAGGAACAGGGGCGCAGTGCACAGGACAGGCTTGGTACCGGCCGGTGTTCTTGCGGGTTGGGTTGGCTGATGTTGCCACTGGTAGGGCATCCGCCCTGGGAGGGGCAGTGTGCCAGGGAGGGTGGCAAGGGCCATGGTGCATGCATCCACTGTTCGGGGTGCGCTCTGTGCTGCTCCCTCTGCAGTAGTGCAGCAAGGGATGGGTGCACTGAGGAGTGCAAACACCTGGTGGGCCATATGTTGTGCTGGGCCTCGCACATCCTGCTGATGGGTCGGCTGGGGTCTGGGGGTTCCTGGGGGATGGCCTGGTTGGGGGGGAGGGACATCCACACAGCTGGTGCAATGTTCCAGGTGTGGTCTCGCCAAGACCCTATATATCTGCAGAAAGACACCCCTGCTCCTGTACTTGAATCCTCTCGCTATGAAGGCCAGCACTGCCTGCTTCACCTAAATACTTACTTTCAGTGACTGGTGCACATGATCACCCAGGTCTTGTTGCACATTCCCCCCCCCCCCCCCCCCCCCTCTTAATCTATAGCCATTTAGATAATAATCTGCCTTCATGTTTTTGCTACCAAAATGGATAACCTACCAACCTTTCCCATTTTATTTTTGCGCCAGACAAAAATGAACAATTGATGCAGTTCACTCATATTCTGTTTGAGTGTTTGCCACAGCCTATCTACCAGCATTCTATTTTTTTTAAATATTTTTCATTTTATATAACACATATTAAAAAACCCATACAAACTAAATACCATTTACAAACCCCTACTCTTGAAGAGAGAAATAATCCCAACCATAAACCCCTCCCTTGCTTCCGCCGCCCCCCGACCCACCGGCTGTGACTAATTCCTAAAGATAAAAGACAAAGGATCGCTACCTCCAGCAGGCCTGGGTCCAGGATCCACCCAAGGTGGCCCCCAACCCTGCCCCTTGGAGAATACACATAAAATCCCTTAGTCACAGTCAGATCCCCACCCCCAGACCCCCTCTCCCTCCCCCCCCCCCTCCATAACCCTGAAAAGAGCTTTCCAGAAAAACTACTCCATCCTCTCTCTCTCCCTGCTCCCCCAGCAAACAAATTAGCTAGGTTCAATGAATCTTACTCAAGCAGGTCCAACAAGTTGCAGCCCCTCCACCCATCTCACCCATTGGGGCAGCACGGTAGCATTGTGGATAGCACAATCGCTTCACAGGTCCAGGGTCCCAGGTTCGATTCCAGCTTGGGTCACTTTCTGTGCGGAGTCTGCACATCCTCCCCGTGTGTGCGTGGGTTTCCTCCTGGTGCTCCGGTTTCCTCCCACGGTCCAAAGATGTACAGGTTAGGTGGATTGGCCATGATAAATTGCCCTTAGTGTCCAAAATTGCCCTTAGTGTTGGGTGGGGTTACTGCATTATGGGGTTATGGGGTGGAGGTGTTGACCTTGGGTAGGGTGCTCTTTCCAAGAGCCGTTGCAGACTTGATGGGCCGAATGGCCTCCTTCTGCACTGTAAAAAAAAATCTCACTCATTCACCAGCTGAAACTTTACAGCTACCAAAGGTATCCCCCACCCAGGGTGTATGCTTGAAGAACAAAGAAAAATGATGCTCCCCAGCCCACACTGGCTACGGAAGAGTAACCAAATCTCAATACCCTTACAATAATTAAACCCCCCCCCCCCAGGGGACCATATATTCCCCATTCTGTTGCCCTGACCTTTACCCCCGACAACCGTAGCCCCCTCAATCCCAAATATACAACAAATAAAACCACAACTCCTCTCAAACCAATCCCTCCCAAAAATCCCCATTAAAGTCCAAATTGAATCCATTTAATCAAGCCCAAGTCCATGCTCCTCGACAAAAGCCTCTACCTCTTCCAATGTATTGAACAAGTGATCTTTCAAGCAAAAAGTCACTTTAAGCCTCGCTGGGTACTTCACTCCAAACCTGATTCCACTCCTGAACCGCGCTGACTTTGCCTTATTAAAAGCCGCTTGCCGCTACGCTCCAACATCTTGGTATATCCTGATGATGCTTCCTTCTCACCTTGAGTCACGATTTACTTTGGCTCATTGCCGAACCCGCTCCTTCTCCTGGAAACTGTGGAATCCAATAATCACCAGCCACGGCAGCTCATTCCCCCAGGTCTCCGCCGGAGCACTCAGTGGGTCCGATCCAACTCTGGAGAGGACAATCCCCACCAAAGGCTTGGCAAACATCTGAGAAAAGTACTCAGTTGGTTTTAGGCCCTCCATCCCCTCCGGCAACCCACAATTCTGAGGTTGTCTCCTTGGCATGTTCTCCAAGTCATTCACCTTGGTCCTCAGAGGCTTGTTCCTCTCCTCCAACACCAGCATCTCTGCTTCCAACGAGGTGATTTGATCATCATGCTGCGACAAGCCCACCTCCACACCCTTCAGCACCTCTAAATGCTCCTTCACCAGCCTCCGAGGTTTTTTCCAGGTTCTCCGGGATTGGGCCAAGTGACTCCTCAATTGACTGTTTAAGGGTTTCCATCATCACCCTGCCCTGCTCCTCAAAATGCTTCGCAAACTGTTTTTCAAACTCCTGCTCCATCACCTCAGTCAGCGTTTCTACCATGATATGAGCAGCCACACTTAAGGCCGGGTCCGCCACCTTCCCTCCTGCTGAACTTTGTGGACTTTCTGGCTTTGTCAAAGGATTACCCCCTGCAGTAATCTTGCCACCAACCTTCTTCATAGATTTCAACATATTTTCACCGACAAATACCGTACCGCATGCATGGCCTGGTTTTGGTAAGGTCCACCACATCAGGTACACATTTGGTAATATGTGTTGTGAACCCTGAGTATCAGTCAATACAAATGTAGCCTTTCAAAGTGTAGGACTTTGTGAAGGACAAGGGGGATAGATGTGTGATTGTCAAGGGATTTTTAGGTGTGGAATTTGGCTTGATAATGAATGTGTATGTTATTCTCCTGACTTTGTTACTAAAGTCTTCACGGACTTTGCTGATTTAGCATTGGTTAATTCCTTGATAGGTGGGGGACTTCAATTGTCACTTAAACCCACTGGTGAGCAAACGTCCAGTACCACAAAACCCCCACACAACTGGTAAGAACACTAGCATTGGTCTGCGAGAAGATGGGGTTCTGTGGATGTGTGGAGACCACTATATCATAAGGATAAAGAATTCATGTTTTTTTCTGTTCCTCATCAATATCATACTAGAATTGACTATTTCTTCATGCCAAGAGCAATCTTACACTTGGTGGCCTTCTGCTCTATAGGTAGTATTGTGATCTCCGACCATGCTCCTGTTTTTCTTGAGTTTTATTCAAGGGTCCTGCCCCCACGATCTAGGTCATGGCAATTTGATATGTCTTTGCTTAAGCATAATCCCTTAACTTCATACTTTAAGCCTAAATTTGATCTCTTCTACTCAGTCAATTCCCTCTCTGATGTAATCCCCTCTATCCTGTGGGAAACTTGTAAGCTTTCTGACAAGTATTTATTTCATATACGGTCGACAAAAGGCATAAAGTGCTGGAGCAGGAGCACAAGTTGGAAATGAAATTGGTTGAAGCAGGGAGGGAATATGGCAGAAGCCCTAACCTCTTGTTGCTGAAAGAAGTTAATGCAATTTATACGGCTCTGGACTCCTTGCTGAATCAGTGAGCTGAGAGGAGTTTAAAGTTTGTTCATCAAAATTTATGTGAGATTGGAAATAAACCGGGTCTTCCTTTCTTTAAATATATTTTTATTAGACTTTACATTTTTTACAAATAACACAAAATTTTCAATGCAGAACAGGTACATTACAGAACAAGAATTATTGCAAATATAAGAACCAACAAGATAGGATGACTTTAGAATAACAGACTTTATGAACTTGTACCTCCAGTTTTAATATTAGATCAATCAGAAAAAAATAAGATGGATAACACCTCCGGCCACACACCTTTGTGTATTGCAAGATCAAGACTTACGATATGTTCCAGGGAAACCTAACAGTAGGTCAGGCAACGCAAAGCCTATAAATTTGAGATAGAGGTCCCATACCCTATGGAATGCATCAGACTTAGAACAGATGACAGGCACAGGATTTCCATAGGAATACACTCCATGACTAATTTATGCCAACTTTGAATTGAAGGGTTCTTGTCACTAATCCAGGAGCAGAGGATATTTTTGTTTTTGAAAAACATTTTATTGAAAGTATTTTCCACACATACAAAATCACAAAAATACAAAAGCCAACCGCGGCAACAGGTAACCAACAACCCGTCCTCCCCACCCTTCAATCCCACTCACCCTCCCTGTCACCCCAGAGCCTTCCTATGTTTTTAAGTCCACCCCCCTCCCCCCAGCAAAACAATGTTGTAATCCTTCCCTTGCTGATGAAGCAATATTCCTTAAAGAAGTCAATAAACATTTTTGAACTCCTCCTCCACCCCACGAATGGTGAACTTAACTTTTTCCAGGTGCAGAAATTCTGCCAGGTCACTCAACCATACCCCTGCCTTTGGCACCCCGAGTCCGGCCAACCCAACAGTATCCGCCTCTGGGCAATCAGGGAGGCAAAGGCCAAGATGTTGGCCTCTGTCCCCACATGAAGTCCTGGATTTTCCGACACTCCAAATATTGTCACCTCCGGACTTGAAAACACCTCCATCTCCAGGCATCCGAAAATCCCTTCCAAAACTCCCTCAACCTCAACATGCCCAGAATATGTACACATGAGTCGCCGGCCCTCCTACACATCACCCACACCTATCCTCCACCCCCAAGAGGAACTGACTCACCCTGGATACTGTCATGTGGATTCTATGCACCACCTTAAATTGGATGAGGCTTAACCTCGCGAACGACGAGCAAGTATTCACCCTCTGCATGGCATCCCTCCACACTCAAGCCCCCAAGGCCGCCTCCAGCTCCTCCTCTCACTTGCGCCAAATTTCCTCCATGGGAGCCCCCTCCCTCTTCATCAACTCCCCATACACATCCGGCCCTCTACCCTCCCCAGTATTTTCCTCGGACAATAACCTATCCCGCAACACTGGGGCCGGCAGCGCCTGAAAGGACGACATCTCCTTCCGAACAAAGTCCCTAACCTGCAGATACCTGAACCTATTACCCTTTGGTAGCTGGAACGTCTCCTCGAGTTCCTCCAGGCCCGCAAAATTTTCTCCCACAAAATTCCCTGAATACTCTACCCCTGCCTGCTGCCACCCCTGGAACCTCGGATTCAACCCCGCTGGCCCAAACCTATGATTGTCGCAAATTGGCACCCAGAGCAACACACCTTCCAATCTAAAGTGCTGCCTACACTGGTTCCAAACTCTCAATGTTGATACCACCACCAGACTCATGGAGCACCGAACTAGCGAGAATGGAAGGGGCGCCAAAACAGTGTCCCCCAGCTGATCCCCCTACATGAGGCCACGTCCATCTGCCCTCAAACCGACCCCTCTACCACCATCTATTTCCTAACAATTGTGATCTTTGCTGCCCAGTAGTAATTCAATAAGCCCGGCAACCACACCGTTCCCCCCCCCCCCCCCCCCCCCCCCCTCATCGACCTCTCTCCAGAAACCCTCCTCCCTGTGGAGCCTTCCCCGCCCAAACAATACTCAAAATCAGCCCAATCACCTTTCATAAAAGGATTTCGGAACAAAGATGGGGAGGTTCTGCAATGTGAAACAGGAACTTGGCCAGCACCATCATCTTCACCGTCTGCATCCGCCCCACCAAAGACAATGGCAGCTCATCCCACCTCCTGAAATCCGTCTTCATTCCCTCCATCAGCTGCGTCATGTTCAGTTTATGCAGCTGGGCCCAACTCTGTGCCACCTGTATCGCAAGATAGCAAAAGCTCACCCCTACCACCCGAAATGGCAATTCCCCCAGCCTCCTTTCCTGTCCCCTAGCATTAACTGGGAACACCTCTCTTTTTTCACCGATATTCGATTTATAACCCGAAAAGCGGCCGAACTCACCCAGGATCCCCATGATCCTATCAAATATACAACGACCCCAATTAAAGCGGCCATGCTGAGAAAGTGGGCCCAGCTGAGACAACACTTCGGGATAACTAAAATGGCCCCCATCTGCGGCAATCACAGATTCCCCCAGCCATGTTAGGTATCACCTTCAAAGGATGGACGTGGGACGGGGGCACACTGACGATCGGGGACTTCTACGTAGGGCACATGTTGCTCTGTTTACTTGCTATAAATGTAGCAATCAATATGGTCGCCTTCCTTAATCCTAATTATGTTTGCTTTAGAGTCGCCAGGTATCTCTCGATACCGCCACAAGGTTCAAACCCGAATACTGATCAAAGAGCCGATACACCAGTTAGTTAGTTCAAAGTCAATACTATTTATTTACACACACAGTAAGATCTACACTTGCACAAGGTACTACAAACGAAACTATCTCTAACGCTAACTCCTATACTTAATTTCAGGTGCCCACTCAGTCAGAGGAACAATGGCCGTTTGGATCTGAGGCTGTTGGGTTTGAAGAGGTACAAGAGAGCAGCTGAGGTCGTCCGTCTGGTAGCGAGCGTTGACCTTGATCTTAATCGCACACCGGAGAATCCTGCTCGGCTGGCGATCTGCGGCACCACCCACAGCTGCAGACTGGCTCGCTGACCTTTCGGAATTTCTCCACCTGGAGAAGATTAAATACGCTATCCGAGGGTCAGAGGAAGGCTTCCTGGATACTTGGGGGCAGTTTGTCAGCCTGTTCCAAAACCTGTTCGAGGCCAGCAACAAGGAGTAAGTTAAGAATAAAAAACAAGATAGATGAGGAACCAAAGGACTGTGCAACCCAGGGGATGAGGCGGAATGAAAGTGGGGAAACCACAAAAGAAGAGAAGAGGAGGGAAGAACTATAGACCGATCCAGAGGGCGGAGAAATGTATATAGGGTCAATTAAATGAAAGACAAAATAAACCTCTCTGTACAATAAAGAAAATTAACGCGGGTAAGAAAAATGTGATGTATATATACAATTGTTTATAAATATGAGAAATGCCAATAAAAGATATTTTTTTAATGATCCGATCAAAACTCCCTGTCTCATGCAGGGTCCTGATGCAGCACCTTCCAAACCCATGACCACTATCATGTAAGATAAGAGAGCAGATTGGTAGCATGGTGGTTAGCACAATTGCTTCACAGCTCCAGGGTCCCAGGTTCGATTCCCGGCTTGGTTCACTGTCTGTGCGGAGTTTGAACATTCTCCCCATGTGTGCGTGGGTTTCCTCCGGGTGCTCCGGTTTCCTCCCGCAGTCCAAAGATGTGCAGGTTAGGTGGATTGGTCATGTTAAATTGCCCTCAGTGTCCAAAATTGCCCTTAGTGTTGGGTTGGGTTACTGCGTTATGGGGATAGGGTGGAGGTGTGGGCTTGGGTAGGGTGCTCTTTTAAAGAGCCGGTGCAGACTCGATGGGCCGAGTGGCCTCCTTCTGCACTGTAAATTCTATGATCTTGTAGCAGATACCTGGAAACACCGCCATCTGCAAGTTCCCCTCCAAGTCACTCACCATCCTTACTTGGAAATATATCACTGATAATTCACTGTCATTGAGAGTCCCTTTGTAACAGCACTGAGGGTCTACCTGCTCCACAAGGACTGCAGTAGTTCAAGAAGGCAACTCACCACCACCTTCTCAAGGGTATCTAAGGATGAGCAATTAAAGCTGGCCTAACCAATGATACCCATATTCCGTAAATGAATAAGAGATAAATTTGAATCCCCCATTATCAACATCCTGGGGTCACCATTGCTCAAAAGCTTAATTGGCACAGCCATATCAATGCTATTGACGCGATATACCCGAATGGGGAAAGAGTCCCGTAGCACAAGATTAGCCGGGAGTTTCCTGGTGCTCGGAGTGCCGAAAAACACCCCGCTATCTAACATCCACCTCGGTAGATTGGGGGCTTCAGTGGGGAACTCCACGACGAGGCTGCACCTCGCTCCATTTTCTGCACTGAGGAGCTCCTCAGTGCATCATTCTTGTCTCTCAACCCCCCCCCCCCTCCCTCAGCCCCAACTCACTGTAAGGAAGTCTCTGGGTACCTCGCACACCCCCACACCCATGCAGGTCACACCCCAGCCCTATCATCGCCGCACAAAAACTGCCAGCTTGGCAATGCCAGCCTTGCACACTGGCAGTGCCTCTGCCAGCTGGCTGCGCCATTTTGGCAGTGCCTGGCTAGCACACGGGGGCACTGCCAGGTTTCCAGGTTGGCAGTGCTAGGGTGCCCAGATGGCAGTAGCAGGGTACCATCCTGCCCAGAGGGCTTGCACTTGGGGGCCTCCAATCCCCTGGAAGACCCTCACAACCGCTATTCTGTCTGTTCCCTGTTTGTGAAGACCAATATTGAACGGCACTCGCACAAGGTCTCCAAGACAAGAGAGTTAGATCCCAAGCCTTGGTTAGATCATGGGAACGTATATTAGAGTAAGACTAGCTGTCTCACTCTAATATGCAGATTTGCCAGAAAGTGACCCCGCTCACAATGGACAGGATTCATACTGTGACGTCTCTCGAGATCTAACGTGATTTCACGAGGCATAGCGAGCTAGGTAGATCCAGGATCTCCCGGAATCTACTGGTCACGTTCTACCTCACCACGCTCCTTTTCAGCACAACGCAACCGGTATAAGCCCGCTCTATGGCTACAAAAGGAGGTAAGAGCCTGTGAATTCTGCAGTGAGTAACTCACCTCCCAGCTTCCCAAAGCCAGTCCATCCACAAGGCATAAGTCAGGAGTGTGGTGGAATACTGCCCACTTACCCAGTTGAGTGCAGCTCCAATAATACTCAACATCCCCAAACAAAACAGTCCTCTTGATTGGCACCCAACTGACGACCTTAAAAGTGCACACCCTCCACCTTTTGTTGTACCTTGGGGGCAATGTGCACCACCAGCTTGATGCACTGCAACAATTTATCAAGGTTCTTAGCACAGTATCTTCCAATCCCATGACTTCTATGACCTGGAAGAACAAGGGCAGCAGGTGTTTAGGAACAACACTATCTACAAGTTCCCCTTTAAGTCACCCAACATTCTGACTTGGAAATATATTGTCATTCATTCACTGTCGTGTCAAAATCCTGGAACTTCCTCACTAATGACATCATAAGGACTGCCGTAGTTCAAGAGCACAGCTCACTAACACCTTCAAAAGGGCAAAAAATGTTTGCGTTGCTAACAACAACTACATCTCAGGAATTGTCTGTTTCCACCACAGCTCTGAGGAAATTCACAGCCAATGTTTCTCCAATAGCTAAATTGAATGATATACAATTTAGTCACTTGGATTTAATCCCATTCAATTATATATATGTTAACAATTTTCTCATAAATTAGAAACATAGTTGGCCTTTCATCTCTCCAATCCTAAATTACTGAGGCCGACCATATTCCCTCATCGAAATTAAAAAATCTCTGGGCACAGATATTTATCTAATGTACCATGGGAAGAATTGAGTTGTTTTTCAATTTTAAAGTGGAGTATAGAGCTGTTAATATCCCATTGGAAGTCCCGGGATCAGACCATACAGGTTCCCATGACCTCTGCAGAATATGGACTTCCTCGTTTAGGGGGCGGAACATTCCCTTAGCTGGTATAAAAACCCTAGGCTGGTTACAGATTGGGAAGGAGACCCTTAGGGAATTGGAGGAATACTGGAATTGTGTTGTAGTATTGTATTGTAGTGTTGTTTTTATGGTTGGTATTGTATCTAATGAGCCTTGTTGGTTAATTTTTTACTATCGTCTATGCGTTCTACTTACTGCGGATTCACAAAAGCCTTTTTTTTTCTATTGCTTTGATGATAAGAATGTTTGCCTATGATATTGGGAATTCACAGACTAGGATGTAGACTGGCCTGTGTTGAATTCCAATTATTAAGTTAGGCAGCAACAGGAGTACTGTAGTTGAACTCCAGAGGCCCCTAGAACCTCTTTTTACTTATTGTTATTGCACACTCCTTGCGATAAATTCCATATGGGCACCAAGGATCGGTAGGATCAGCTTGGCTGTGATTTCCTTTATGGTTGAACAATTTGCTGCTGTACAGCATGTAGGCTCCTACCTCTAGCACAGCCACTTAATTAACATACAGGGGAACAGCAGCACTTATGAAACTGTAGTCTTGTCATGTATCAGTGCCTTCAGCTGAGGAGAGAAAGAAATTGTAATTTTTTTTTAGTCACATTAGACAAGACTTTCTAAGCATTCTGTGCAGAATAGTTAATGATTATGCTGAATTCATTCAATTGCCTGAGGGATACTGATTCTTCATAAAATAATCGGTTGCAACAACATCCCTGGCTGCAGATCCTGCACATGTCCAATACTGTGCTCAGATCTATCTAGAGTTCTGCAGATGCCTCCTCTTGTAGGCTCACAGGGAGCTCCTTGTAATGATTTAACCACAATCGCTTTGGCTTGTTGACTGAGGTTCTAGCTGGTGCTTCAAAATATCTGACAGAGATGTGTCCACTTTGGTGATTTAAGTGCCTCTGTTTTCTTCTTTTGTAAGGCTGAAACTACAAACCGTTTAAACTCAACTATTGTCAGAACTAATACTAATAGACAGTATTGATGCTGGAACTAGCATGAATTTGCACTGGTCCACCCTGAACAAGTTCCCAAGGCTTAATAAATGAAAGCTACGTGTCTTCCTTCTAGAGGGCTAAAATTGAAAAGTTATGTTAAATTTGTATTGAACACATTTGGAACATAGAATCCTTTTAACAGTTTTGGTCATGTGGTGAATGTATTGCAATAACCATTAACCATATCTGAACTGTACCATGCTGTTGCCCATGAGGGCTCCACCTATGGACCATTGTAAGGTATTACCTGTGATGTATCATGTTGGTGCCTTTGTGGGCTCCGCCCCGGCTCCTCCCCTTGAGGGGAGGTATAAAGCCACCTTGCAGACGGCTCTCAGTAGCAGAGCAGTCACAGGCAGGCACTGTTCTAGTCGATTAAAGCCACAGTTTACATCTACTCTCTGTCTGGCGGGGGCCGCCATCTTGGCTATCCTCGCCCACGCAGCCCACCATGTGCAACTCGTGGGGGCGCCATCTTTGTTGCCAGCTTCCTCGCCACCCAACACGTGCGACCGACGGGGGCAGCCATCTTGGGACTACCCCAGCACCTCCGACCACGCCGCTACCCGCAACTCAGCGCGGTGACCCTGGATCAGTCACGACCCAAACACCTCGGAGCTCCATGATGACCGTCTGGGTAAATGGACACGAAACACCTTAGCTCTTCGACTCCTGGAGCACGGAGAGCTTTATTCGTCCAGACATGGTAAGACGCTGCTCGCTCCCAATCTTCCCGGCGCACCAAACCATCTCCCTCACTTCTGGGTCGCACTTGGTGCAGATCTGGGGGTGCACAACCGCAACCCTAGCAATACAGGCGCCAAGTACGCCGATTTTAAGTTATATGTACTCCCCAACCTCTGCGCTCCTCTCCTGTTGGGACTGGATTTCCAGTGTAACCTCAAGAGCCTAACTGTGAAATTCGGCGGGCCCCTACCCTCACTCACCGTATGTAGCCTCGCAACACTAAATATCCACCCTCTCCCGCTCTTCACAAATCTCACCGCTGATTGTAAGCCAGTCGCCACCAGAAGCAGGCGGTATAGCATTCAGGACAGGACTTTTATCAGGTCCGAGGTCCAGCGACTCTTGTGGACCTGGAGAGCTCAGGTGGTGGTCGTCAGGACTGGGGAAAAGAACCGGATGGTTGTAGATTACAGCCAAACCATAAACCAGTACACGCACCTTGATGCGTATCCCCTTCCCTGGATCGCAGACATGGTTAACCAGATTGCACACTACCGGGTGTTCTCCACGGTGGATCTGAAGTCTGGGTACCACCAGCTCCCAATCCGCCAGGAGGACCGCCACGACACGGCCATTGAGGCAGACAGCCGCCTCTTCCACTTCCTCCAGGTCCCCTTCGGCGTCACAAACGGGGTTTTGGTCTTTCAAAGAACCATGGACCGAATGGTGGACCAGTATGGGATGCAGGCCACATTTCCGTACTTGGACGACGTCACCATCTGCGGCCATGATCAGCAGGACCACGATGCCAACAACCATAGATTTCTACTAAAACTGGCCCAACCCTAACCTCATTACAACAAGGAGAAATGCGTTTTCCCCGCACAACCAGACTAGCCATCCTCAGCTAATTCATGGAAACTGGGTCCTGGGACCCGACCCTGACCGTATGCGCCCCTCCTGCAACTCCCCCTTCCCCACTGCCCCAAGGCCCTGAAAGGTGCCTGGGGTTCCTTTCCTATTACGCCCAGTGGGTCCCCAACTGTGCGGACAAAGCCTGCCCACTAATCAAGGCCACCACCTTCCCACTGGCGGCCAAGGCCCGCCAAGCCTTCAGCTGCATTAAGGTGGACATCACCAAAGCCGCAATGTGCGCGGTGGATGAGTCCGTCCCCTTCCAGGTGGAGAGCGAGGTGTCAGAGGTCGCCCTTGCCGCTACCCTCAATCAGGCAGGCAGGCCACTAGCATTTTTTTTACGCACCCTCACCGCCTCTGAAATTCGACACTCCTCGGTCGAAAAAGAAGCCCAAGCCATCGTGGAAGCCATGCGGCACTGGAGACCTCGCTGGTATGAGGTTTACCCTCATCACCGACTAACGATCGGTAGCCTTCATGTTTGATAATATGCAGCGGGGCAAAATCAAGAATGATAAGATCTTGAGGTGGAGGATTGAACTCTCCACCTATAATTACGATATAGTATATCGTCCTGGGAAGCTCAACGAGCCCCCAGATGCCCTGTCCCGCGGCACGTGCACCAGCGCGCAAGATGACCAACTACGGGCCATCCACGATGATCTCTGCAACCCGGGGGTCACCCAGCTTCTCCACTACATCAAGGCCCACAACCTGCCCTACTCCACTGAGGAGGTCAGAGCCATGACCAGAACTGCCCGATCTGCGTGGCGTGCAAGCCGCACTTCTATCGACCGGATAAGGCCCACCTGGTAAAGCAATCCCGTCCCTTTGAGCGCCTCAGTATCGATTTCAAAGGGCCCCTCCCCTCCACCAACCCCAACCATATTTCCTCAACGTCATTGACGAATTCTCCCGCTTCCCCTTTGCAATCCCCTGCCCCAACATGACCGCTGCCACCGTCATTAAAGCCCTACATAGTGTCTTCACCCTGTTTGGTTTCCCGACGTACGTTCACAGTGACCGGGGCTCGTCGTTCATGAGCGACAAACTGCGTCAGTACCTGCTCGGTTAAGGGAATCGCCTCGAGCAGGACTACCAGTTAAAACCCACGGGGAAACGGGCAGGTGGAGAGGGAGAACGTGACGGTCTGGAAGGCCGTCTCCTGGCCCTACGGTCGAGGAATCTTCCAGTCTCCCACTGAAAGGAGGTGCTCCCCGATGCACTCCACTCTATTAAGTCCCTCCTTTGCATGGCCACAAACAAGACCCCTCATGACCGCCTGTTTGTTTTCCCCAGGAAATTCACCTCCGGGGCCTTGCTTCCGTCCTGGCTGAAGACACCGGGGCCCGTCTTACTCCGCAAACAAGCCAGGAGCCATAAGTCCGACCCCCTGGTCGAGAGGGTCCTACACACCAACCCCCAGTACGCATACATAGAACACCCCGACAGCCGACAGGATACGGTTTCCCTCTGGGACCTAGCGCCCGCAGGTTCCACTACCACCGCCACCCCAACTTACCCTGCTCAACATACGCTGACCAGCGCCCCCGCCCCTAGATGGCTCCTGCCCCCCCATTCCCCCTTCACCGATCCACAGGAACGAAGCTCCAGAAGACACGCTCCCAGAGTCCATGTCTGTACACTCTTTCGCGTGAATTGATGGTCACATCAGGTCATTATATTATAAAAAGGATACAGAAGCACTGGAGAAAATGCAAAGAAAGATTCATGAATCCTTCAATATATAAAAGGTAAGAAAGAGGCAAAAATAGACATTGGACAAATGTAAAATGTGGCTGCAGAAGGAATAATAGGAAACAAAGAAATGGCAGAGGAACTGAATAGTTACTTTGCATCAGTCTTCACAATGGAAGACACCAGTGGAATGCCAGAGCTTCAGGAGAATCAGGGGGCAAACGTGAGTGCAGTGGCCATCACTAAGGAGAAGGTTCTCGGGAAACTGAAAGGTCTGAAGGTGGATAAATTACCTGGACTGGATGGACTACACCCCAGGGTTCTAAAGAGATAGCTCAGGAGATTATGGAGGCATTGGTGGTGATCTTTCAGGGGTCACTGGAGACAGGAAGGGTCCCAGAGGACTGGAAAGTGGCTAACGTAACACCGCTGTTTAAGAAAGGAGGGAGGCAGAAGACGGAAAAAGTATAGGCCGGTTAGCTAACTTTGGTCATTGGCAAGATTTTAGAGTCCACTATTAAAGATGTAATGGCAGAGTACTTGGAAGTGCGCGATAAAATAGGACTGGGCACAGCTTCGTAAAGGGGAGGTTAGAGTCATTTGAAGAGCTAACAGGAAGTTAGACAAAGGACAACCAGTGGATGTGATTTATTTAGATTTCCAGAAGGCCTTTGACAAGGTGCCACATAGGAGGCTGTTAAATAAGGGTTGAGCCATGGTGTTAAGGGTAGATGCTGGCATGGATCGGCTGACTGGCAGAGGCAGAGAGTGGGGATAATGAGGTCTTTTTCAGGATGGCAACCGGTGACTAGTGGTGTGCCACAGGGGTCTGTGCTGGGGACACAACTTTTCACAATATACATTAATGATCTGGAGGAAGGAACTGAAGGCACTGTTGCTACGTTTACAGATGATACAAAGATCTGTGGAGGGACAGGTAGTATTGAGGAAGCAGGCAAGCTGCAGAAGGACTTGGACAGGCTAGGAGAGTGGGCAAAGAAGTGGCAGATGGAATACAATGTGGAAAAGTGTGAGGCTATGCACTTTGGAAGGAGGAATGGAGGCATGGACTATTTTCCAAATGGGGAAATGTTAGGAAATCAGAAGCACAAAGGGACTTGGTGAATCCTTGTTCATGATTCTCTTAATGTGCAGGTTCAGTTGGCAGCTCAGAAGGCAAATGAAATGTTAGCATTCATGTCGAGGGGGCTAGATTACAAAACCAGGGATGTACTTCTGAGGCTGTATAAGGCTCTGGTCTGACCCCATTTAGAGTATTGTGAGTGGTTTTGGGCCTTGTATCTAAGGAAAGATGTGCAGGCATTGGAAAGGTCGGGAAGAGTTCAGAAGAATGATCCCTGGAACGAAGAGCTCATTGTATGAGACACGGTTGAGGACTCTATGTCTGCACTCAATGAAGTTTAGAAGGATGAGGGGAGATCTTATTGAAACTTACAGGATACTGCGAGGCCTGGATAGAGTTGACGTGGAGAGGATGCTTCCACTTGTAGGAAAAAACAGAACCAGAGGACACAATCTCAGACGAAAGGGACAATCCTTTAAAACAGAGATGAAGAAGAATTTCTTCAGCCATTGGATGATGAATCTGTGGAACTCTTTGCTCCAGAAGGCTGTGGAGGCCAAATCACTGAGTCTTTAAGACAGAGATACATAAGTTCTTGATGAATAAGGGGATCATTGGTAATGGGGAGAAGGCAGGAGAATGGGCATGAGGAAAATATCAGCAATGATTGAATGGCGGAGCAGACTCAATGGGCCGAGTGCTCTATTCAGTTCTTATGTCTCCTGGTCTTATGAAGGATAATACCAGACCTGAGTGGATAGAATTACCAAAAAAGACTGAAGAGATTAGGGATCTTTTTTCTAGAAAAGAGATGACTGAGAGGGTGACCGAATCGAGCTTAAATTTGAATGCAATTTATGGGGTAGATATGGAGAATATGGCGCGATTCTCCCAAACAATTTCTAACTTAATTTGTGGCGGGTTTCCAGCGAGTTCCCACTGCTATCCAATGACACTTAATCACTTTTTTGGGCCCTGGGGAGTTTCTCATGGGTTTAGCAAACACTGGAATTTCTTTTAGCACTGGGGAGCTGAACTCCAAGATCAGGCCGCCATTTTGAAAGGGTGCCCCGATCTCTACATGAGCTTGTGGGTCCCCCACACTCCCCACACATGGGAAATGTCCTCCCCCCCCCATGCACATGGACACTACCCCACACCCCCAAGTGAGGACCCCCCACTATGGGGACACTGGGGGCATCCCCCCTTCTGCCCCCCCCCCCCCAAGCTCCCTTACAGCACCCCCTCCCTTTCAGGACCTCCACCGTTACTCTCCAACTTTCAGGAAGCCCCTACTTAACTGCCCTGCACGGCCCCACGCTTCAGACCCTGCGACCGCGTACACCAGTGTTCTTCAAAGTCGGGGGCGTGACCGCAGGTGGGTCACGGGCAGGTGTCGGGAGGGTCGCGGAGCCATTGTCCGCAGCACTCAGTACGCGCAAATCCCCGCGCAGCAGCCAGCTTTTCATAACGCCGGCTGCAAGCGGCCGTGAACATGTGAAAAAAAAATTTGGCCGCATTGCGCAGGCGCGCTCAATGATCGCGTCCATGTCGTATTCCGCGAACATGTTTTTAAAAATTTGGCCGCATTGTGCATGCGCGCTCAATGATCGGCGTCCATAGCGCATGCCGCGAACATGTTTTTAAAAAATTTGGCCGCATTGCACATGCACGCCGATGATCGGGTCGCATGTGCACCAATAATCGGGCACACGTGCACAGTGCGGCCGCTTTTTTTAACGTTTGCAGCTTTTTGTTTTTACAAGTTCTGTAGTGTTTTTTATTCATTATTTTATTCATTAATTTTTATTTTTTCAATTATTTTTTTTTACAAGTTTGGGGGGGGTTTTATTCATTTTTTCATTTATTTATCATTTTATTTTTTTACACAAGTTTTGGAGGGGTTTATTTCATTTTTATCATTTATTTAACTCATTTTATTTATTTTTTTTACAAATTCGGGGGGGGGGAGCAGTTTATTTGATAAAATTTTAGAGGAACAAAATTCAGAACTTTGGACAGATGGAGACTCCATACTTTCCGACACTGGAAGGCTTCACCTTCATCCAACAGGTTCCATTGGAGGAGCGTGTACAAGGGCCAAAGGGACCCAAAACCATTTCCTCCATTTTTGTCAGCAGGAAACAAGGTAAGAGAAAATGGTGGGTCGCGCAGGTCGGCCGGCGTGGGTCACAAAGGTCGGACTGCGTGGGTCGCGAAGTTCGGCCGGGTTGGGTCCCGAAGGTTGGCCGGTTGGTAGAAATGGGCCCACAGACAAAAAGTTTGAAGAACACTGGTGTACACTCCCGCCTAGCGTCTTCCCAATCTTTCACAACCCGAAAACATGTGTGCGTGATTTGGTGCCCCCCGCCCACACCTCTCACACTCATCTACTACCCCCTGAAAGAACCCACTCATTCTCACCCGAGTCATATGCACCCTGTGCACCACCTTAAACTGTATCAGGTTCATCCTTGCACACAAGAGGAGGTCCCATTTACCCCACGCAGTGCCTCACTCCATACTTCCCAATTGATCTCCCCTCCCAACTCAGCTTCCCGTTTCTCCTTGATCTTCACCACCTGCTCGCCTCACTACTCCCCCAGCCACTCGTATATATCCCCAATTGTTCCCTCCCCTTCCACATCCGGAAGCAGCAGTCGCTCCAGCATGGTGTATCCCGGAACCTAGGGAACCCCCTCCCAGACCTTTCGTGCAATGTCCCTAACCTGCAGATCCCTGAACTCACTCCCCCTCGGCAGCTCTACCCTCTCCCTTAGCTCCTCCAAACCCTTCCTCCAAATACAGATCCCTCACCTTGACCAACCCCACTTCCCTACACCTCCTGTATATGCTGTCCATCCACCCCCCCCCCCCCCACCCTCCAGCTCAAACTCATGATTCTCGCACAGCGGCGTGAACACCGACATCCATTCCACCCTAAAATGCCCCCTCAACTGATTCCATATCTTCACCGTGGACTGCACCACTGGGTTCCCTGGATACCTACTCAGAACCATTGGCAACACTCCCATCACCATAGCTCAAAAACTGGACCCCTTACAAGATTCCTCCTCCATACTAACCCACTCTACCCCTTCTCCTTCCCACCACCGCCGCACCTTGTCCACATTCGTCACCCAATAATAATGAAGCAAGTTTGGCAACGCCAACCCCCCCTGCTGCCTCTGCCTCTGTAGCTGGCTCCTCCTCACCCTCAGCACCTTCCCACTATTACAACGTCCAAAATGATCGTGTCCACTTTCTGAAAAAAGGACTTTGGCATAAAGGTCGGGAGAGCTTGAAAAATAAACAAGAATCTCGGCAAAATATTCATTTTCACCACTTGGACCCTCCCCGTCAATGTTAAGTGCAGTGTACCCCATCTCTTAAGATCCTCCCTGGCCTCCACCACTAGCTTCGTTAAGTTCCACTTTTGGAGCCCCGTGCATTCCCTCGCTACCTGAATCCCCAAATACCTAAACCTATCCCTCGCTACCGTAAATGGCACCCCCTCTAAATTAGCCTGCTGTCCCAGCTCATTCATGAGGAAAACCTCGCTTTTCTCTACATTCAATTTGAACCCTGAGAACCCTCCAAACCTCCCCAGCAGGTCCATAATCCTTCCCATACTCTCCAACAGACCCGAAACATACAGCAAGAGGTCATCGGCATAGAGCTCCCTCTGTCCCCTCAGAATCCCCCGCCACTACGCCAACCCCCTAAGAGCCATTGCCAACGGCTCTGTGGCCAGTGCAAACACCAACGGTGACAGCGGGCATCCCTGACTCGTATCCTGTGTAAGTCAAAGCTTTGTGAGCTCATATCATTCATCCTCACCCTCACCCTTGGTGCCACATACAGCAACCGCACCCATGCCACAAATCTCGGCCTAAACCCAAACCTTCCCAAAACCTCGAGCAAGTACCGTCACTCCACACGATTAAATGCCTTCTCCGCGTCCATGGACACCACCATCTCCAATACCAGAGCCCCTGACGGATTCAACACCACATTCAACAGCTATCTTATATTACTCGCAAGCTTATTGTCCTTTACAAAGCCTGTTTGATCTTCTGCAGCCACCCCTGGGACACAATCCTCTATCCTCACCGCCAACAACTTAGCCAATAATTTCACATCCGTGTTCAATAGTGATATGGGCCTACGCGACCCACATTCCACCTTTTTTGGAATTAGCGTGATCACTGCCTGGATCGTCGTCTCCGGCTATTCCCCCTTCTCCAGTACTTAATTAAACACCCGCAACAGATGTGGTGCCAAGTCCATCGCAAATTCCTTATACAATTACGCCGGGTACCCATCCAGCCCAGGGTCCTTCCCCGACTTCATATCCCTGATAGTATCCAGCACCTCCCTCAGCCCCAGGGGCTCCTCCAATGCCTGCCTCTTTGCTTCATCCACCTGCAGAAATTACAGCTCGTCCAGAAACCGCCCCATGTACCCCTCAGTTCCCCACGGGTCTGCCTCGTAAAGTCCATGGTAGCACTCCCTAAACGCCTCGTTTATCTTGCCTGACTTCAACGCTGCTGCAATTTCCAGGTGGCTCTGGCACATGGTTGCCTGTGAGGTGGCAACCTTGTCCTGGGCCTCAGCCAGTACCTGCACAGAATGCCCCAGACCTTGAACATGCTGATCCATAGCCAAAGCTCTTGCCCCAATTACTCCATCTCGGACGCCACCCATGTGGTATTGGCCTGGGTTGCACGCATGGTCAACACCTCCTCCTGCCTGCACGTGATTGGACTCCTCCAACTGCTGCAGCTGGGGGTGAGGGTGGAGTAGAGGTGAGGGTGGGAGTGAGGATGAGGATGGTGTGAGGCTGAGGTTGACGGTGGTGTGGGTGAGGGTTGTGTGGGGTTGGTGTTGGGGGGGTTTAGACACGTAGCATGGGGAACCGCAGATAAGCGGGGTCTCACTTCCTCGCCCGTGGCCGAACTGCAACCCGGTGACTTGTCTTATCTTGGGCCGCCGACCATGTCTACGGCACTCTGCTCAGCGGCGGAAAGGAACTGCAGCTCCAGCAGTCCCCCTCCAGCTTTCTCCCACTCCCAGCGGTTATGGATGGCCTTCTCCAGGGTTAGGGAGTAACTGAAAATGACAGTGTTAGACAGTCCGACGCAAGCAGCCCAGGGGTGGGTAGTTGGTGGCCTCAGTGGCCAGGGCACCCAGCCATGGCAGCCAGGATGGGTACCGGCATGTGATGCAGGCCTGCAGTGCCGTAAAAACTGAATGTTCCCCTCAGGGTGGCCAGGATGAGTAAGCAACACAGTAGCCCACTGTCAGGTTACGGGCGTGTGGGATGGGGTTAGTGCTCGGGACCTTTTGGACACTGAGGAGCAATTTTAGCATGGCCAATCCGCCTAACCTGCACATCTTTGGACTGTGGGAGGAAACCAGAGTACCCAGAAGAAATCCACGCAGACACTGGGAAAAAGTGCAAACTACACAGAGTCACCCAAGGCTGGAATTGAACCTGGGCCCCTGGAGTTGTGAGACAGCAGTGCTAACCACTGTGCCACCATGCCGCCCTGAAAATAGGTTAAAAGGTAGGACAGTGGATAAGCAGTGGCAGAAACTTAAGGAGATAATATAACTCTCAACAAAGACATATTTCACTCAGAATTTTGAGAAGGATGTACCATCCATGGATAACAGGAATTTAGCGATGATATAAAATTGAAAGGAAAGGTGTGCAATGATGCAAAAATTAATGGTAGGCCAAAATGTTGGGAGAATTTTAGAAACCAGCAAACAATTAGCAAACATTAATAAAAAGGGAGAAACTGGAATATGGGGTAATCTAACAAGAAATATAAAAACAGACAATAATATAAAAAAGAGAGTAGCAAAAGTAAGCATTGGTCTCTTGGAAGCTGAGGTTGGGGAATTAATAATGGGAAACAAAGAAATGTCAAACAGGTATTATGTATCCATCTACATGTAAAAGACCAAAAAGTATCCAAAGAATAGTATTAAAAAATCACGTGGAAAATGGGAGGAAGGAACTTAAAACAATCACTATTACTCAAGGAAAAAGTGCTAAGAAGCCAAATGGGACTAAGGTACGCATCCCAGGGTATTAAAGTAAGTAGGTGCACAGATAATGGATGCATGGGTTGCAATCTTCCAATCCCCAGATTCTTGAAAGATACCATTGGATTGTGTTGCACGTTTTACTTGAGTGTATTACGCGTTTATTGGAGTGTATTAACACGCCTCCGTTTAAAGGCCGTGTGCTTAACACTACTACAGCTCTGTGTATGTAATTCTGCTCGGAGTCGCCAGGTGCCGTATTTAGACACCTCACAAGTATATCAAGGTCAGGTTCAAAGTAATAAAACTATACACCGATTAGTAAGTTCAAACGATTGATATTTATTATACAAATATAATAAATACGCATGCATACGCTAAAGACTAATACTTATTTCTACTATTAAACGACTAAATACTTATCTAAGTAGGAACCAGCAAGGTCAGGGGACAAGGCCTTTGTTCCTTTCTGGACTGCACCTTCTGTTCACTAATAGTCGGATAGAGTATAAGCAATGCCGGGTTCACGTAGCGAGCGTCGTTTTGGCACTTACTGAACGATGGCTGGTGCTCAACGGCCGGTGATGAAAGACAGGATCTGGAGGCTGGAGTCGGAGTCAGAAGCGGAGCCGGAGCAAAACAGCAGATCTGGGCCGGAGTCAAAAACAGACAGAACCATGTGCGGGGTCTACCTTTATAGGTCCCCCAATGTCCGTGCCTCTTCGGGGCGGGCCTTTACCTGCCACGTATCGATTGGGTCATTTCCCAATCGATATTTTACAAATCCCCCAATCTGAGGGTTTCTTCTCAATGGGTGGGGCGGTCTCTATGGGTCTCTGTGATGGATACTTATGGCGCCGTTTCGTCTGGGCCTCTCTCAAAAGTATCTATTCATATCTAAATGTATCTATTGTGCTGGCCTGGATCTTGATCGCCTCTTTATTGCCTCATTACTATGCAAATCGTTGTTGCCATTTACACCTTTGGTTGAGATCTTGCACCTGGCCATAAACTGGTTTCGATACGTGCAGAATGCTAATTAGCCTTTTGCAAACTGCTTGTCCTGGCTAAAACTGTTTTCTCCCTACATCCCTTGAGACTGCTCCACCATTCAATACCATCATGACTGATCTCCCTCAGCTCCACTCCCCGTCCTCTTTCCAGATTCCTTGACTCCCTGAGAGACCAGAAATCTGTCTAGCTCAGCCTTAAACATACTCAATAATGAAGCATCTGCAAAGCCTTGGGATAGACAATTCCAAAGATTCACAATCTTTTCAGTGATGAAATTGGTCCTCAACTTCGACCTAAAAGGCCAATGACTACCATCTGGTGGCCTTGACATCTATCATTATGAAGTGCTTCAAGAGGTGGTCAGACGGCACATCAACGCCACATTACCACAATTTGCATACCACCGCAACCGGTCCACAGCAGATACCACCTCCCTGGCCCTACACTCATCCCCGGAGCATCTCGACAACAAGGACGCCTACATTAGGCTCCTACTTATTGACTACAGCTCCACCTTCATCACCATAATCCCAGCCTACCTCATAGCAAAGCTCCAAAAGCTAAGACTTCACTCTGCAACTAGATCCTTGACTTTCTGACCCACAGACCACAATCAGTAAGGATAAACAACAACACGTGCTACATGATAGTCCTCAATACCAGGGCCCCACAAAGCTATATACTTAGCTCACTATTATACTCACTATTCACACACGACTGCGCGGCAAAATATGGCGGCAACTCCATTTACAAGTTTGCTGACGACATGACTGTAGTGGGACGGATCTCGAACAACGATGAGTCAAAATACAGGAGGGAGATAGAGAACCTAGTGAGTGGTGTAACAACATTTGCTCCCTCAATGTCAGCAAAACTAAAGAGCTGGTCATTGACCTCAGGAAGCAAAGTATTGTACACACCCCTGTCTATCAATGGGACTAAGGTTGAGATAGTTGACAGCTTCAAATTCCGAGGTGTGCACATTACTAAAAATCTGTCCTGTTCCACCTACATTGACGGTGCGACCAAGAAAGCACAACAGCGCCTATACATCCTCAGGAAACGAAGGAAATTTGGCCATATTGACACTTGCCTTCTTTTACAGGTGCACCATAGAAAGTGTCCTATCGGGCTGCATCATAGCCTGGTATGGCAACTGCTCGTCCCAAGATCGCAAGAAACTTCAGAGAGTTGTGAACACCGGCCAGTCCATCACGCAACCCCATCCATTGATTCTGTCTACACCTCCTGCTGCCTGTGGAAAGTGGGCAGCATAATCAAAGACCCCTCCCACATGGCTTACTCACTCTTCCAACTTCTTCCATCAGGCAGGGGATACAAATGTCTGAAAACACACACTGACAGATTCAAAAGCAGCTTCTTCCCCACTGTTACCAGACTCCTGAATGACCCTCTTATGGCCTGATCTGATCTCTTCACACATCTTCTCTACTGAGTAGTACGGCACTCCTGTATGCTTCACCTGGTGCCTGTGTATATGTATTTACATTTTATGTTTGCCCTATTCTGTATTTTCTTTTCATGTACAGAATTATCTGTCTGAGCTGCACGCAGAACAATACTTTTCACTGTACCATCAATCCAATCCAATCCCTGACGCTGTGACTGTGTCCCTATGTTCTAGGTTCCCTTGTGAGGAGAAAAATCTGTCAAGACCCTTCAAAATCTTAATGTTTGAATGAGATCACCTATCATTTTTTTAGTCTCCAGAATATAGGCCCAATTAACTCAATCTCTCATCATAGGATAGCCCTCTTGTTATAACCTCCATGAGGATCATGAGACAACAATTGCTGATCTTCCAATGACACTTCTTGAATATGAGCTCCCAAGGTAGGGGCCGGAGACCCACTGCCTGGGATTAGTCAGACTAGAGGATAAAAGCAGGCCCCAGTAAGGGCCTGGTCAGATCTACCTTCCCGGTAGGGTCTATAGCGGGGGTGAGGTACAAGAATAACTTGTATATATGTAAATAGATTCAGTTAAGTTTCTGACAGTTTTCTTTGGAGTTACTACATTGGCTATGAGGAGATACAGAGGCTCTGGACTCGCCCGTTGTTTCGCCTTGGCCGCCTGAAGTTCATAATGGCTTCCATACATTGTATCGTAAAGATGCCATTGTCCGGTAACTTGGATGCGTTTGATCCAGGGCTGGAGGATTGGAATCATTACGCAGAGCGCGTGCAGAATACCTCTTCCAAGCAAATGGTATATGAACAGAGGACCAGCAGAAAGTTCTCCTTCTGACTGCCTGTGGGGCCCAGACATTTGGGATCATCAAAAGTTTGACCAACCAGTTGCACTGGATTCCAGGTCGTTTGATAGACTCGTGGCAATGGTTGCAGACCACTACAAACCCAAGCTGTCTGTGATATACTGGTTTGACATAGTGGTAGGCTCCTCTGGTGTGTCACGGGCAGCACAGTAGCATAGTGGTTAGCACAATTGCTTCACAGCTCCAGGGTCCCAGGTTCGATTCCGGCTTGGGTCACTGTCTGTGCAGAGTCTGCACATTCTCCCCGTGTGTGCGTGGGTTTCCTCCGGGTGCTCCAGTTTCCTCCCACAGTCCAAAGATGTGCATGTTAGATGGATTGGCTAAGCTAAATTGCCCTTAGTGTCCAAAATTGCCCTCAGTGTCAGGTGGGGTTAATGGGTTATGGGGGTAGGGTGGAGGTGTGGGCTTGGGTAGGGTGCTGTTTCCAAAGAGCCGGTGCAGACTCGATGGGCCGAACGGCCTCCTTCTGCACTGTAAATTCTCTGATTCTATGATCAGTGATGAACCTTTTGACTCATTTGCAGTGTTTGGCTGCACACTTCAAATTCGGGTCGTCCCTTCTGGAAATCCAGAACATTGCTGGATTTAAAGCGGCTCATTGAACTTACTCTTTCTCACAAACACGTGGCGAAGGTGTTCAGGAGCTACAAGGGTCCATTGATTATAACATGCATTGCTTGGGTTGCCTTTCCATTCAGGCTCCATATTAGTCATGGGATGGTGCGCGAGTGTCTAGAATTCCCTTGGAACAATCCCCGAGGCAAGCTTGTGGTGGAGTTTGGTTTTCGGATCCTGCTACATGCTGGAAGGATGCTTCTCCCGAGGATGATGGTCAGAGCCAGCCACTGTGCCACCATTGTGATTGTGGCTCTCCGGAAGGTGAGGGCTGCCCGGTGCAGCCTGACGACAACCGAGTTCGCCCTGGACTTATCCCAGAAACCAATCATGTGAACCTTCAGTGGACAACCTCCAAAGAAAATATATTCATCCTTAAATATAAAGACCAAAACTGTGCACAATACTCCACGTACTGGGTTCACCAAAGTCCTGTACAATTGTAGCAAGTCATCCTTATTTTTGTACACCTATCCTCTTGCAATGAAAGCCAACCTGCCACCTCTCTTCCTAATTGCTTGCAGTACCTGCACACTCACTTTCTGTGTTTGTGTTGCGAGCATACACAAGCATCTCTCAATATTAATAGTTAGAAGTGACTTTAAAAATATTTTTCTTTTCAGTTCTCCAGTCCATTTGCTACCATATTGCACACTCATTTAACCTGTATATCACTTTGCAGCATCACGGTTTACATCATACCTAGCTTAGTATCATCAGCAAACATGGATGTATTACCTTGCTTTTGGAATCATTACGCTTGGTCTCTCCATCTAAGCAATGAATATAGATTGCGAATATCTGAGGCCCCAGCACTGATCCTTGCAACATTCCAATTGTTGAAGCCTGCCAGCTTCAAAATGCCCCACTTATCCCGACTTTCTGCTTTTTGTCTATTGTCCAATTCACTATTTGTGTTAATATATTAGCTCCTAACTCCACGAGCCTTTTCTTGTGTATTAATCTTTTCTAGGGCAACTTATCAAATATATTTTGGAAATCCAAATATACTACACCTCTTGGTTCCCCTTTATTTACCCTACTAGTAATACCCTCAAAAAACTTCAAAATTTGTTGAAATTAATTTTGTTAAACCACATTGACTTTGTCTGATCATGCAATGATTTTCTAACTGCACTGTTAAGATTTCCTTCAGCGATTCCAGCATTTTCCCAGCTGGCCTGTAACTCCTAGTTTCCTCTTCCTCCTTTCTTGAATACCGTTATATTTGCTAACTCCAATCAGCTTGAATGTAGGGGATTTTGGAAAACCCAGTACATCCATTATCTCTAAGCTACCTCTTTGAAAACTCTAGGATATAAGCCATCAGGTCCTGAGGATTTGTTAAATGTTAGGCCCTTGTGTTTCTCCAGTACTTTTACTCTACTGGCATTTATTACATTAAATTCCTCATTCTTATTCGTCCCCTGGTTACCCTCTGTGGCTTGATGTAATTTGTATTTCTACTGGAAAAATGGACACAAAGGACAGGATATTTGGGCCCAAACCCTCCATCTAGTTCAAGAATTGGTGCCTACAAATACTGGGGCCAGTGCATTCAACGGTTTCCTGAAAATGTTCAGAACGTTGCATTTTGGGGGAGGTGAGTTCGGGGCCAACAAATCTGTTCACCCCCATGTGGAGGGTTGTCAATTAAGCTCATGAAGAATCTTGTTAACAGTAAGAGAAAGAGGCAGACTGGAATTTTCCAGTCAGCCTCCAGTTTCCTGATTCAACAGCAGGGGCATTTCAACTTCAGGAGTCAAGCGCCTAATATAAATTGCCCTCCCTCCCTGTTTCCCCGGTTGTGGCGTACAGCCAAAGGTCACCCTGATGTGGGCAAGGGATTACCCCCTTGCCCCAACCCCATCCCCATACCCTTCCCCACCACACTAGTGGCCTGGCCACTTTTTCTATTCATTAGTTCAATTTAAAAAAAAATCTTGCTGGACATCTTCATGTTTGTCTTGCTTATTGCTGCAGCCAGTTGCTTCTTTGGAGCTGGAAGGCCTCTGATGGTCCCAGCAGTTTTGACCCATTGCGCCCCGAATTTGACAGGGAAACTTTCTCCATGCCAATTAAGGGGCCACCCTGATTAAAATCTAAAAGAGTTTGGGACTCGGAAACAGTCCTGCCTTCTGCTCCCACCCCAAGTAAAAATTCTGTCCAGAGTATTTGCTCAATGTTCTTCAATCCAGACGATAACTTCTCCTCTCTCTGCCTCTAAATTACTGATTATTACTTTAGCTACTTTCTCTTTTCTCATACTTTGAAAAACTCTTACGATGTATTTTTAAGTTCTTGGTTAGTTTGCTCTCATGTACCATTTTTCCACTGTAATAAGCTTTTTGGTGGCGCTTTGCTGCTTTCTAAATCTCTCCCAATGCTTGGGCATACTATTATTCTTTGGAACATTATAAGCTCTTCTTTTAATCTAATACTAGCTAGTAAGCCACAGATTGATCTTTCCAATTAAATTATGTTTTTTTCTTAATAGAATGTATTTTTGACCTGTGTGATAGGCTTTGTTTAAGTCTAAGCATCTTGATTTAGACGGGGATATGTTGCTGTCAAATTTAGTATGGAATTAATTATATTTTGATCACTTTTTGAGCGCAGTTTTTTATGAGATTAAAAAATAAACCTGCCTCATTACATAACACTAGATCTCAAATATCTATTCCTATTCCATTCGGCAACGTATTGGGTTTGGGCAGCACGGTAGAACAAGTGGATAGCACTGTGGCTTCACAGCGGCAGGGTTCCAGGTTCAATTCCCCATTGGGTCACTGTCTGCATGTTCTCCACGTGTCTGCGTGGGTTTCCTCCAGGTGCTCCGGTTTCCTCCCCACAGTCCAAAGACGTGCAGGTTAGGTGGATTGTCCATGATAGAATTGTCCTCAGTGACCAAAAATGTCCGGCGGGGTTATTGGGTTATGGGGATAGGGTGGAAGGAGGCTTAAGTAGGTTGGTGCAGACACGATGGGCTGAATAGCCTCCTGCACTGTATGTCCTATGTTCCTATGTTCCTAAGGGGCCTCACGGTAGCATGGTGGTTAGCATCAATGCTTCACAGCTCCAGGGTCCCAGGTTCGATTCCCGGCTGGGTCACTGTCTGTGTGGAGTCTGCACGTCCTCCCCGTGTGTGCGTGGGTTTCCTCCGGGTGCTCCGGTTTCCTCCCACAGTCCAAAGATGTGCGGGTTAGGTGGATTGGCCATGCTAAATTGCCCGTAGTGTAAGGTTAATGGGGGGGATTGTTGGGTTACGGTATACGGGTTACGTGGGTTTAAGTGGGGTGATCATTGTTCGGCACAACATCGAGGGCTGAAGGGCCTGTTCTGTGCTGTACTGTTCTATGTTCTATGTTCTATTGTTGCTAGAAACTGTCACGAGAGCATTCTACTAATCATTATTCCAGACTACTTTTGCCAATTTGATTTGTCCATCCATGTGAAGATTAGAGTTCTCCAGGATTATTATATTTCTTTGGTGCAGCTCCAATAGCTTCCAGCTTAGTACGCTGTCAAAATCCGTAACTTCTGTTAAGGGGGCTAGAAACTACTCCCACTAGCATTTTCTGACCTTGTTATTCCTAAACTCCACCCATACTGATTCTACTTTATGATCAAAGAACTTTCTTACTACCAAACTTATTTATCCTTTATTATTAGGGCTACCCCAGCTCATTTTCCATTCTGCCTGCCCTTTCATATTGCTATATACCCAAGAATATTGATTTTGGGTGGCACAGTGGTAAGCACTACTGCACAGTGGTTAGCACGGCTGCCTCACGATGCCAGGGACCCAGGTTCAATCCGGCCTTGGGTGACTGTCTGTGTGGAGGTTGTACATTTTCCCCGTGTCTGTGTGGGATTTCTCCGGGTGCTCTGGTTTCCTCCCACAATCCAAAGATGTGCAGGTTAGGTGGATTGGCCATGCCAAAGTGCCCCTTAGTGTTCATAGGTTAGGTGGGGTTATGGGGATAGGATGGGGGAGTGGGCCTGGATGGGGAGCTCTTTCAGAGGGTCACTGCAGACATGATAGGCTAAATGGCCTCCTTCTGCACTTTAGGGATCCTATGAGTTCTATTACTTCTAGGCCATCGTCACCTTGTAACCATGGGCAGAATTTCTGTCTTTATACGGGGGGGGGGGGGGGGGGGGGGGGGGGGGGAGAACAGAGGTGGACGGGTTGGCAATTTTGCACCACTAGCAGGAGTGCTGGTTCGCCAGCGCCATCCTCCTTCTAGCCATTGTTCACAAGATTGCCTTGTACTGAGCTTGGGAACCGGCGGCTTTTCTGTGAGAGCTAATCCCATGGTGCAACACTGGCCATCTGCACTTCTTCCATCTCTCGCGTGCTGCAGTCGGCAAGGATACCCAAAACAATCCATAGAGAGCGCAGCAGTTTCAATCTGGCTCTGGGCACCACCATCTTTATCAGATGTAAAACCGGAGCTCTTCAACATCCAGTGACAGTCAACCCCACCAGACAGAAGTTCCAACTGCCTGCCAACCCCATCCACTCATTCACTTTATCAATATCCATTAACATTTCACATATCCTAAATCTCTCCGATTGCTTACAATGGTGTCTGGGAGATAGATGCCGATTCTGGTAGATTCCTATACAATCAGGGAGGCTTGGCAACCCTACAGATACATAGCAACACTCATGCCATGTATAGACTTCACCATCATACAAATATGGGAGCAGAAAACCTCTGGAAATTCTGACAGATATCTATAAAATTCACACTGCTGCTCTGATGTGTCTGCCACTTGTGATGGTCATATTATGCCCCTAAAAATAATTAGGGAGCTCACCCTCTTTTTAAAGATAAGAAAGCAACATGGAATGATGGATGTTGTAGCCTCACAAGATGAATTCCAGGAAGTCAGGTGATTTCTGTTTGTGGTTTCTGTACAGACAGGATTGGATTGGACTGGATTTGTTTATTGTCACGTGTACTGAGGTACAGTGAGGAGTAATTGTTCTGTGTGCAGCTCAAACAGATCATTCCGTACTTGGAAAAAAAATACATATAGGGCAGCATAAAATACACAATGTAATACATAGACACAGGCATCGGGTGAAGATGTATGAAGGAGATCAGATCAGTCCATAAGTCCATCAGTCCACAAGAGGGTCATTTAAGATTCATGGTAATAGCAGAGGAGAAGCTGTTTGAATCTGTTAGCGTGTGTCTTCAGACTTTTCTATCTACCTGCCCGATGGAAGAAGTTGCAAGAGTGAATAACCAGATGGGAGGGGCCTTTGCTTATGCTGCCCACTCTCCCAAGGCAGTAGGAGGTGGGTTCACATGATGGACTGTGCTGTGTTCACGACTCTGTAGTTTTTTACGGTCTTGGGCCGAGCAGTTGCCATACCAGCTGTGATGCAGCCGGATAAGATGCTTTCTGTGGTATGCCTGTAGAAGATGGTAAGAGTCAATGTGGACATGCCAAATTTCCTTAGTTTTCTGAGGATGTATAGGCGCTGTTGTGCTTTCTTGGTCGTAGCGTCGACGGGAGTGGACAGGATAGATTTTGAAGCTGTCAACCATCTCCATCTCCACCTCAGCCCCATTGATGCTGACAGGGGTGTGTACAGCGCTTTGCTTCTTGAAGTGAATGACCAGCTCTTTATTTTTCTGGCATTGAGGGAGAGATTGTTGTCGCTGCACCTCTCCCCTAGGTTCTCTATCTTCTCCCTCCTATTCTACCTCATCGTTGTTCGAGATCTGACTCACTACGGTCGTGTCGTCAGCAAACTTGTAGATGGAGCTGGAGCCAAATTTTGCAACGCAGTCATGTTTGTATGGGGAGTATAGTAGTGGCTAAGTATGTAGCCTTGCGGAAGCTCCGGTTTTGAGGAATATCGTGGAGGAGGGTTGTTGTTTATCCTTACTGATTGTGGTCTATGGTCAGAACGTCGAGGATCCAGCTGCAGAGTGAAGAGCTAAGTCCTACGTTTTGGAGCTTGAGCTTGGCTGGGATAATGATGTTGAAGATGGAGCTGTAGTCAGAGACAATGGGCAGCATATTATGGGGGTGCAAACAGATTTGCCTCCTCCACCCACCCCGGAAGCAAAGTCGGCATGGAGCTGACCCAATCAATGCCATCCCGCCCTGCAGCCATAGCACCCTATAGACCTAGCAGCATCCAAAACATGCTTTAGAGATGCGAGGCTGATGGAGCTCCCATGTTCAATAACGGTCGATCATAACCTGTTACTCCATCGTGTTCTGCGTATTTTTTTTCTGTGTGTCTTTCTTTATCCCTTCATGTTCCATTGAGGTGGGCCGTCATATAGACATTCACACCTCAATCTTTGCTTTTTTTTAAAAACTCATTACCACTCTCTTTGGCTTTTGCATCATTCAATCTTTTTATCAATTAATCTTTCCTGCCCTCCACCCTATCACAGACCCTCCCTTTTGTCCTTCCTGCCCCCTCCTCCCTTCTACTGGTTTAAAAACTCTTACATTCCTATCTTTCTTATGTTGTGAAAGATTATCGGCCAGAAATGTTAACACTGTTTCTCACCACATATGCTGCCTGCCCTGCTGGTATTTCCAGCAATTTTGTGTTTTGTTTTAGGAACTCACTACATGGGAATGGAGAACTACTGTCTTTCTATTCCATGAGAACAAGTAAATTCCTTCTTTTTCTATTTTATAATAATAATAATCGCGACTATCACAAGTAGGCTTCAATGAAGTTACTGTGAAAGTCCCTAGTCGCCAAATTCCAGCGCCTGTTCAGGGAGGACCGGTACAGGAATTGAACCCGCGTGCTTGCATTGTTCTGCATTACAAGCCGGACTATTTAGCCCACTGTGCTAAACCAGGATGTCCTTTGTCATGGCAATAATAGAGTCAAAAGTAACAGTGTGTAGTTGGTAAGTGTGGTTTGTATTCAAACTAGGTAATTCTCTTTGAATCCTTGCTACCACAAAGCTTTTGATTATACAGTGCAAGTAAAGCATAATTTTAAGTAGACAAATGACTGTAATTAGGGCTCTTAGCCTGAAAATTAAGATCCAGCAACAGATATCATCACTGTATTTTCAGTATGTTTTGATTTATTGCAAGTGATAGTCTAGGGGATTGAATGATGATGTAGTGGGTTAGCTTACTGTGCTTTCACTTCTGGGAGCCTGATTTGAATGCAGCCCATACCCATGGGATGAAAATCTTTTCACTCCTTAGATTGTGAAAGTGCTGTGTGAAATTAGATTGAACAGTCTCAACCCAGTTCCCAAGAGCTGTGGTCTCCAAGCACAAACTCCTATATGTGGGATCATTGAGCAGAAAACAAACCACCAACATCTTTTCATATTAAAAGAATTAGAATATAGTAATTAAATAAAGTAATCCTTCAATTACTACATGAATCACTAGTTGCATAAAATTACCCACAAGAATGAAAAGCAATACTGTCTGATTTGTTTCTGTAAAATTCTACTTTTCCTTTGTAACGGTTCTTCAAAAATGTAACTGCATTTAAATTTATTGCATGTAAAGTTTAATTTACCAGGTTACCTTCTGTCATTATCAGGGAGCGAGGTTTGAATTTATATGTTGTTCTGCCATTCCAAAATCTGTTTGGCTGAGTTTTGATGGCGAGGCAGGAATTCGTGGAATTCTACGAACAGCACCTGCGCCACATAGAACACAATTGATTCCAATGAGAAACGGTGCCAGATTTGCCGTGTCTGGGATTGGCACTCAGGAGGCTGACAGGCTGCAGCTGCGTTTACACACTTCACTCCCCCACCACACCATCCCAGCCAACAACATGGCAGCAAGGCATGTGGCCTCCAAGGTTCACCGGTGCGGAACTGGAAGACCCTGCTAGATGCCGTGGAAGAGAGGCGGGCAGCCATATACACCAGGAGGGAAGGAGGGCTGCCAGAACCTGCCGTTCGCCGTGCCTGGATGCAGATGGCAGAAAGTGGTCAGCGCCGTGGGCAAAACCGGCCAGCAATGCAGGAAAAAAAACTGCACAATCTCCTCAGGGCGGCCAGGATTGAGTACGCAGCATTATGCCCCAGGCTCCAACACCCGCCCCACATCTGTAACACCCCCACAGGATGGCGGGCCGTATCCCCACCCTGCACCACACGCCAGCCCCAATATCAGGTGCCCTGGCCACTGAAGCCACTAACTACCCACTCCCTAGGCTACATACTTTGGACTGTCTAACACTGCAATTCTGCATACCCCCCCAGGAGTAGGTCGGCTACTGCTGACAGCAGGCAAGATTGGAGGGGTACTGCCGGAATTGCGACCACTCGCTGCAACAGAGCAGAGGGAACTGGAGATAGTTGGTGGTTCCAAGGAAAGGGCAGTCGCCGTAATGGAGGTTGGGGGAGGAAGTGAGATCTTGCTGAATTGCCTGAGCTCTGTTCCCCATTGCATGTAGCCCTCACCCCCCCTGCAATCATGCGTCTTGTGTTGTGTCCAGCAGATGCTGCTGGTGATGGCTGGGGCCTTCTGGTGTCCCCTGACGCTAGCATAGCCAGAACCTCAGGTCCCGAGCTGTGATGAAGACGACACCAACACAGACAGGTGCCATCGACCACATCCCAGGAAAACTCCAGAACTCAAGTCCCTGGGATGACACTGATTTCCCATCACTCTGTCTCCAACACCCTCACCACCCCAGTGAAACTCTCCTAAGTGGGCACTTTAGTGAAGAGGCTCCTGGGTCACTATCTGGTGCGCACCACTACTACATGCTGTGGTACAGCAGATGGAGGTAGGAACTTACGAGGCGCATAGACAGTCGGTGGGAGGGCCGACCAGACGGGTTTTCAGGCTTCTGGAATGGATGGTCCCATCGATTGTGGAGATGCAGTCGCAGAACCAGGGACTGCATGGGGGATTGCCAGCGAGCATCCCAGCACCTGCAGACGCAGTTGGAGGAGTCCACCGCATACAGGAGGTGGTGCCGAACATGGGTGCCACTAGGCCAACAACTCACGGGTGGCTGTCTGCGGTGAGGATTGAGGGTGAAGGATTCTGCCATGGGTGAAGACATCCAAGGCCTGGGCGGGTGTTGCCCAAGGCCCAGGACGGGGTTGCCTCTCGAAGGCAGCCCATGTGCCAGGACCACCTGGACATTGCAGTAGCACTCCTGAGCGAGGCCCAGTCACAGCGGTCCATGGTTCAGAATGGCGGTGGCATTGCCCAGGTGCTGGCTGACTTGGCCCAGACACAGAGGGAGGTGGCCCAGTCCCAGAGGGAGATGGCACAGTCACTAGCTGATGTGGCACAGACCCAGAAGGTGGTGGCACAGTCACAGCGTGATGTGGCATGAGCATGCAGACCTTGGTCGAGATGGCAGCAAACCTGCAGAACTGGCAGCACCAGGTGGCGGGGTGCATCCAGGATTAGCTCCGCTCACACCCTTGTTTCATGGAGTACCCCAGGGGCTACTCGGCACCCCAAGGGAGTAGGTGGTGATAGGTCCTGTGTCGGTGAGGTGCCGGAACACAACAGCACCTCAAACTCTTTCTTCCCCCGTCCTGGCGTCAGCAGGCCGAACAGGGTGGCACCATGTCACCTGGGACAACCTAGCAGCAGCCTTACCCATCCAGGTCCAGTTGCCCCAGAAGACAGCCGCGAAAGAGGACCCGGGTTGTCATGATATGCACTCTTGTACATAATGAGATACAAACAGGCAGTGAAAGACACCTAGTACAGCCAATCAACACACTGGACAGAACACAACCAACCACCAGGCAGAACACTAGAGGGTGGTCTCCTACTATAAACACACGAGGCATCAGCACTCTGCCTCTCTCCACTGGTGACAACTATAGTGACAGTCAAGGTGTATATATCAGTTAGCACCTTCTACACATGGCTCAGAGCTAGGTCTTGTCTAGTTAGTTATAAACAAGCACGCTTAGATTAGTAGAGTGTCAAACCCACAGTTGAACTGTGTGCACTGCTGAACAAGTTCAGTAAAGCGTATTGAACCAAGATCACAGTTTGGAGTCTACTTTCAGGTAGAACTTCATCGAGTTGCAGTCTGTGTTACCCCAGGGTGAATAACACGACACAGGTTACAGGGGGGAATCACAGCAGTCTGTTACTACTACTGAAGTACCATCTAGGTACCCACCCAGGCGTACCAATAGGGCCCGTAAGGTCAGAAAAGTACACACAGTTGGCACGGGTGCAGGGCACAGTTTAGTGCAGAGGCTAGGGCACAAGTCTATAAATATGTTTGCACATTAAACACCTGTGCATCATGTCACAACTTGCCTCGGTGCTGTGTCGTGGGTGGTCTTGGCCCAGGGACGGTGGTTCAGCCAGCACACACCACTCCATGTCCCATCCTCTCCCCCGCCTCCCCCCCATTCCTCACCTCTGCCACCCCAGGGGTTCGGTGGGACTGAGTAATGGAATGGCCAGCTCGCAAGCAGGGATCACCCAGGTGGACGATGGGAGGTGCTAACTTGGGCTGGACATTGTCGAATGATGCGGAGCACCAGAGTTCATCCCAGAGTGGGTTGTCATTACCATGGACCATGCCCGTTGCTAGTGCCGGCCCTGGGCCAACACCCCATAGTCGACAGGTATGAATCATGGAGGGAGTTACAGGCAGTGGGGGGGTTAGAGGGTCCCTTGTGCGTCAGCCCAGGCGCATACGTTGTATGGCCTCCCATGTCCTACCCATCCATGTAGCCTCACCTTGGATGAGGACTGGTTTTCATCCTCCTCTTCTAGCACGTCGCCCCTCTGTTGTGCGATGTTGTGAAGGATGCAGCAGGCTGCCACAGTGCGGCCACCACTCCCAGCGCTACACCACGGCGGAATTCTCCGCAACGGCCGACGCCGTCGTGAAACCCGGAGTGTTTTACGACAGCGTCGGAGGGCAGCTCCTCGCCCCCCTAGTCGCCCCCCCCCAAGCCCCCCCCCCCGCCCCCCCCCCCCACCCCCCCAACGCAAAATGCGACACCCCATTTTGGGGGGGGGGGAGAATCGCGGGGGGTGCCAGAGCAGCCCTCCCGCGATTCTCCCACCCGGCCTGGGGAGCGGAGAATCGCGCCCCACATCTTCAGGATACCATTCCCTTTAGGTGAAAGAATTTCCCAGAGCGAGCTTGCTTTGAAGAAAAGTATATCTAACAGCACGGTTAGTCAGGAAGAGGACCGTAGCGACTATGATATGATACCAAGCGAGCGGCTGGTTGACCCACATCCATTTGAAGATTTACAGCGCCTCTTTGAGATAACTGAAGCAGATAACAAGGGAGGTGAAGTAATTGCCAATCAATCCCTTTCGAGAGTTAAGGGGATGGTGAATGGAGAAACCTCTCTCATCTCAGTGAGACTGATGGTTAATATGGTGGGGGCAAGTCAACATTAAACACACATGAGATGGATCTTCTGTGTGAAGGCTCAGGTGAAACAAATTGAAGTGACTCCCCAGAGGGTATCACACAGCCTGAGAGTCCTGCCTGAATGTTTCAGCCAGAAGAATTTTGTTAGCAATCCAACTGGTGGTTTCAACACTCCATGTTCTGGGAAGGTAGCCGGCTACAATGATTTCAATATCAGCAACAAGGATACTCATCTCTCTTTCTTACATTTAATCCATATTATTTTACCTCTTTCCCTCCACCTGTATGAGTCTGGGTAGAGTGTGGGACAGAAAAGGGGAGGGGTAAGAGGCTAGCTGGCTGATATTCTATTCTAAGTATTGCATGTCTTATCTCTCCTGTTATATACAGTTTTTGTTTGTGTTTCACTTACAACTCTGGTGCCTCTAAGTCATCGGAGCAGTCAAGGGTCAAGGATCTCAGAAATTATATACAAATTATTGGCTATTTTACTTGTGTTAGGACTCTGGGCCTGTGGTGCTCGAATTGACCGTGCACTCATCCAGAACGTTGTAACATAAATTCAAGGCTCGTATGGGATTTGAAGCATGAGATGACAAATTTGGGTTACAGAGTAAATTATAAAGAAACATCAAGTTTGTAGTGAAATAGCAGAATGGCTGTGGAAGCTGCTAAGCATTTCTTTCAGGTTAACTCTGGTTTATTTGGAGAAGCTTCAGAAAGACCCACTTGTTGAATTGGCAAGGCAATTAAAACTGGCTATACCAGCTAGTGCTAAGAAGGTGGACGTACTTGAAGCGATTTCTCCACATTTAGATATGAAGGAAATATAGGCAATACAACCTAGGTAAGATCAACAATCAGTAGAATTGGCTAAAATCCAGTTACAAATGAAACAGTTAGAGCATAAAACGTAATTAAAATAAATAGAAATACAGCAAAATCAGAAAGAGATGGAAATGCGGCAAAAGCAAAAAGAGAAATAAATGGAGATGTAAGTGATGAGGCTTGAAAGAAAGAGAGAAGGAAAAGAAAGGGTGAGAGATATCCAGCTTAGGGGACTGGAAATAGAAGGGAAGCTGCCAAAACATAGAGGGGAGCTTAGTCCTAGAATAGAACTCCATGGTGATATGTTTAAATTTATACAGGTTCTCCCAAAATTTGAAGAGAAGGAAGTAGAAACTTTCTTTAGACTTTTAAGAAAATAGCAACCCAAATGGACTGGCTTAAAGCAAAGTGGACATTACCCCTGCAGAGTAAATTGATGGGGTGGGCACAGGAGGTTTATGCTGCCTTGCCAGAGCAGAATCTCAGGATTATGAGACGGCAAAAAAGGCTATTCTGGGTGCATATGAATTGGTTCCTGAAGCATATAGGCAAAAATTTCAGAATTTGAGGAGACAGACGTATGCAGAATTTGAAGGGGTAAAGCAGAATAATTTTAATAGATTGGTACAAGCATTTGGGAGTCAACGCTACCTGTGAGACTCTGAGAGAGGTATTCCCTTCGAGGATTTTAAGAATTCCTTACCTTCTATCATAAGAACCCATGTTGAAGATCAGAGGGTACAAACTGCTAGGCAAGCAGAAATTATGGCTGACAGTTATGAGCTAATCCATAAATTTAAATCTTTGTTCCATTACCCCACAGTTTTGAAAAGGATAGGAAGTGGGATAAAAGAAGGAAGGCAGGTAGTGTTGCTCGTTATGCTCTCTCCTTAATTGCTCTGTTTTAATTATGCTAGCTCAAGAGTCGCCAGGTATCCTTTCGATACCCCCACAAGGTTCTAAACCGAATACTGATCAAAGACTCAATACACCAGTTAGTAAGTTTGAAATCAATGCATATTTATTTACACACACAGTCAATTATACTCATGCACAAACTCTACTCACTAAACTCCTACTAAAAGCCTATACTTAGCTTCAGGTGCCCACTCAGTCAGAGGAACAATGGCCGTTGTCCGGTTCTGAGGCTGCTGGCATCAAACTTGTATAGAATAGTAGTTAGGAGCGCCTATCTCGTAGCGTGCATTGACTTTAGACTTACTTGTCTGGTGCTTGGCGGGTCTCTCGTCGCTGAGAGCCAAGGCCAAGATGAAGAAGAAGAAGCAGAGAGATCTGTCTTGGGGGCTCCTCTTTATACACCAAAGGGGCTTTGCGCTCTTTTGGGCGGGCCTTGAACTTGGCCCCAATTAATTGGACCATGTCCTAATCACCTGTATTGATTTTCTCCAATAAAGGGGTGGTTGCTTGATCGCTGGGCGGGCCCTAGGTGACCGTTGGCCTGCCTTTGTTTTAGTCTCCACTGGCGCCGGGGAGTCTGATCTGGTATCGTTTGCTTAAATGTTTCTCTTTTGCCCCTGGAGATAGCTCATTACTATGCTAATGGCTTGTAGTATCGGTTTTGTCTGGGAGCTGCAAACTCCAGTCCACAGACAAACCTTGCACCTGCTTGTTTTCTTAGCATTATCCAATTTTCCCTTCATTCTCTGCAAGTGTCCATTTTGAAATCGGGACGTGGCCACCCCAGGTGGCTACAGTAGCCAAGGTAGAGAATGGACAGCTGGGAAGGCCCTGAGATCTCTTCCTCAGACCAGGAAGGAAGGTACTGCAGGTGGAGGTGAGACTTGGAAACCTAGGTGTTACCATTATAATAAGGTGGGACATGTTCACTCAGCATGTTGGAAGTTGCAGAGAAAGCCCATGGGACTTGTGGAGGTTCATTTGGAGGATTGCAAAAAGGGAATGAAAGTGGAGAATACTACAGTGCAGATTAGTGTTAACTGGACTTGGGAGATCTGAGGTAAACGCTGCCGCTGGAGCAGGCGTGAGAAATGAAGTGGTTGAGAGATATGCGGGTTTTGTGTCTATGGGGAAGGTCTCCCAATTTCCTCATCTGATGTAGCCAAACCCATAAAAATTTTAAGGGATATGGGCTACTGGAGAAGGATTTGTTTTTTCTTCCAGAGAGCTCGGTGAAAGCTGAGGTATTTGTGAATGGGATAGGTGGAAGTTGTATCCCAGTTCCATTGTATAAAGTATGATTTAGTATCAGGTCCGGCAGTTGTCGGAGTGGTTAAGGAATTTCCTGTGGAAGGAATAGACTTACTTTTGGGGACGGACTTAGTGGGAGTGAAGTTTGCAGCTTCACCCATGATTACAGACAGTTCAAAGGAAATACTGCAGTTAGCACCTGAGATCCTAACAGTTGGGCATGTGGGATTTAGGAAAACTCATTGGGCAGTAGACGACTCGGAGAAAGAGACATCAACAGCTGTTGATCACACATCAAATGGCAGTGATAGTAAACCAGATCCTTCCTCAGCATTTTCAGACCGAAAGTGACCATAAGCATAAAGAGTCAGATGCAGGCCTTGACTTTGATTTCAATTCTTATTATGAGGTACTGGTAAAAAATTGTTATAAGAGTGTCAGCAGGGAGGAAGAGTCAGACCAGAGTCATGTCTTTAATTTTGGGTCTCACTATGAAGTGATGATAAATAGTTGTTACCGAATAGATCATCACTATTTGAACTTAAACCATTGGCAACTAACTCTTCCAAAGCTAGTGAAGGTGATCACAACCTGGAAGAAGAAAGTGAATTGGACTTTTTTGAATGTAATTTTTTTACAGCTTCTTGAGGTAAACCCATTACCATTCCCTTTAGGTGAAAGAATTTCCCAGAGCGAGCTTGCTTTGAAGAAAAGTATATCTAACAGCACGGTTAGTCAGGAAGAGGACCGTAGCGACTATGATATGATACCAAGCGAGCGGCTGGTTGACCCACATCCATTTGAAGATTTACAGCGCCTCTTTGAGATAACTGAAGCAGATAACAAGGGAGGTGAAGTAATTGCCAATCAATCCCTTTCGAGAGTTAAGGGGATGGTGAATGGAGAAACCTTTACTGGTTCTGTGCCCACATATCTGAGCAAGAACCAAAAGGTTCATAGAGCCAATAATATACCATGCTTTGATTCTTGTCATTCTGTATTATTAATTGGAGTTAAAGGTAGTGATTATGAAAACTCCGATGAGGAGGTAAAAGCTGTCACTCAGGAAATAGGGCCTTTCAAGTCAACCAACCCTGAGAAGATTTAACCTTCCTCTGTACTTGTTGCTGAAGGTAGCCACGTGAAGGTCAAGTGAGAATGTAAAGCTGGAGGGGTTGAAAAAACTCTGTTGGTTAAAAGTGAACCCAATACTTCTCTCAACACTGACAATCCTACTTGTAGTTTAGTTGTAGGAGATCCTTGAAATTTGATTAAATGTTCCTTGAATAATCAGGAAAAA
Source organism: Scyliorhinus canicula (assembly GCF_902713615.1). Lineage (NCBI taxonomy): Eukaryota > Metazoa > Chordata > Chondrichthyes > Carcharhiniformes > Scyliorhinidae > Scyliorhinus > Scyliorhinus canicula. The sequence goes on from NC_052148.1 coordinate 194,133,183, forward strand.
CATGAGGGACAACAAGGGACAGGTAAAGATCAGGTACACAAGGAGCATAGATGGAGTTATAGGGAAGCATCGGGGTACTCTGATAACTACTCATGGTGTGGGCCTTAGAAACCTTGAACCATTAAAGCTACCCCTTCTCGACTGAAACCTAAACTGCAGAGAACGGCTCAGTTAGAGACTGAGGAACAATGCACGTTGGACATGTTGCAGAAACAAGCAAAACCGCTATGGTCCACGGAATGACAAGGAGATTCTGGGAGATCGATTGCCATGTTGGAGGACAACTGAGTGCCTGCTACCCAGAACATTTAGAAAACCTTTACCACTTGCGATTATAGAGACATTTAAACCACAGAATGCAAGATTGTTCTGTTGGAGTTTGATGTTGAAACTGTACATATTTTCTGGAAACTATTATGAGATTGCACGTACTTTATCATGTGCTTAAATGCTAACACATTACTAATGTTGAAACTGGGCAAGGGACTTGTATAATGGAGCTGGTTTAGATAGATATGTGTTGGGGTTGTATGTCTTACATACTTCATAACATTTGACATTTCATTCTTTTGGGGCAGTGGCGGGGGGTGGGGGGGGGGGCGCTCTGCCTTTAAGATGGATTTCTCCTCAATATAAAAAAAGGAATTCCCAGTAAGATGTGCTGCTTGGTCTGGCCTCAGTGATGATGCCTTTTGATGGACTTGGTTAGCAGCCAACAAGCTACTCTAAATTCCCTGTCTTATGATGCTGATTGGTGTTGGTGGTTCCAGAATGTTCTGCAAAGTCTTGTATTCTCAGGTGTTTTAGTTTTGCTTTGAACATATAGCTGAAGAAAGTTCTTTCAGAATCTCTCTCAGAGAGTAACTTCTCCAAAAACACCCCAGTTGGAGGCTTTGTTTTCCCCTCAGCCGAGCTGGTAGACATTCTAGGGAAACTGGACACCAAGTATGATTAAAAATTCAAGCTGAGAGTTGTGTTTGAGTGGAGGCAAGAATTTTAAGAATCTAACACAGCCACCAGCTGTAGACAGGATGGGTTGTTTGATCATCCTTTTTAGACACTCATGTGGAGAACTCTAATATCATCTCAGTGAGGCTTATAGTTAATCTGGTGGGGACAAGTCAGAATTAAACAGTCCTGAAGTGAATCTTCTGCATGAAGGCCCAGTGAATACAAGTTAAAGTGATTCCCTGGAGGGAATCCCACAGCCTGAGAATCCTGCTTGAATATTTAGCCAGCTGAACTTTGTTAGCAATCCAACTGGTGGTTTCAATACTCTGTGTCCTGGGGAGATAGCTGCCTGCAATAATTTCCATGCCAGCAACATGGAAACTCATCTCTCCATTTTAATCCCCATCATTTTACCTCTTTCCCTTCTCCTTGTGTGTGTCTGGGTTGAGGGTGGGTGTGCTGGTAAAAAGGGAGTAATGGTTTAGCTAGTCGGTATTCTATTATAATTATTGCATGTCTTATATCACTTGTTATTATCAATAAAGTTTCATTTACAAATCTAGGGCGGGATTCACCGCAGTCGGCAAATTGGCCCGACACCGGTGCCAAGCACGGCGCGAACCACTCTGGCGTTGGGCCAACCAAAAGTTGCGGAATTCTCCGCACTTCCAGGGGCTAGGCCAGCGCCGGTGCAGCGCCAGCCGGTGCTGAACGGACTGCGTGAGTTAGCACATGTTCAGAACCGCCGCATGGTTTAGCGCATGCGCAGACCAGCCGGCATACTCTGGCACATGCGTAGGGGGATGTCTTCTCTGCGCCGGCCATGGCGGAGCCCTACATGGGCCAGCGCGGAAGGAAGGAGTGACCCCACGGCACAGACCCGCCCGCATGATCGGTGGGCTCCGATCGCAGATCGGTGGGCCCCAATCGCGGGCCAGGCCACCGTGGGCCCCCCTCCCCCAGGATCCGGATCCCCCCGCCCCACCCCCCGCCCATAGGACCGCACCAGCCGACCTACCAGCCAGGTCCTGCCATGTGGGACCATGTCCAATCCACGCTGGCGGGAATGGCCAGAAACCAACGGGTGCTCGGCCCATCGGGGCCCGGAGAATTGCTGGGGGGGCTGCTGCCAACGGCCCCCGACTGACGTGGCGTGATCCCCGCCTCCGCCCAAAAACCGGCGCCAGAGAATACAGCAGCCGGCATCGGAGTGGCGGGGCGGGATTCGCGCCACCCCCCGGGGATTCTCCGACCCGGCGGTGAGTCGGAGAATCCTGCCCCTCGTGTCTATTGGAGCAGAAGCAATATACAAATTATTGGTTAATTAACATGTTGGGTATCTGGGGCCTGTGGGGCTGGAATTAACTGTCGTTAAATTGGAGTTTGCTCCCACAATTCAAAAATATGTAGTTTTGGATTGTAGGATTGACCATGCTGACTTGCCCCTTAGTGTCCAGCGATGTGCAGGTTAGGTGGGGTTATGGGGTGATGGGGATTGGGTGGGGGTGTGGGACTAGGCCTAGGTAAGGTGATCTTTCAGAAGGTTGTACAGACTTTATTGGCCCAAATGGCCTCCTTCTGCCCTGTAGGGACTCGATGGATTCTGATTCCACCACTTTTTCAGGAAGAGATTCAACCTTTCTGCTAACATGTCTATCTCCCCTGAAGACCTCTTGTTTTGGTTTAATCAGAAAATTTAGATATTTTGCTCCTTATGCCCAAATCAATAACATCAATATGTAGAGAACAAAAATGAACCTAGCAATGATTGTGGAAATCATCTCTTTCCAAATCTTCTCCAAGCTGAGTAACACATATTTAGATCAATGTTGCCTTCCTTGGCCTCCTGTTAATGAGGGGGTAGCAGTCTCAAAATGGGTTCTGTAATCTTGATGCTCCACTAACACTGATAAAGAGGCCAGCACATTTTAAAAGGGATCCACTGCAGGGCAGCTGAAGTGCTTACCTGGGAAAAAAAAATATGCGTCATTAATTATCAGAGTGCCTAATAATGTTAAAAGTTTGGTTACATTTTGAGGGGCAGAGCTTATGACATAAACACTTATTGCCCATCTCTATTTACCCTTTGGTGGTTGGTGCTGAGCTGCTTTCTTGAACTGTTGCAGTCGATGTGGTGTAGGTGCACCCACAGCACTGTTAGGAAGACAGCTCCAGGATTTTGACCGAGCGACGTGAAGGAATGGCAACATATTCCCAAATCAGGATGGCGGGTGGCTTAGAAGGGAACTTACAGGCAGTGGAGTTTGCACGTGCCTGTGCTGCCCTTGTCCTTCTCGATGGTAGTGGCCATGGGTTTGGAAGATACTGTCGAAAGAACCTTGGTGAGTTCCTGCAGTGCATCTTACAAATACACTGTTGCTACTGTCCGCCGGTGGTAGAGGGAGTAAATGCTTGTGGATGGGGTGCCCATCAAGCGGGTGGCTTTGTCCTGGATGATGGCACTAATGTGGCACACATGTTAATTGCTACTTGTCAGCCCAAGCCTGGATATTGTCCGTTTTTGCTGCATTTGGGCATGGACTGCTTCAGTACCTAATGAACTGCGAATGGTCCTGAGTAATGTGCAATCATCAGTGTGCATGTGTACTGGTATTATAATCCCCACAGAGGCCATGGGGGAGTATACCATTCATTTCCTCATGACCTTCAATGGATATGAAATTCCCCGGTAATGTGACAGGACTTCCCCTGTAATGAGGGGAGCCCTCACAGTAGGAGGGGAGGGACACTGTTGGGGGAGAAGATTTGTGTATTGTAATAAAAGTATCGTTTTGCATCCTACTTACCATTCATGCTTATTCTCTTGCCATGGATACTACAACTGGCATTTAAAAACAATACATTTTTTGTGATGCTAGCAGGAACGATTCCCCTGGCCCTACAGAAATGATGCAGGCTGCTGCTGGCCTGGACTTGAGCTGCTTCAGCATCGCAAATCCATCTGTACCTTCCTGTAGGCCTCCGTCAGAGTCACAGCTGGCCAACATTCCTGAGGCAGAGGTGACGTGAGCTGGATCAAGATTACCCATTCACATCCACAGCTTGCTGCCAAATTCAAACAAGACTGGTTCCTCCAAGTCGTCTCTGCATCAACGGAACTGGAAACTCCCCAAAAGTCAACATCAATCCTATTTACTCTAACCCTTTGTTATTTGTCATTCCAAAGTACTGCTAGACATTGAGGGCTTGATTTTCCCTCTGGAAAAAGGAAACAGAGTTTGGGATTCATCCTGGGTCCCTCTACCACATTCCCCACCCCCAGGCTCTCCAACCCCTTCCAGGGTAGCAGACATTAATTTGGATTTCCAAAGGGGGGGAACCCTCTCAATTGACTTGGAGATAGGTTCACTGTCTAATTAAGGGTGGTGGGCAGGATATCCAAGGTGGAGAGGAGCAGCATGCATAAGGTATCTTCAGAGGGTGTTTCAAAAATGCCCAATCTCCAATTTAAAAAAAAATATTAATTAAAAATTAGATTCAACAACCAGGACAAGGAAGGAGGGGCAGGCCCCTCTACAGGACAGCCTGTGTCTGCTTTTGCACCCAGATGGACAGGAAGGACATCCAGACCTACCTGTAGCATTGGCACTCCAGCTTGCCACCGGCTTCCCACTTCCAGGCAACTAAATAGGTGTGGGAACCTGGAGGCCAGCCAGAAATTTCAAATGGCTTCCTTTAATTGGACTGAATAAAATTGTTAATGAGCCTAATAATGATCAGCTATCAACTGTGTGTGGGAGAGTCATCCTGCTGACTCCCTATCCTGCCTCCGCTGAAATAGCTGGGAACCAGCATGCTGGCCAATGGGGCTAATTTTCACCCCCCCCCCCCCCCCCCCCCCCCCCCCCGTCCAACTCCATCTAAGCAGCCAAACATTCAGCCCCAAGTCCCCACCCTCAAACTGCCAGAACCCAAGCTCCTTTCCTTGGGCTCTCAGGTTGTAAGAATAACCCCATGCTGCCAAATTAGTATCACTGATAATACAACATGGTACCAACATTCCAGTTATTTTAAAACCTCTGCTTTATTCTTAGTGATGGCATAGGACATTGGCTAGTAGGTTGCAAGATAGCAGATCTGTAATGGAGCTCACATGGAAATCGAATGAGTTCATCATAACTAAGCTGAAGATAAAAGTTAATAAATTCAGTTAAAATTTTCATTCACTGTTGTGTGAAATTTGTTGAATTATGAAATGTGTTCAAAGCATAAATGGACTCTTACATTTTGTGATTAAATTTATTATTAAATGCTGGTAGGTTAACTAATTATTGAGGGAGCAGATAAATTAATTATTTATAGTGAGTAATTCTGAATTTCAGTGAGTAAGTTAATTCAATTTAGTATGTAATTTAGTCATTAAATGTGGTGAACTGTGTTGTGGATTATAACGCTTAGTTACCAATTTAATTACAAAAATGAGACTGTAACTTAATTATACATTTAAGTTTTAGATTCAGTGATGATAAGATGGGCTTCCAATTTCAGATGACTAGCAGCAGTAGTTTAAAATAGATGTATTTAAGAAATTTTTTTTTAAAAATGGTATCAAATAACTGAATTATAAATTGCATGAGTCATTTAATTATGAAATGGATTGAGTAAATTCCTGAATGGTAAGATCCCAATTGAACTGTTGCTGGATAAAGCTGTTGGAACTCAATGGCAATTATCTTACTGGGTTTGGCATTAGGGTCAGCATCTGATCTGTTGCTGCCTTCTGTTTGATTGTACATGTGAAAAATGCTGCTCGGTTTAATATGCCAGTGAAGAAGGAGTGGGATCACTGAGATGGGAAAATAAGTTTTTGATAGATCCCAAGAATAGATGTCAATTTGGCATCATCTTTTTGACTCATCTCTTGAGTACAAAGCTTGTGGGTTCAGCTCCCACTCAAGCAACTTCAGGTAAGTGACGCATGAAAGAAATTGAGCTGCAAAAATATCCAGAAAATTGACTGCGGAAGAAAATTACATGAACTCATTGGGTAGTGGATATGCTCGGACAGCATTTATGATCTAAACTAACAAATAGTAGCCTAATCTCTTCTCTCCAACTCATTATTCCTTTAAGTTTACTTTCTAGTGGTACTTACTTTTCTTGCTCAGAACAAAGTGCCAAACCATTCTGTTACCACCATCTGCATGCTGCAGATGCCCACCTTTCCAATACCTGAAGGCATTTTCACACATTGGGTTGAGCAATTCCTTGTCCTTTCTTTTGGAGAAGGAATCGGTGCACAACAGAAAACAACTATGTGCATCCCACTGAGGCCCCCGATCTACCCCGATGGGCGTTAGATAGCACAAGTGACAAAATCATAAATCAAAAAATCATCTTTATAATATCCATCTCAATACACTGTCCTTAACCATGCACTTTAATTTTACATGGCAATTTCTTCTGCAGAACTTTGTCAAAAGCCTTTTGAAAGGCCAAATATACCACATCCACTGCCTCCCATTCTTCAACTCTACTAAATTACATCCTCGAAGAATTCTAGTAGATTTGTCAAGCCTGATTTCCCCTTCATAAATCCATGCTGACTCTGTCTGATGCTGCCACTATTTTCTAACAGCTCTGCTATTAAATCTTTGATAATGGATTCTAGAATTTTCCCCACTACCAACATCAGGCTTTCTGGTCTATAATTCCCTGTTTTCTCTCTACCTCCCTTTTTAGATAGTGGAGTTACATTAGCTACCCTCCAATCTGCAGGAACTATTCCAGAGTCAATAGAATCATGGAAGATGACCACCAATGCATCCACTATTTCTAGAGCCACTTCCTTAAGTACTGTGGGACGTAGATTATCAGGCCCTGGGGATTTATCAGCCTTCAATCCCTTACATTTCCCCAATGCCATTTCTCTACTAATAACAATATCCTTCAGTTCCTCTCTCATTAAACCCTGCGTTCACCAACATTTCTGGTATTTGATTTGTGTCATTTGTGGAAACAGAACCAAAGTATGTATTCAGTTGTTCAGCCATTTCTTTGTGCCCAATTATACATTCCCCTGTTTCTGACTGTAAGAGACCTACATTTGTCTTCAATCTTTTTCTCGTCATGTATCTTTTTAAAATAAATTTAGAGTACCCAATTATTTTTTTGCAATTAAGGGGCAATTTAGCATGGCCAATCCACCTACCCTGCACATCTTTGAATTGTGGGGACAAAACCCACGCAAACACGAGGAGAATGTGCAAACTCTACACGGACAGTGACCCAGAGCCGGGATCAAACCTGGGACCTCGGCGCCGTGAGGCAGCAGCACTAACCATGTGCCACCGTGCCGCCCTTCTTGTCACGTATCTATAGTTTTTTACAGTCAATTTTTATGTTCCCTGCAAGTGCACACTCGAGCTCTATTTTCCCCTTCTTAATCAATCCATTGGTCCTTCTTTGCTGAATTCTAAACTGCTCCCATTCTTCAGACCTATTGTTTTTCTTGGCCAATTTCTATGCTTCTTCCTTGGATTGAATACTATCTCTAATTGCCCTGTAAAGCCATGGTATGGCCACCTTTCCCCTTTTACTTTTGTACCAGATAGGAATAAACAATTGTTGCAGTTCACCCATGCGCTCTTTGAATGTTTGCCATTGTCTATCCACTGTCATCTCCTTAAGTAACGTTCCCCAATTGATCAAAGCCAACTCACAACTCATATCATTGTAGTTTCCTTTGTTAAAATTCAGGAGCCTAGCCTCATGATCAACTACTTCACTGTCCATCGTGATGAAAAATTCTGTCATATTATGGTCCCTCATCCCCAAGGGTCTCACACAACTAGATTGCCAGTGAGTCTGTTTTTATAACACAGTGTCCAGTCTAGGATGGCCTGTTCTCTAGTTGGTTCCTCAACATATTAGACCAGAAAACTATCTCATATATACTCCAGGAATTCCTCGCTATGGTATTGTGACTAATTTGATTTGCCAAATTTATATGCAGATTAAAATCAGCCATAATTACAGATGTTCCTCAATCGCATGTGTCTCTAATTTCCTGCTTAATGCCATTCCCAACATCACCACTGCAGTTTGGGGTCGAAATACGACGCAAACTATCATTTTATACCCCTTGGTGTTTCTCAGCTCTACCCATACAGATTCCACATTATCAGAGCTAATATCCTTCCTCACTATTGCGTTAATTTCTTCTTTAACCAGCACTGCCACTCCACCGCCTTTTCCTTTTTGTCTGTTCTTTCTCAATACTGAATACTCCTGGACATTCAGTTCCCATCCCTGGTCACCCTGCAGCCATGTCTCCATAATCCCGACTATAGCATACCTGGTTATATCTATTTACACGATTAGTTCATCCACTTTATTGCAAATGCTCCGTGCGTTAAGGCGCAAAGCCTTTAAATTTAAATTATTAACCTTACTTGCCTCACTCCTAATATTTTTCACTGTGGCCCTTTTTGAATCTGGCCCTCGTTTTCTCCGCCTATCGCTTTTCTTATTCCCCTTTCAGTCTTTTGTTTTTTGCCCTTGTTTACTCCTCCTCTGACTCCTTGCATAGATTCCCATCCCCCTGCCATTTTAGTCATGGTCTTTGTCCTGCCAATGACATAGGCAGGACAAGGAAGCAAGTTCTGCATAGTCAGTATGAGGAGCTAGGTACCAAGTTAAGAAGCAGAACCTCAAAGGTAATAATCTCTGGATTATTACCTGAGCCATGTGCATATTGGCGAAGGGCAAATAAGATTAGAGAAACTAAAGACAGGTGTGGGAGAAATGGATTCCAGTTTGTGGGTCACTTGGTACTGGGAAATGTGAGAACTGTATCATTAGGACTGTCTACACCTGAACCGTGCTGGTGTCATTGTGAGCCACAAAACTAGGGAAGTAGAGAAGCTTTTAGACTAATTAGTGATGGCAAAGGATCAAATTTGGGAAGATGTATTAAACCAAAGAGTGGAGACAAGACAAGAGAAAAAGGTATTAATATGGGAAATGGTAAACAGCACATGAGAGGAAGGCACAGATGGTAGAAATCTAAGAGTAAAACATCAGTCAAAGCTGGAGGTTATAAAAATAATAAAAGGACAAAATGAATGCCTCTGTATTAGAATGCACGTAGCATTCATAACAAAACAGATAAACTGATAGGGCAAATAGAAATAAACAAATATGATCCGATAGCCATTGAAGAGACATGGCTGCAGGATGATATAGATTGGCACCTGAAAATTGAAGAGTAGATGACTTTTAGAAAGGGTAGAAACCAGGAAAAGGTGGAAGGGTGGCTCTGTTAATTAGTGATGGTATTAGCATGTTAGAGACGGATTATCTAAATTCAGGACATCAAGGTGTAGAAACTGTTTGGGTTCAGATGAGAAATGCTAAAGACAAAATGCCATTGTGGGACCAGCATACAGGCCCCCTAATTGTAACTACAAAGTAGGACAGATTATAAAGGAAGAGATAATGGGAGCTTGTTGGAATCACGGGGGAATTTAATCTACATGTAGGGCAGACTTTTACGGTCTCTCCCGCTGACAGGATTTTCCTTTCAATTAGGTCAATGGACCTTTGAATGGCTAGTCGAATTTTCTGGCCCTGCCCTGCAAGTCTAGAAAATCAGATGGTTAAAGATAGCCTAGATGTGGGGTTTTCGGAATAGTTTCTTAGAGCAGCACGCTCTGGAGCTCATCAGAATGCACGATATGTTAGACCTGGAATTGTGCCATGAGATTGGATTAATTAATTACTTCATAGTGAAGACACTCCTAGATAGCAACGATCATAATGATTGAATTTAACATTTAGTTTGAGGGAGAGAAGAGTGGGTCAAAGACTAGTATTTTAAAAGCAAAATTGGTGTTTCAGTCTGCGAGTAGTCTTCCTTCCTTGGTGAGCTGAGCTTGACAGTGCAGGAAATGTTGTAAACGCAGCCTCAACAGGACATTCCTCGCCGAGGCCAAAAAAGCAGCAAAGTGCCGTTAAATAATGGTGTCATTCTCGGCACTACAGGCGCTGAGAAATGCCCCACTAAATGCGCCCTAAACGGGAATCTGTTCCTCTCCTATTAAATCGCGGCCATTGAAATGAATTGATTTGAAGTCTACAAAGAGAATTTCAGGAATAAGGAGCTAAAGTGCTGGATCTTGAAGGTACTAATGTCAGGTTTAATCCTGATATCATGAGTTAGAGGGAAGAGGTTAAGCTAATATTGGTTAGCTCAGAGCATGAATAAGAAGTGATGCTGTCGCAGCAGACTCACCCAGTCATTTTCTTCTGCTGGCATATTTTTTGTGTATTACTGTAGTTTAATTTCTTTTAGACATCACCTACCATGTTCTTCTATTAACCAACTCTGAAATCTCATGATCTTAAGATGGTATAAAAAATGCTTCTCTGCTCTGTTCCACTTTCAGCAGCAAGAACTCTGTACTCGCATTCTCGATGTATTACAGTCCTGATATATCCCCTTTCCCTCCAATTCTGTCAGATATGACAAACTACTTCCTCAGCTTCAGAGTGCAGCTATAAAACAATGACTTCTTAAATTTGTACGACACAATAATCACAGTGTCATTGCATCTTTAAGGCATACTCAATTCTGTGTAGTCCTTCTTCTGTGTTGGAAGATGGAGGTAAATTAAAGGCAGACAGTTTTTGACATTGGTGTGGACATATACTACAGCATGGTCCCATGGGTTCAGAACACCCTCTGGTACCACACCCAATGAACTATTCTTAGCTGTGATGGTGAGTATCTGTGGAATATTCTTCAATGGGTGTCATCACAGCCAAACCTGATTCATTTCTCATCAGATATGCAGGGAGCAGCATTTTCAGTAGATGACAATCAGGTTCACTCGGGCTCATTTCTCAACCCCTTGCAATTCAGTATACCCGAGCTCTGAGGATCAACAAATGACTTGCTCAAGATGCTGTATTCAGATTTCTGGGGCATTGGGATCTGTTCCGGGACAGAAGCAGCCAGTCCTGAAAAGAAATACTTCAACAGAAGAGGACTTGCTTCTCCTTGTGAGACTAAGCTGTGCTGCACAACAGAGATTATGGGATAAAAATAGATAGTTCTTCAGAGAGCTGGTGCATAGCAGGATGGTAAGCACATGTATCAGGTTTAAGGCTTGACCTGGAGTTTCCACATGATTTCTGCCAAATTACAACAAAATATGGAGAGATGAAATGAGCCACTGCAGAAGATGGTGGAATTTTAAGTATAACTGAGTTTCACATTTAATCACTTTACATTTGGGTATCTGTGATCTTTTATGCTGATTTAAAGGTCCCTTCATCCAAAGCGTTCTGCCCCACAAAATTGGTCAGACCGCCAGCTCAGTAAAAAGAGGGTACATTGTTTATGAGCCACTTTCTTGAACTCCTTCTGTCCATTTGGTGGAAGTACTCCCACGGTATTGTTAGGTTGGGAATTCCAGGATGTTGACTCATCAACAATGAAGGAATGGTTATATGTTTCAAGGTCAGAATGCTCAGTGACTTGGAGGATAGACGATGTTATTGCTATATGCCTACTACCTTTGTCCTTCTGGTAGTAAAGGGCTCACGTTTAGCAGTCACTATTGAAGAAGTCTTGGTGAATTGCTGTGTCTACAGTGCACAGTTAGTGGAGGGAGTATATGTTTGTTGTGACAGTGGATGGATTTAAAATCAAATGTGTTTCAATGTCCTGAATGGTGTCATGTTTCTTGAGTGTTGTTGGATCTGCAGTCATCCTTGTATATGAAGAGTATTCCATCACATTCCTGACTTATACCTTGTAGATGGTGGAAAGGCTTTGTGGATTCAGAGGTGAGTTTCTTGCTGGAGAATACACAGGCTCTGACCTATAATCACAGTATTTATCTGGCTGGTTAAGTTTCTGATTAGTGGTGACCACCAAGAGGTTTTTTTTTTAAATAATTTTTATTGAAAATTTTTTTTACATGAAAATATTTACCCCAACTAACTATAGAATATTACAAAATATTCCCTCTTAACAAATATTCCCCCCCCCGCCCGAACTCGCGCGCGTTGTCCCTCCCCCCTCCCCAAAAACAAACAAAGCAACAATCAACATCAAACATGAACCGCGAACAAATTTGCCCGCCTTACAACCGTAAATAACCCACCCCACCCGTTGTTGCCACCTCCCCCCCCCCCCCCCCCCCCCCCCCCCCCCCCCCGGGTTGCTGCTGCTGCGACCTCTGTACCCTATCTCTGATCCAAAAAGTCGAGGAAAGGCTGCCACCGCCTGAAGAACCCTTGTACCGACCCTCTCAGGGCGAACTTGACCCTTTCCAACTGAATAAAGCTTGCCATGTCATTAATCCAAGTTTCCACGCTTGGAGGCCTCGCGTCCTTCCACTGTATTAATATCCTTCTTCGAGCAATTAGGGACGCAAAGGCCAGTACTCCGGCCTCTCTCGCCTCCTGTACCCCCGGCTCCACCCCAACCCCAAAGATCGCAAGTCCCCATCCTGGTTTGACCCTGGATCCCACCACCCTCGACACCGTCCTTGCCACCCCCTTCCAGAACTCCTCCAGTGCCGGACATGCCCAAAACATATGGACATGGTTCGCTGGACTTCCCGAACACCTGACACATTTGTCCTCACCCCCAAAGAACCGACTCATCCTTGTCCCCGTCATATGGGCTCTATGTAGCACCTTAAATTGAATGAGGCTAAGCCTCGCACACGAGGAGGAAGAATTAACCCTCTCCAGGGCATCAGCCCATGTCCCATCCTCTATCTGTTCTCCCAGCTCCCCCTCCCACTTGGCTTTCAGCTCCTCTACTGATGCCTCCTCCGCCTCCTGCATTACTTTGTAGATGTCCGATATCCTCCCCCCTCCGACCCAGACCCCCGAGAGCACCCTATCGCTCGCCCCCCTACTGGGGAGCAAGGGAAACCCTTCCACCTGGCGTCTAGCAAATGCCTTCACCTGCAAATGTCTAAACATGTTTCCCGGGGGGAGCCCGAATTTCTCCTCCAGCTCTCTCAGGCTCGCAAACCTCCCGTCTACAAACAGATCCTTCAGCTGCCTGATGCCCACCCTGTGCCAGCTCTGGAATCCCCCGTCCATGTTCCCCGGGATGAATCTATGGTTCCCTCTTAACGGTGCCTCCATCAGACCTCTCACTTCCCCCCTGTGTCGCCTCCACTGCCCCCAGATCTTGAGGGTGGCCGCCACCACCGGGCTCGTGGTGTACCTCGTGGGAGGGAGCGGCCATGGCGCCGTTACTAGGGCCCCCAGGCTTATGTTGCCACAGGACGCCCTCTCCATTCGTTTCCAAGCTGCCCCCTCACCTTCCATCATCCACTTGCGCACCATCGATACATTAGCCGCCCAGTAATACCCCGAAAGATTGGGTAATGCCAGCCCTCCACTATCCCTACTCCGCTCCAAGAAGACCCTCCTCACCCTTGGGGTGCCGTGCGCCCACACGTAGCTCATGATGCTGCTCGTTACCTTTTTAAAAAAGGCCCTAGGGAGGAAGATGGGCAAGCACTGAAATAAAAACAAAAACCTCGGGAGGACCGTCATCTTAACGGACTGCACTCTGCCCGCCAGCGACAGCGGCACCATGTCCCACCTTTTAAATTCCTCCTCCATCTGTTCCACCAGCCTGGAGAAGTTCAACTTGTGGAGAGTCCCCCAGTTCCTTGCCACCTGCACCCCTAAATATCTAAAACTCTTTCCTGCTCTCTTCAACGGGAGTCTCCCGATTCCCTCTTCCTGGTCCCCTGGGTGTATCACAAATACCTCACTCTTGCCCAAGTTTAGCTTGTACCCCGAAAAGTCCCCGAATTCTGCTAGCAGTTCCATCACCTCCGGCATTCCCCCTTCTGGGTCTGCCACGTATAGCAACAGGTCGTCCGCGTATAGCGATACCCGGTGCTCCTCCCCGCCCCTTGTCAGCCCTCTCCACCCCCCTGAGCCCCTTAGTGCCATCGCCAACGGTTCAATTGCCAGTGCGAAGAGCAGGGGGGACAAGGGGCACCCGTGTCTGGTCCCCCGGTGGAGCCCAAAATACTCCGATCTCCTACCATTCGTCACTACACTTGCCGTCGGGGCCGAATAGAGCAGCTTCACCCATTTAATAAACCCCTCCCCAAATCCAAACCGTTCCAGCGTCTCCCACAGGTACTTCCACTCCACCCTATCAAATGCTTTCTCCGCGTCCAATGCCACCACTATCTCCGCCTCCCCCTCCACTGCCGGCATCATGATGACGTTTAGCAGTCTCCGCATGTTCGTATTATGCTGCCGCCCTTTCACAAAACCCGTCTGGTCCTCGTGTATCACCCCTGGCACACAATCCTCTATCCTGGTAGCCAGGATCTTTGCCAGCAGCTTGGCGTCCACATTCAGGAGCGAGATAGGCCTACATGACCCACACTGCACGGGGTCCTTGTCCCGCTTCAAGATCAGAGAGATCAGTGCCTGCGACATTGTCGGGGGCAGAGCCACCCCCTCCCATGCCTCGTTGAAGGCTCGTACCAGCACAGGGCCCACCAAATCCGCATATTTTTTGTAAAATTCCACCGGGAACCCGTCTGGCCCCGGCGCCTTCCCCGACTGCATATGCCCAATCCCCTTGACTAGCTCCTCTAACCCTATCGGCGCCCCCAACCCCTCTACCAGCTCCTCTTGGACCTTGGGGAACCTCAATTTGTTCAAGAAGCCCTCCATCCCCCCTCCCCTCGTCGGCGGCTCTGACCGATACAGCTCCTTATAGAAGTCTCTGAAAACCCCATTTACTTCTGGCCCCTTCTGCACTACGTTCCCACCCCTCTCCCTCACTCCCCCAATTTCTCTAGCCGCATCCCGCTTGCGGAGCTGATGGGCCAACATCCTACTCGCCTTCTCCCCATACTCATAAATCACGCCCTGCGCCCTTCTCCACTGTGTCTCCGCCTTTCTGGTGGTCAACAGGTCAAACTTAGCCTGCAAACTGCGCCGTTCCCCCAACAGCCCCTCCTCTGGTGCCTCCGCATATTTCCTATCCACGTCCAGAAGCTCCCCCACCAGCCTCTCCCTCTCCTGTCTCTCCCTCCTTTCCCTATGTGCCCGTATGGAGATCAGCTCCCCCCGGATCACCGCCTTCAGGGCCTCCCATACCATCCCCACCTGCACCTCCCCCGTGTCATTAATGTCCAGATATCTTTCAATGCTCTTCCGGACCCTCTTACACACCTCCTCATCCGCCAGCAACCCCACATCCAGGCGCCACAGCGGACGCTGGTCTCGCGCCTCCCCCATTTCCAAATCTACCCAGTGTGGCGCGTGGTCTGAGACCGCTATGGCCGAGTACTCCACTTCCCGTACTTTCGGGATCAGTCCCCTGCTCAATACAAAAAAGTCAATTCTAGAATAGACTCTGTGGACATGGGAGAAAAAGGAATACTCCCTCGCCCTCGGCCTCCCAAACCTCCAGGGGTCCACCCCTCCCATCTGCTCCATAAACCCCTTTAACACTTCTGCCGCTGCTGGCCTCCTACTCGTCCTTGAGCTCGATCTGTCCAGCACGGGGTCCAGCACTGTGTTGAAGTCCCCCCCCATGATCAGGCCCCCTGCCTCCAGGTCCGGAATGAGGCCCAGTAGGCGCCTCATGAAGCCAGCGTCGTCCCAATTCGGGGCATACACATTAACCAGCACCACTTTCTCCCCCTGTAGCCTACCCTTCACCATGACATATCTACCCTCTTTATCCGCCACCACCTCCGCCGCCACGAACGACACCCTCTTCCCTACCAGGATCGCCACCCCCCCCCCGTTCTTTGCGTCCAGTCCTGAGTGGAACACCTGTACCACCCACCCCCTTCTCAGGCGGTCCTGGTCCGCCACCTTCAAATGGGTCTCTTGTAGCATTGCTACATCCGCCTTCAGTCCCTTCAAATGCGAGATTACTCTCGTTCTCTTGACCGGCCCATTCAGCCCCCTCACATTCCAAGTGATCAGCCGGGTCGAAGGGCAGCCCGCCCCTTTCCCCTGCCGACTAGCCATATCCTGTCACCTGCTCGCCCCGAGTCAGCCCTCCCTTTCTGACCCGCTCCCCATGGCGATGGCGCCCCCCCCCCCCCCCCCCCCCCCCACCCCCCCGGTCCTCAACTTCTCCTCCCTGGCCTTTTCACCAGCAACCCGGTCGCCCCCCCCTTCCCCCCTCCCCCTCCCCCCCCACCCCCCTCCCCCCCCAGGCTAGGACCCTTCCTAGCCGCGATGCACCCTCCATAGTACTTCCGTAAGTCAGCTGGTTTACGCTGACCCGGCTGCCCCTGCCACACTCCGACTCCTCCCGGCATGGGGGACATCCCCCCCCTTACAACCCCTCCTTGACCCGCTCCAGCACGGGAAAGGGAGCCATTGCTGACCACGCCCCTTACTCCCACCCCCCTCCCTCCTCTGCCCCGTGCGCGGGAAACCAGAGGAAAGCCCGCGCTTTCGCCCTGCCCCTCCCCGCCCCTCCATCTTCAGTTCCACCCCCGCCCCCGATCTCACACTGATAAATACAAAACAACCAACAACCCCACAAAAAACACATACCCCCGGCACTCCCCCCCCACCCCGCCCCCCCAACATAACATTATAAATAACAGAAAAAAGAAAGAAAAAACTGGTAGAGAGAAAAAAAAGGGTCCAAAAATACAGCCAAGTGAAAATCCAACCAAAAGAAAGCCACGTGTCCAGCTTAAAGTACCAGAGCGGCAACGACCGCCAAGTATCCCCTGGTTCTAGTTCGAGTCCAGCTTTTCTTCCTGGACAAAGGCCCACGCCTCCTCCGGGGACTCGAAATAGTAGTGCTGGTCCTTATAGGTCACCCACAAACGCGCTGGCTGCAGCATCCCGAATCTGATTCTCTTGGCATGCAGCACCGCCTTCGTCCGGTTGAACCGGGCCCGCCGCTTTGCCACCTCCGCACTCCAGTCCTGAAAGATCATCACCGTCGAGTTCTCCCATTTGCTGCTCCTCTCTCTCTTGGCCCACCTCAGCACCCTCTCCCGGTCACTGAATCGCTGGAACCGAACCAGCACCGCCCTCGGGGGTTCGTTTGCTCTTGGCTTCCTGGCCATTACTCTGTAGGCCTCCTCCAGTTCCAGGGGCGCAGGGACGGCCCCTGCCCCCATCAGTGAGCCCAGCATTTCTGCCACATACCTCGGGAGGTCCGACCCCTCCAGCCCTTCTGCCAGGCCCAGGATCCTCAGGTTTTTCCGCCTCATGCGGGTGTCCATCTCCTCCAGTCGGTTTTGCCATCTCAGGTGGAGTGCCTCGTGCACCTCCACCTTTCCCACGAGGACCGTGGCCTCCTCCTCCCTCACAGCCATCTCCTGCTGCAGCTCCCGAATTGACGCCTCTTGGGTCGCCTGTGCCCCCATCAGCCTGGTGGTCGTCGCGTTCATCGACTCCAGCAGCTCTACTTTCAGCTCCGTGAAGAGGCGCAGGAGAACGGCCTGCTGCTCCTCCGCCCATTTCCTCCAATCCTCGGGTGCGCCGCCGGCCGCCATTTTGGATTACTTCCCCCGCTTTTTTCGGGGAGCTGCTGCCGCTTTTTTTCCTGCCCCACTTCGGGTAACGACCATAAATGTTTCAGGGTTCTCCTCTGGGAACCTTCCCCCACCGGGAATCGCCGTTCCAGCGCCGTTAGGGGCCCTCCAATCGGCCCGAAAACACCTTCCTCGCAGGAGCAGCCAAACGTGCGACTTAGCTGGTCATAGCCGCAACCGGAAGTCATCGACCACCAAGAGGTTAATGGTGGAGCATAGTCCTGCTGTTGAAGTGATTAGATTCTCTCTTGAGCGTCTTGCCTGGCATTTGTGCGGAACTAATGTTACTTGCTACTTGTCCACACAAGGTACAGTATGTGGGCATGCATGGACTTACTGCATTATCTGGCGAGTTGTAAATGGAACTGAGCACAGCAACCGATAGTGAACATCTCCACTTCTGGCCTTATGTTGAAGAGAAAGTCATTGATGAAACAATTGAAATGTTTACATTTTGAATGCTGCCCTCAGAAACTCCTACATCAATATTCTGGAGCTGGGATGTGTTGTATCTTTGGACTAAAAATACAAAGAGATAGATTGCTGATGCACGTGGGTTGAATGCAAGATCAACAGAGATTTATTGGCTGGGTCTTCATTGTACAAGGATTGGTGATAGACTAAGGAAAAAAGCCCGCAAAGTAGCTAATGATGTCACACATGTCACGTGACTCCCTTCTTAAAAATATATTGCACACAACTAGAATAACTCACGTATATAACAGGGTGATTTACCTCCAATAACAGGAACCATCTTCCTTTGTTCTAGTAATGGTGGCCAGGTTGAGCCAGAGGAAATGGGTGAGGTGCTAAATGAGTAATTTGCCTTAGTGTTCACCAAAGGAAAGGACTTTGTGGAAGATGATTCTTTGGTAGGGTGTGTGGACAATCTGGGTCATGCTGACATCAAAAAGGAGGAGGTAGCAGCAGCAGGGTAGCATGGTGGTTAGCATAAATGCTTCACAGCTCCAGGGTCCCAGGTTCGATTCCCGGCTGGGTCACTGTCTGTGTGGAGTCTGCACGTCCTCCCCCTGTGTGCGTGGGTTTCCTCCGGGTGCTCCGGTTTCCTCCCACAGTCCAAAGATGTGCGGGTTAGGTGGATTGGCCATGCTAAATTGCCCGTAGTGTCCTAATAAAAGTAAGGTTAAGGGGGGGGTTGTTGGGTTACGGGTATAGGGTGGATACGTGGGTTTGTGTAGGGTGATCATGGCTCGGCACAACATTGAGGGCCGAAGGGCCTGTTCTGTGCTGTACTGTTCTATGCTCTATGTTCTATGTTCTAGGTATTGGGTGTTTTAAAAGATATTTAAAAGATATGTTCTATATTAAGGTAGATATTGGGCCAGATAGGATTTACCCCAGAATACTAAGGGAAGCAAGGGAGGAAATTGCTGGGGCCTTAACTGACATATTTGTATGCTCATTGACAGGTGAGATCCCAGAGGACTGGAGAACAGCTAATGTGGTACTGCTGTTTAAGAAAGGTAGCAGGGATAATCCAGGAAACTATAGATCGGTGTGCCTCTCGTCGGTAGCAGGTAAATTATTGGAGAGAATTCTCAAGGACAGGATTTATATTAATTTGGAAACAAATGGACTCATTAGCGATAGACAGCATGGTTTTGTGAAGGGGAGGTCGTGCCGCACTATCTTGATCGAGTTTTTTGAGGAGGTCACAAAGATATTTGATGGGGAGAAGGCGGTGGATGTTGTTTACATGGACTTCAGTAGACAAGGTGCCTCATGGCAGACTGGTAAAAAGGTGAAGTCACAGAGGTGAGGTGGCAAGATGGATACAGAACTGGCTTGGTCACAGAAGGCAAAGAGTAGCAGTAGAAGGGTGTTTTTCTGAATGGAAGGTATTCTTACGAGTGGTAATACGAGTGGTATTCCACAGGGATCTGTTTTTTTTTTAGAACAGTACAGCACAGAACAGGCCCTTCGGCCCTCGATGTTGTGCCGAGCAATGATCACCCTACTTAAACCCACGTAACCCGTATACCCGTAACCCAACAATCCCCCCATTAACCTTACACTACGGGCAATTTAGCATGGCCAATCCACCTAACCCGCACATCTTTGGACTGTGGGAGGAAACCGGAGCACCCGGAGGAAACCCACGCACACACAGGGAGGACGTGCAGACTCCACACAGACAGTAACCCAGCCGGGAATCGAACCTGGGACCCTGGAGCTGTGAAGCATTGATGCTAACCACCATGCTACCGTGAGGCCCCTGTTCTGGGGCCTCTGCTGTTTGTAGTAGACATAAACGATTTGGAGGAAAATGTAGCTGGTCTGATTAGTAAGTTCGCGGGTGACACCAAGGTTGGTGGAGTGGCAGATAGTGTTGAGGATTGTCAGAAGATACAGCAGGACAAAGATGGGTTCGAGGCTTGGGCAGAGAAATGGCAAATGGAGTTTAATCCTGTCAATTGTGAGGTAATGCATTTTGTAGGTCTAAAATAGAGAGGAAATATACAGTAAATCGTAAAACTCTTAGGAATATAGAAAATCAGAGAGATCTAGGCTTGCAGGTCCACAGATCTTTGAAAGTGGCAACTGATGCGCGATCAGTAACTACTGAAAAGAAGGAGTAGTCCGAATTGAAGGCTTTAATCGACAAGATGTTTCCCCAGCAGCTCGAGTACAGAAAGAAGGATGGCCGCTGGGAAACATGGGTTCTTATACCCCGCCTCATTGGGCGGAGCTACCTTACGTCTTGACCAATGAAAAGGCAAACACTTGGGCCAATGAGCAGCAAGCCTTCTCCACCAATGGTAGCTCACATTCCCAGGTACCGTAGTACCTCTAGTCATACTACCACAGCAACACAAGTGTGCAACGTAGTCAAGAAATCATAAGGAATGTTTGCCTTCATTGGATGGGGCAGTGAGTATAAAAGTGGCAAGTCATGCTACAGTTGTATAGAACATTGGTAAGGCCGCATTTGGAATATTGCGCACAATTCTAGTCACACTACCAGAAGGATGTGAAAACTTTGGAGAGGGTGCAGAGGAGGTTTACCAGGATGTTTGCCTGGGCTGGAGGCTGTTAGCTATATGGAGAGGCTGAATATAAAGATATTGAGAAGGAAAGGGGCAGCACGGTAGCATTGTGGCTAGCACAATTGCTTCACAGCTCCAGGGTCCCAGGTTCGATTCCAGCTTAGGTCACTGTCTGTGCGGAGTCTGCACGTCCTCCCCGTGTGTGCGTGGGTTTCCTCCGGGTGCTCCGGTTTCCTCCCACAGTCCAAAGATGTGTAGGTTAGGTAGATTGGCCAGGATAAATTGCCCTTAGTGTCCAAAATTGCCCTTAGTGTTGGGTGGGGTTACTGGGTTATGGGGATAGGGTGGAGGTATTGACCTTGGGTAGGGTGCTCTTTCCAAGAGCCGGTGCAGACTCGATGGGCCAAATGGCCTCCTTCTGCACTATAAATTTGATGATAATCTATGAAAGAGATGAAAGCATATGGGATGAGGCTAGCAAAAGACACAGAGTGGAATTTCACGGCCCTGCCATGACGTGGGCGGGATGGAAAATGCAGCGAGCATTTCAAAACTCCATTCACTACAGCGGGACCGGAATATACCGCCGGCCTGAGAGGTCATAAAATTTCAGCCTGAGAAACAAATTGTCAGCGTTTCAGTCGGTACTGTAAAAAGAGCAATAAATTAATGAGAGAAAACATGGGCCCATTACAGAAACAAGTGAAAGTACAATGGGAAATAAGGAAATGTTGGAGAAATTAAACAAAAAGCGAACCTATCTTCATGGTGTGAGACACAAACAGTGCTGGAAATAATAGGGTATCAGAGTTCTTGGTCAAATGAGGAACTTAAAGAAATCAATATAAGTAAAGACAAAGAGGCATCCAGACTCGAAATGTTAGCTCCCTTCTCTCTCCACAGATGCTGTCAGACCTGCTGAGGTTGTCCAGTTATTTTCTGTTTTTGTTTCGATGCCAGCATCTCATTAATTTGCTTTTATTAAAGTAAAGATACTTGGGAATGGAACTAATCATGGGATTTACAGTGCAGAAGGAGGCTTTTCGGCCCATCGAGTCTGCACCGGCCCTTGGAAAGCGCACTCCACTTAAGTCCGTGCCTCCACACTATCCCCATAACCCATCAACCCCACCTAACCTTTTAGAACATTAACGGCAATTTATCATGGCCAATCCACCTGACCTGCACATCTTTGGACTGTGGAAGGAAACCGGAGCACCCGGAGGAAACCCACACAGACACGGGGAGAAGGTGCAGACTCTGCACAGTCACCCAAGCCGGGAATTGAACCTGGGACCCAAGAGCTATGAAGCAACAGTGCTAACCACTGTGCTACTGTATCGCTCCTAAGTGACAATAAATCCCCAAGATTTGCCAACCTGCACCCTTGGGTTTTAAAAGTGGTAGCTGCAGTAATAGTGGGTGCATTGGTTTGGATCTTCTAGAATTTCTAAAATCATAGTACAAAGACTGGAAAGTGGCAAACATAATCCTGCTATTTAAGGAAGGAGGAAGAAAGAAAACAGAGAACTATAGACCAATTAGGGACAGCGGGCCCAACTTCTAATTTATCCACCCCGCCAGAATTAAAATCTGATCTTCCCAACCTCTTTTTCCCGGGTCAAGTTCGCAGAACTGGGAAACGTCCCATCTCTGGGAGTCAAAATCCAGGCCAGTGTGATGAAGTGTGAAGTTATTCACTTTCATAAGAAAACTAAAAACACAGAATATTTTTGAATAGTAAGATCTGGGAAATGTTTGCACTCAGAGGAGCCCGAGATCCTTGTACATAAATCACAGATGTGGAGATCCCGGCGTTGGACTGGGGTGGGCACAGTAAGATGTCTTACGACACCAGATTAATGTCCAACCGGTTATTTGGAATCACGAGCTTTCGGAGCGCAGCTCCTTCATCAGGTGAGTGACTCACCCGATGGGGCTGCTTTAGCTGACTGGGCTAAAACGCTGGCCTTTAAAGCAGACCAAGGCAGGCCAGCAGCACGGTTTGATTCCCGTACCAGCCTCCCCGGACAGGCGCCGGAATGTGGCGACTAGGGGCTTTTCACAGTAACTTCATTGAAGCCTACTTGTGACAATAAGCAATTTTCATTTTTCATGAAGGAGCTGCGCTTCGAAAGCTTGTGATTCCAAATAAACCTGTTGGACTTTACCCTAGTCTTGTAAGACTTCTCACTATAAACCACAGAAGGTTAACATGCAAGTACAACAAGCATTTAGGAAAGTAAATGGGGTGTCAGCGATTGTTGCAATGGAATTGTGGTGCGTGTAAAGAAATCTTACTACAATTATACAGGACATTTGTGGGACCACACCTGGAGAACTGTGTACAGTTCTGGTCTTACCTAAGGAAGGATATGCAACAAAGGTTCACTACACTGATTCCCAGGATGAAGGAATTGTTCTGTAAGGAGAGATTGAGTACATTAGGCCCATATTTGCCACAGTTCAAAAGAATAAGAGGTGATTTAACTGAAACATATAAAATTCTTTGGGGCTTTGGCAGGGTATATGCTAAGATGATTTTTCCCTTGGCTGTGGAATCTAGAACAGGGAGCACAGTGTCAGAACAAAGGGCGAGCCATTTGGGACTGAGTTGAGGAAAAATGTCTTAATTCAAGAAATTGTGAATCTTCTGAATTCTCCAGTCCCAAGAGCTGTGGATTCTCAGTTTTTGGGTAGCAGTTAATGGATTCTTTGGTACGAAGGGAATTAAGGCGTAGTATGGGAAGGTGAACTTCAGGTAGAAGATCAGCCAAGATCCTGTTGAATGGTGGAGCAAACTCAAAGGGCTAAGTGGGCTACTCCTGTTCCTATTACTTATGTTTTTATGATATCCAGAAGTTCAAAAATGGGCATCAATGAGGCACTGTTGGCCATCAGCAGTGGCAGATGAGAAAGGCACACCCAGAAAACATTGCAAAGTCCTCTGGAGATTTGTTCCAAACTTGAGAGAACTATCTGTAATCAAGTAACAAGAGAAAAATGCCTGCTTGGCCTCATCCTCATCAATTTATCTGCTGCAGATGTATCTGTCTGCAAAAATATTGATAAGAGAGAATACCTCAAAGTCCTTGTGGAGAACTCAACTTCATATTGAAGACACCCTGCAGATATTGTACAAAATAGTAAAGGGGATAGATTCAGACCAGACCAAGCAGCTGAAAACTGGACTTCCATGAGGCACTCTGGGCCATCAACTGCAGAAGAATTGTATTCCATCATAATCTGTTAGCTGAGTATATCCCTCATTCTACCATCATTATTAAGCCACATTCTCATTCAATAAGAAGTGTAGAACAGCATGTCAGGAACAGCAACATGATTATCGAAATATGAGGTATCAACGTAGTGAAACTACAACACAGGACTACACCCATGCTGAACAATGGAAACAGCGTACCATAGATGGAGCTAAATGATTCCAGAACCAATGGATCACATAAAGCTCTGCACATCTAGTTATACATTATGGTGGACATAAACAACTAACGGAAGGAGCATGCTCCATAAATATCCCATCCTCAATAGTGAGGAGCCAAGAGTGACAGTCCAAATGACATGGCTGAAACATTTGCAACCATTACCACTGCCTCACAGCGCCAGGGACCCAATTCCGGCCTCAGGTGACTGTGCGAAGTTTGCACTTTTTCCCCGCATCTGTGTGGGTTTCGTCCGGATGTCCAGTTTCCTCCCACAGTCCAAAGATGTGTAGGGTGTGGTGAATGTATAGTACTAGTAATTCACCAATGTATTAGTATCATGTTCTGCCATTGTGTTACAGCTATGTTATGTTGTTGACCTTGTGGGGTCCACCTATGGCCATTGTGTGGCTTCACCAACAGGGGGAATATGTTGGGGCATGTACGGGCTCCGCCCATGGCTCCTCCCCTTGACAGGAAGTATAAAGAGCAGTTGACCTGTAGGAGGTTCACAGTATTGTACTAGTTGCAGGCAGGCACTGTTCTAAGCTTATTAAAAATCGGTTTGCTTCTACTCGTGTCTTTGAGTGAATTGATGGGTGCATCATAGGGTAGGCGGATTTGCCATGCTAAATTGCACCTTAGTATCCGAAGGTTATGTGGGGTAACAGGGATAGGGTGTGGGCCTAGCGAGGTGTTCTTTCAGAGGGTTGGTGCAGACTCCTTTTTATAAATATTTTTTTAATTGGGTTTTTGAACTAAGCGTATTTACCGTTATGTACACAGAATAAGATATATATATATATATATAGGAGAAGGGCACACACAAACATACCACAAAAAAGTAATGAGAAAAAATAAAACAAAAGGGTAAAATAAAACAAAATAACTGGTAGGATATTATGCACCAGCTCAACAGCAGCAACTCTGTGCAACTGGCAAAATTATTTACAACACATAAGTAGGTAACTGTTTGTGTGTGGGGGAATGGGGGGGGGGGGGGGGGGGGGGTGGAGACTGGGGAGGTAGATATACATTTGGGTGCCGGAGAAACAATTACAGAGGGCAATTCTCAAATGGGTCTGGTGTTGGTGTTGTCAGTTGCTTCTCCCGGGCGGATTTCGCTGCCGTTGACGTCTCGCGCTCACCTCCGCTTCAGCCGTTCCTCCCGTCTTTCACCTGTATTCTCCTTGTTCTCTGTTTCTGTAGATGCCAAATTTGTTATCGTTTCCCGTGCCCTCCTTCCGGCTCTCATTTCCCTGCCACACACCCACCCCCCCCCCCCCCCCCCCAACCTCCCTGGTTCTCCTCTTTTGTTCCCTGTCTCTTCCCTCGTCCCCACGCCCTCCCACTTCTGCCCCCTACCCCCTCCTGTGGTTCGCCTTTTTTTCCTCTTATATTTAGCTCCCCCCCCCCCGCACTCTCCCGGTCTATCTCTCCCTTTCATGCTTTGGCTACTTTCCCCTGATTCTTGGCTACCTGGCTATTCTTTTGCTTGTTCGTTGGCCACAAACAGGTCCCGGAACAATTGGGTGAATGGCTCCCACGTTCTGTGGAAGCCGTCGTCTGACCCTCCGTGTGGGGCAGTGGGCCCTGCCCGTCTCCAGCCTCACGACCATGCAGTGTGGAGCGTGGTCTGATATAACAATTGTGGAGTATTCCAATTTGTCTATCCCCGGTAGCACCTTTTTCCCCCATCGCAAAGAAGTCAATTCTGGTGTATACGTTGTGCACTGGGGAGAAGAAGGAAAACTCCTTCTCCCCTGGGTGGGTGAACCTCCAGGGGGTCCACCACTCCCATCTGTTCCATAAAGTGGCTGAGTTCCCTTGCCATGATTGATGTTTTTCCCTTTTTGGGGTTTGATCTGTCAGTCGTTGGATCCTTAACACAGTTAAGGTCCCCCCCCCCCCCATGATTAGTTGGTGTGCCGCTATGTCAGGGATTTCTGCCATGGTCTTCTTGATGAAGCTCGTGTCATCCCAGTTGGGTGCGTACACATTAACTAGTGCTACTGGTGCCCCATCCAGGGTCCCGCTGACCATGACGTACCATCCCCCTAGGTCTGTTACCATCTTTTTCGCCCTCAAAAACGTCCTCTTGCTGATCAGTATTGCCATCCCCCGGCCCTCGTCCCATAGCAGGAATAGTAGGTTTGTCCCACCCAGCCCTTTCTTACCCGCAGTCGGTCCTGCTCTCTCAGGTGTGTCTCTTGGAGGAAGACTATGTCGGCCTTCATATTTCTTAGGTGGGTGAGGACATTGGATTTTTTCACTGGGCCGTTGAGTCCCCTTACGTTCCAGGTGACTATCCTGGTGGAGGGCTTCTGTCCCCTTGCTCCTGTGGGATTAACCATACTTACCTGGTGGGCGCGCTCCTGCCCTCCGGGGTTTCCCTTCGTTAGGAGGCCGTCCAGGATGGCCGCTGTCACTGCTCTCTCCATGCGGTCCGGTCCCTGTGCTCCGGGGTTTCCCTTTGTCCAGGGGGCACCCGACATGGCCACCCACTGTGTGTCCACCACGTGGGTAGTCCCCTGCACTCTGGGGTCTCCTTTCACCCAGAGACCATACTGGGTGGGTGCTTGCAGCGATTCCTTGTTTCAAGCCCTTGGTTGTGGCACTTTGTAGCCGTTTTGCTATTCCTTTTCTAACCTTGCCTGTCCCTCCTTCCCTGCTTCCCCCCCTGGTCTCTCCCACCCCGTGTCCTCCCCCCCCCCCAGTCCCTCCCTTTCCACCCCTTTTCCCCCCCTCTCCCATATACTTTGTCCCTCTTTCCCCTGTTCCTATCCCCGATTGCTCTCCCGCCTCTGTTGAGTGGTGTCCCCCCCCCCCCCCCCCCCCCCCCCCCCCGCCCCCCAACCCCCCAGCGGCGTGTTGTTGCCCCTTGCCTGGGGGCCCTTATTTCTACCCTAACTGTTCCTCAACAAACCTGTTTGCTTCGGCGGGGGCTGTGAAGAAGTATTCTCTTTCTTGGTATGTGACCCAGAGTTTCACTGGGTACAGCATACCAAAACACACTTTGTTCTTGTGAAGAGCTGCTTTCGCTCTATTGAATTCGGCCCGTCTCCTAGCTAGGTCTGCCCCAATGTCCTCGTAAACTCTAATGAAGCGTCCTTCCCATTTGCAGGTTCTGTTTTGCCTAGCTCAACGCAGGATTGTTTCCCTGTCTTGGTACCGGTGCAGTTTAGCTATGACTGCTCTCGGGTGGTCTCCTGCCTTGGGCTTCGGGCGCAGCGACCGGTGTGCTCTGTCCATTTCTGGTGGGTTGGGGAAAGTTTTCCTCCCCACTAAGTTGCCCAGCATCTCGGCCACGTATGCCGTGGGGTTTCTACCCTCGATCCCCTCTGCTAGGCCCACTATCCTGATATTTTGCCTTCTCGAGCGGTTTTCCTGATCGTCCACTCTGCCCTTCAGGCTCCCCTGTGTTGTGCCCAGTCTCGCCACCTCCTTCTCCAGGGCCGTGATCCGATCGCTCATGTCAGTCGCGGCTTTTTCCAGTTCCTTAATGGTTGCCTCTTGGGCTTCCAGTTTCTCCTCTTGGGCTTCCAGTTTCTCCTCTTGGGCTTCCAGTTTCTCCTCTGCTCTGGCCAGAGCGAGCTGCACCTCCGTCAGGGCCTTGGCCATTGCTGCCTGTACTGCGGCCTCTATGTCAGCTCTGGCCCCTGCCTTGTTTTCCTGCTGGTGTTCCCTCAGCGCCTTGGCAAAGGCTGCCTTCCAGTTCCAGTTCCCCCCGGCCCAGGGGGAAAATGCTCCTGTCTGCCCAATTCTTTCTGTTGCAGCGAACCTTCCGTTCCACCGCTTTGTGCGCTGATTGGCTTGTCTGAACGGGCTCACACATTGCCCTGAGCTTTTGGTGCCCTTTCTCCCACATCTTTGGCTCCCTTCAGTTTTTTTAAAAAAAGGGAAAGTCCTGTTTTCTTTTCCCTCACTCACCCAGGGTCGAGAGAGAGAGAGAGGCTTCTGGTCGGGCCAGGAGCACCTCTTTGTTCCGCGCGCCTGCCTCGTGGTGGTCACCGCTGGGGGGTCCCTGCTCAGTCCCTGCTGCTGGCTTGGTCCCCACTTTGGTCCGGGCCGCCGCTCGTCTTACCCCGCGCTCTCCTGCGGGGGGGTAATCAGTCGTTCCTGCTGGCTCGGTCCCCGCTTTGGTCCGGGCCGCCGCTCGTCCTGCCTTGCACTCTGCTGCCGTGCGTGGGGGGGGGGGGGGGGGGAGGAGGCTGGAGCTCCTCCACCCGCGACCCCTCTCCTGGTGCAGACTCAATGGGCCTAATGGCATCCTTTTGCGCTGTAGGGATTCTATGATTCCATGATCTTCAGCCAGATGCACTGAGTGCGAGATCAATCATGGCCTTCTCTCTCATCATCACAGATGCCAGTCTTCAGCCAATTCAATTCACACGACATGATGTGAAGCGGTAGTTGAGCGCACTAGATACAGCAAATGCTATGGGTCTCAACAGCATTCTGGTTGTAGTGCTGAAGATTGATGCTCTAGAAATAGCCACTCCCCTTGCCATGTTGTTCCAGTTCAGCTACAACATTGGCATTTACCTGACAAAGTGAAAAATTGGCCTGGTGTGTCCTGTCCACAAAAAGCAGGACAATTCAAATCCAATCAATTAATGCCTCTTCAGCCTACTGTCAATAATCAGCAAGATAATGGAACATTTTGTCAACAGTGCTATCAAACGTAACTTAAACGCCAAACTAATCTGCTCACTCATACTCAGCTTGGGTTCTTCCAGCACCACTTGGCCACAGGTCACATTTGCACATTGGCCCTAACGTGGACAAAAATAGCCGAATTTCAGAGAGGAGGTGAGATTGCTTTTGCACGAAGACAGAAATTCAAGTGTAGCATCAAGAAGTTTTAATAAAAAATTGAAGTCAATGGGGATCAGAGAAAGTGAAGTGTGAGATCATTTTTTTTCTCCAAAAGCTTTACTCTAACTTTTACACAGTTCTAAAACAGATTTAGTCTTGACAATCTGTACTCACTGCTCAGCTCTTGCTCATTAAAAACATCTTATGACATTTGTGTGTCTAAAGATTCTTCCTATTCAAATTTGAAACATGGTTTTATTTGCAGCAAGTTTAAGCCCAAGCTTTCATATGAAATGCAAACAGATTGTACCATCAAAAATAAAGAATTGTTATTTTATTCCATTTGTGAAGAAGTATAAAAATCACGTGAAGTTGTCACTCTCCGGTTAAGGAGCCTTCTTCACTTCTGCAATAAATTATATCCATTATGCATCTTCATTATTCTAAACCTGTGTATGTAGCAGTATTGCTATTGACTACTAAACTTACTATTAGATACCTTGTCAAAATCTCTCACAGGGGACTTTAGCAACAGAGGCAGTCTTTGAAATGGAAGGAGCTTCTCTTTTACAAGCAACAGCAGGAATAATTGACGAGAACCACAGACATACGTCAAAGAACTGTCTTCGATAATGAGGTGGGTGTTGTTTTTATATTTTAATCTGTATTTTTCACAAAATATATCTAAGACCTTTGAAAGAACATCAAATTGCTTATCTTATCAAGATATTCAATCAAAGTATGGATACAGTTAAACAGTAGCTGAACTTTACAGAATCCCATTATTGTATAGGGAAACACTAGGGACAGACTTGGGTCATCAAAGTGGGACAAGGGGTTCGTGTCCCAGTTCACGTTTTGGGATGACAAAAATATAGGCTTTATAGTAACTATGCTGGTGACTAAAGCCTCAAAAGAATATTTAATCTGGCCCCACACTGGCTTCCCTTTCCTTTATCATTAATAATGTTGTTCAACTATTAATATATGGTGATGTGTTGACTGCATGGTACATAAGTGTGAATATATTTCAATTATTTTTGCTTATGGTATTACTTTCTTGGCATTCTAATTAGTATATTTATTACTCTTTTGACTTTGCAAGACTTTTATGGCTAACTCAATTTCCCATATTATATCTTCCTTCTAATTTGCGATTTCACTTGTAACAATGAAAGTGGACAGAATAAGAACCTTTTATGGGGGCTGCAATGGTACTTCTACATTTGGAGGGAGAACAGCTCTTGAGGGTTCGAGAACAATAGGCATGAGTATATATTTCACACACCCTAGACACTCCCATGACCAGGAAACACAAGCTTCCTGGCTTTCATTTAAAAACAGAATTGCTACACCGCTGAAGCGAAAGCAACATACTCTGGATTCTGGAAATCTTAAATAAAAACAGAAAATGGTGAAAATACTCATCAGATCAGATGGCATCTCTGCAAAGAGAAATTAATTCCTAATGAAAAGTTATCACCTAAAATATCTACTCAGTTTTTCTCTCCACAGTTATCACCTAACCCATTGAGTGTATCCAGCATTTTCTGTTTGTATTTGCAACATAACCATGGTGTCTCCTGGAGACCACAGAGAAGATATTGCCTTTCTCCAATTCACAACCATGTTGAAATTTTAAGAAAGATACTGTTGTAATGCAGGGAAGCATGGTGGCCAATTTTCGCTAGGTCCCATCAACGGCAATTAAACAATGACTGGATAATCTGCAAACAATATTGGCTAGAACACCAGGGAATATCAAACCCACCTCATTTACAAATAATGCCATGGGATCTTTTGTATTTCCCTGAGAAGGCATACAATACCTTTGTTTGGTCTTTCATCCAAAAGATAAAGGGTGTGATTCAACCAAAAATCTTCTAAGGGCACGATTCAATGAAAAGGTTTCTAAGTGTGGTAACGAACGGGAACTGCCGTGTGCTTCCCGACACTCGGCCCAGCAAGGCTGTCACTGCAATCCAATGTTAATTGGTCCAATTAAGGAGGCTCCACGGGCTTCATGCCGCAAATCATGGCTCGCCAGCTGTTTTTCTGGGACCTCACTCACCAGCCCCCCGCTAACAAGGTCAAGCAGCACTTAACTCGCACTTGCACAGCCAACCCCATTCAGCTCACAGCCATGGCACCGAGACGATCGGCCCCACGATTCGGAGATGCAGACCTTGGGAGACCGCAAGAGGTGGTTGAGGCCAGAAGGGATGCCCTGTTCCCCGAGGGTCCTGGAGAGTCAGCCACAGGGCGGTCAGTGCCTCCTGGGAAGAAGTGGTAGTGGCCGTCAGCCCGGGCAGTGGCAGAGTCTGGCTGGGAATAACATCCCAAATCACACCCCACTTTTGTAGAGTGCTGATTTTGCTCTGTTGAACTCAGCCCTTCTTTTTGCCAGGTCCGCCCCAATGTCCTGGTACATCCTTATATTCTTCCCTTCCCACGTGCACGATTTCGCCTGGCAGGCCTACCTTAGGATTTTTTTCCGGTCCTGGGACTGGTGCAGCTTTGCGATAATCGCTCTGGGGTGCTCCCCGGCATTGGGCTTGGGTTGAAGCAACCTGTCCGCCATGTCCATTTCCGGGGGATTTGGAAATCCCTCCCTTCCCACTAGCTTGCCCAACATTTGGGCGATGTAGCCCATTGGATCTCTGCCTTCTATCCCCCCTGGTAGACCCACTATTCTGACGTTCTGACATTTGGACCTGTTTTCCTGGTCCTCTTAGTCTCCCCTGGGTCGTTACCAACCTTCTCACCTCGGTTTCCAGAGCTACAATCCTGTCGCTCTGTTCCGAGGCGGCCTTCTCCAACTCCAGGTTCGTTTTCTCCTGCGCCTCCACCTTCCTTCCCAGGCCTTTGATGGTTCGCTGCATTTTGTCTGTCGAACTCCGACAGCACCACCTTCATCATCGTGTGGAGCTCTGCCCTGATTGCCTCCTTTATGGCGTTTAGCTCCCTTTTCAGCATGGTTCACCACTCTTCCCCTTGTGTGGTGGGGTGATGGTCATTGCGTCCTGTTCTTGCTCCGCTGTTTGGTTCGCCAGCTTTTCCCCTTCCTGGTTCGCCTGAACCTCTGTCCTGTCTCTTGGGGCCGCCTCGTTGCTGCTCCTTACTTCTCACCGCCCCTTCGATTTGTTCACTGATAATCCTTTTATGTGCCTTTCGCCTCTGTCTGGATTTTGGTGGGCTATTTAAGCCGAAATTTGTGATAAATTGCCTCTGCTAGGTTTGTTTGGGAGGCCAGCCACCTGATGTGCGTCTGCTCAGCACATCGTCGTCACCAGAACAATGTGAATATATTTTAACTTGAAAAATTACTGCATCAAGCAGGAGCAATGTGGCGTCTGTGAGGAAAGTTAATTTACAAAAAAAATATTGAACAATGAAGTTTAATCATTCAAAAATCTTCAGAGAGGTGGTGTAGTGGTTAGAACTATTGTCTCATGGCGCCGTGGTCTCAGGTTCGATCGCGGCTCTGGGTCATTGTCCGTGTGGAGTTTGCACATTCTCCCCGTGTTTGGGTGGGTTTTGCCCCCACAACCCAAAAATGTGCAAGGTAGGTGGATTGGCCACACTAAAATTGCCCCTTAATTGGAAAAATGAACTGGGTACTCTAAATTGATTTTTAAAAAATCTTCAGAGTGTCATTTAAGTGCATTTCTTCCTGTTTACTGCACCTGCAAACAACAAGGTTTCATTTATGTCAATGTTCCTTTGGGGAGGCTGTCAATAAGGGAAGAAATTAGAATATCCAGAGCAAGCAGTTTTTACAGGAACGAGAGCTCACTTAGACCAGGGGAGGATAGAAGAGCAGCAACAGCACTGAGAGAAAGAGCTCAGCGAGGCTGGTGGTAGGATAACAGTGCAGGCAGAAACACTGCGAGTGAGAGCACAGCAAGACCGATGGGAGGATTGAAGAGCTAGGATATACGGATCGAGAGCTGACTGACTGCATTCAGAAAAAATGTGATGTCATAGGAAAACAGGTAATTGGTTATCTATATTCCTTTTTTTTGTCTCTCTAATTTAGGGCATTTGTTTAAATTAGAAGCTGGGAAATTAAAAACATCAATTGGGCTAAGTATATCAGTAAGTGAATTAATAAGAGTATTAGCACAGAGCCGGCCTAGAGGCATTAATTAAAATTAATAGTTTGTGCAAGGTACTAACTAGATTGTGAGATGGAATAAAGGTATTTTTTTAGATCTTGGATGGGAGGTCTTGTGCCTCATTCGGTAGAGTCCCTACTTCTGAGCTGGAAGCTCTGGGTTCAAGTTCCATTCCAAAACTTGTTGACCAGGGAAGAGGCATTTGTGATATGGTTCAACAGTTTTATAATCAGTCTAGTATCCTTCTAACACTTCCCAAAGGGAAAGAAGTGTGCGCGAAGAGACAAACATAGATGGGCATCTGAGACCTGTTGCTTTTAATTCCCATGTCACGTGGGAATGTTAGGATGCATCATGTGTCTTGGGAAACCATGTGTGTTGGAAGTCAAGTCAGCTTGAGCTCTGGATTTCTAAGCTTGAAGGGTAGCTGGAGTCACTACAGTGGGTAAGAGATGATGAGTATTTCCTGGCTTGTACATTCCAGGAATTGGCGACTCCAGTCAGAGTTCAGGACAGAAAGTTGTTGTCAGCCACAAAACTAGGAAGAGTAGGAAGTACAGGAGTCGTTGTGTACTGTTAAGAATTGGGGAAAATTAAAATTTCAAAAATGAATTTCAGATAAGAGGAAATATAACAGAGAGATGTCTTTCTGAAGAGATGTTGAGATACAAATTAGCACATCAGCTTGCACTTTTCAAGGAGACACAGCCGGAGTGAAGCACATCCAGAGTGGGAATTGCAACTTGGTAATTTGGTGCAGTGAGGTAATCAGGAAAGGTAAGTGGTAAATCTAATTCTGCAGTTTTTCAGTTAAAAGTGCAGTGTGTAGCTTAGTGTCTGATTGGCTGAAGCTGCCCCCACCCTAATTGCGGAGAGGCAGTTATCTGTCAGTCACCTGAGGCCTGTTTAGGGGCACAACGGGCACATTGTATTCTTCTCTTTGAAGTTTAGGTATTTTTTGAGTCATTGGTTAGCTGAGGTCTGCATAAAAGACAGACAGAAAGCGCACTCAGTAAGCTTGCGCTTTTCAAGGAGACACAGCCTGAGTGAGGCACATCCAGAGTGGGAATTGCAACTTGGTAATTTGGTGCAGTGAGGTAATTCGGAGCAGAGTGAGAGAAGGTGCTTTTTCGGAGGTGCTTTTTAACCCTGGTAAGTGACTGGTAAGTAGTTTTTGTTTTCATTGTCTAATTTATTTATTTTTATTTTGAAATTGTAGTTGCATAAGTTTACCTAAGGTTAAGACATGCCAGGAGATCCCAGACCCGTGTCATGCTCCTTGTGTGCGATGTGAGAGCTGAGGGACACGTCCACTGTCCCTGGCTCTTTCACATGCAGGAGGTGTGTTCAGTTGCAGCTCCTGTTAGACCGCTTGACGGCTCTGGAGCTGCGGATGGACTCACTATGGAGCATCCGCGATGCTGAGGAGGTCGTGGATAGCACGTTTAACGAGTTGGTCACACCGTAGGTGGAGGTTACTGAGGGAGATAGCAAATGGGTGACCAAAAGACAGAGCAAGATTAGGAAGGCAGTGAAGGTGTCCCCTGCGGTCATCTCCCTGCAAAACCGATATACCGCTTTGGATACTGATGGGGGAGATGGATCACCAGGGGAAGGCAGCAGCAAGGTTCATGGCACCGTGGCTGGCTCTGCTGCGCAGCAGGGCAGGAAGAAAAATGGCAGAGATAGAGTGATAGGGGACTTGATCGTAAGGGGAATAGACAGGTGGTTCTGTTGACGCAATCGAGACTCCAGGATGGTATGTTGCCTCCCTGGTGCAAGGGTCAAGGATGTCTCGGAGCGGCTGCAGGACATTCTGGGGGGGAGGGATCAGCCAGCTGTCGTGGTGCACATAGGCACCAACGATATAGGTACAAAATGGGATGAGGTCCTACAAGCGGAATTCAGGGAGTTAGGAGTTAAACTAAAAAGTAGGACCTCATAGGTAGTAATCTCAGGATTGCTACCAGTGTCACGAGCTAGTCAGAGTAGGAATGTCAGGATAGATAGGATGAATGCGTGGCTCGAGAGATGGTGCAAGAGGGAGGGATTCAAATTCCTGAGGCATTGGGACCGGTTCTGGGGGAGGTGGGACCAGTACAAACCGGACGGTCTGCACCTGGGCAGGACTGGAACCGTGTTTGCTAGAGCTGTTGGGGAGGGTTTAAACTAATGTGGCAGGGGGATGGGAATCGATGCAGGAAGTTGGAAGGTAGTAAAACAGGAACAGAAGCAAAAGGAAGTAAGGGGAAAAGTGCAAGGCAGAGAAGACATAGTCAAAAATAAAAAAGGGCGACAGTACAAGGTACAGTGACTGAGGGGAGCTCAGTGAATAGGCCCAGTAATACTAAAAGGAATAAAACTGGAGATGTTAAGATTCAAAACAGAGGTAAAAAAAACCCAACATAAGTGTACTTTACCTGAATGCTCGTAGTATTCAGAATAAAGTAAATGAGTTGATGGCACAAATCATCGTGAATGACTATGATTTAGTGGCCATTACTGAAACATGGTTAAAGGATGGTCACGACTGGGAGTTAAATATCCGAGGGTATCAAACTATTCGGAAGGACAGAGTGGATGGTAAGGGAGGTGGTGTTGCTCTGTTATTTAAGAATGACATCCGGGCAATAGTAAGGGATGACATCGGTGCTATGGAGGATAAGGTTGAATCCATTTGGGTGGAAATCAGGAATAGTAAGGCGAAAAAGTCACTGATAGGAGTAGTCTATCGGCCACCAAATAGTAACGTTATGGTGGGGCAGGCAATAAACAAAGAAATAACTGATGCATGTAAAAATGGTAACAGCAGTTATCATGGGGGATTTTAATCTACATGTCGATTGGTTTAACCAGGTCGGTCAAGGCAACCTTGAGGAGGAGTTTATAGAATGTATCCGCGATAGTTTCCTAGAACAGTATGTAATGGAACCTACGAGGGAACAAGCGGTCCTAGATCTTGTCCTGTGTAATGAGACAGGATTGATTCATGATCCCATAGTTAGGGATCCTCTTGGAAGGAGCGATCACAATATGGTGGAATTTAAAATACAGATGGAGGGTAAGAAAGTAAAATCAAATACTAGTGTTTTGTGTTTAAACAAAGGAGATTACAATGGGATGAGATAAGAACTAGCTAAGGTAGACTGGGAGCAAAGACTATATGGTGGAACAGTTGAGGAACAGTGGAGAACCTTCCAAGCGATTTTTCACAGTGCTCAGCAAAGGTTTATACCAACAAAAAGGAAGGATGGTAGAAAGAGGGAAAATCGACAGTGGATATCTAAGGAAATAAGGGAGAGTATCAAATTGAAGGAAAACGCATATAAAGTGGCAAAGATTGGTAGGAGACTAGAGGACTGGGAAATATTTAGGGGGCAACAGAAAGCTACTAAAAAAAGCTATAAAGAAGACTAAGATAGAGTATGAGAGTAAACTTGCTCAGAATATAAAAACAGACAGTAAAGGTTTTTACAAATATATAAAACAAAAAAGAGTGGCTAAGGTAAATATTGGTCCTTTAGAGGGTGAGAAGGGAGTTTTAATAATGGGAGATGAGGAAATGGCTGAGGAACAGAACAGGTTTTTTGGGTCAGTCTTCACAGTGGAAGACACAAATAACATGCCAGCGACTGATAGAAATGAGGCTATGACAGGTGAGGACCTTGAGAGGATTGTTATCACTAAGGAGGTAGTGATGGGCAAGCTAATGGGGCTGAAGGTAGACAAGTCTCCTGGCCCTGATGGAATGCATCCCAGAGTGCTAAAAGAGATGGCTAGGGAAATTGCAGATGCACTAGTGATGATTTACCAAAATTCACTAGACTCTGGGGTGGTCCCGGTAGATTGGAAATTAGCAAACGTGACACCACTGTTTAAAAAAGGGGATAGGCAGAGAGCAGGAAATTATAGGCCAGTGACCTTAACTTCGGTAGTAAGGAAGATGCTGGAATCTATCATCAAGGAAGAAATAGCGAGGCATCTGGATAGAAATTGTCCTATTGGGCAGACGCAGCATGGGTTCATAAAGGGCAGGTCGTGCCTAACTAATTTAGTGGAATTTTTTGAGGACATTACCAGTGCAGTAGATAATGGGGAGCCAATGGATGTGGTATATCTGGATTTCCAGAAAGCCTTTGACAAGGTGCCACACAAAAGGTTGCTGCATAAGATAAAGATGCATGGCATTAAGGGTAAAGTAGTAGCATGGATAGAGGATTGGTTAATTAATAGAAAGCAAAGAGTGGGGATTAATGGGTGTTTCTCTAGTTGGCAATCAGTAGCTAGTGGTGTCCCTCAGGATCCGTGTTGGGCCCACAATTGTTCACAATTTACATAGATGATTTGGAGTTGGGGACCAAGGGCAATGTGTCCGAGTTTGCAGATGACACTAAGATGAGTGGTAAAGCGAAAAGTGCAGAGGATACTGGAAGTCTGCAGAGGGATTTGGATAGGTTAAGTGAATGGGCTAGGGTCTGGCAGATGGAATACAATGTTGACAAATGTGAGGAGGTTTCCAGGCTTCCGGATATCAGAAGGCACAAATTTAAAAACAAATGTCATGCAGCGATCTGACACAGCCAATCAATTCATTGAGAGCTGAATATCATCAGACTTTGAATCTAGAGTGCAAAATATTTCTGTGTGAAAAGATTTTAATCATCAGTGACTGGAAAAGCACCGAGATACACACACACGCTCAAGCGAGAGTGTTCCAGTGAACTGACTGTGGAAAGAGCTTCAACCAGTTACACAGCCTGAAGAAACATCACACCATTCACAGCGAGGAGAAATCATACACATGTTCCATGTGTATACAATGCTACAACTGATTGTCAAACCTGGAGAGACACAAGGACACCCACATGATTGCGGGCAGCACGGTAGCATTGTGGATAGCACAATCACTTCACAGCTCCAGGGTCCCAGGTTCGATTCCAGCTTGGGGCACTGTCTGTGCGGCGTCTGCACATCCTCCCCGTGTGTGCGTGGGTTTCCTCCGGGTGCTCCGGTTTCCTCCCACAGTCCAAAGATGTGCAGGTTAGGTGGATTGGCCATGATAAATTGCCCTTAGTGTCCCAAATTTTCCCTTAGTGTTGGGTGGGGTTACTGGGTTATGGGGATAGGGTGGAGGTGTTAACCTTGGGTAGGGTGCTCTTTCCAGGAGCCGGTGCAGACTCGATGGGCCGAATGGCCTCCTTCTGCACTGTAAATTCTATGTTATCCATTTTGGTAGGAATAACAGCAAACGGGATTATTATTTAAACAATAAAATATTAAAGCATGCCGCTGTGCTAGTGCATGAGTCACAGAAAGTTGGTTTACAGGTGTAACAGGTGATTAAGAAGGCAAATGGAATTTTGTCCTTCATTGCTAGAGGGATGGAGTTTAAGACTAGGGAGGATATGTTGCAATTGTATAAGGTGTTAGTGAGGCCACACCTGGAGTATTGTGTTCAGTTTTGGTCTCCTTTCTTGCGAAAGGACATACTGGCACTGGAGGGTGTGCAGAGGAGATTCACTAGGTTAATCCCAGAGCTGAAGGGGTTGGATTATGAGGAGAGGTTGAGTAGACTGGGACTGTACTTGTTGGAATTTAGAAGGATGAGGGGGGATCTTATAGAAACATTTAAAAGTATGAAGGGAACAGATTGGATAGATGTGGGCAGGTTGTTTCCACTGCCGGGTGAAAGCAGAACTAGGGGACATAGCCTCAAAATAAGGGGAAGTAGATTTAGGACTGAGTTTAGAACATAGAACATAGAACAGTACAGCACAGAACAGGCCCTTCGGCCCTCAATGTTGTGCCGAGCCATGATCACCCTACTCAAACCCACATATCCACCCTATACCCGTAACCCAACAACCCCCCCCCCCTTAACCTTACATTTATTAGGACACTACGGGCAATTTATCACGGCCAATCCACCTAACCCGCACATCTTTGGACTGTGGGAGGAACCCGGAGCACCCGGAGGAAACCCACGCACACAGGGGGAGGACGTGCAGACTCCACACAGACAGTGACCCAGCCGGGAATCGAACCTGGGACCCTGGAGCTGTGAAGCATTTATGCTAACCACCATGCTACCCTGCTGCCCCAACTTCTTCATCAAAGGGTTGTGAATCTATGGAATTCCTTGCCCAGTGAAGCAGTTGAGGCTCCTTCATGTTTTTAAGGTAAAGATAGATAGTTTTTTGAAGAATAAAGGGATTAAGGGTTATGATGTTCAGGCCGGAAAGTGGAGCTGAGTCCACAAAAGATCAGCCATGATCTCATTGAATGGCGGAGCAGGCTCGAGGGGCCAGATGGCCTACTCCTGCTCCCAGTGGCGGACTGGGTCTAAAAATATTTGTTGCCAGGAGACAAAGGGGGCCCACCCACAACTACAATGCTATCATTTAATTTTCATAACGAATAAATAACATTTTCAAGAAATACATATGGAAAAAAGGGTACAATTAAATTTTTTGTGGAAAAAATGTGTATTTCTTAGTAATTACAGTGTACATGTACTGTACATATTATTGGCAGTAGATACCAAATGTAAATACAGAATGTTATAATTGAATTTTTTATTTATTTTTTTAAAAGTAATTGGTTGATATTTTTAAATAGTTTACTGCACAATTTACACATTAACAGATAGTTCAAAAGCACAATAGAGCATTACATGCAGTCCACTATATTAAGAGCAATCGTTTGTGTTCGCTAGATGATTGTGCGAATCTGCCAATAATTGCTTCTGCATCCAATTCATCTAACAATTCCTTTTCAATGGATAGCAACATGTATGATTCCAAATTCTCCTCAGACAGCGAA
Organism: Scyliorhinus canicula; assembly: GCF_902713615.1. NCBI lineage: Eukaryota > Metazoa > Chordata > Chondrichthyes > Carcharhiniformes > Scyliorhinidae > Scyliorhinus > Scyliorhinus canicula. The sequence continues at coordinate 194,172,890 of NC_052148.1, forward strand.
TTTCTTAACCTTGTCTTTATGATCTTTAGCTTTGAAAATGTCCTCTCACATTGGACTTGAGTAACTGATAGTGTGCAGATGACTTTATAAAGTTCATAAAGGTTATCATATGCCTTGTCATGAAGTCTGTTGGATGCCAGAATTTTTAGTACACACGATGGGCAAGTGCTGTAAATTTTACAATTGTTGCAACTGGAATCCATATTCTCACCATCATTAAGCAATAGCTTTAATACATCAAAGTTTGAAGCAAAAGAAAACAATTCCAATATTACTTGAGCTTTGCTGATTTGTGGAAACAGCTTAATAATGCCTTCCAATGCTTCATCTTCAAGGCCCTACTCTGCAATAGTTTTAAACTTTGCTCGGTCCAAGCAGGACAAATCTTTATACAACTGGTTGTGTTGTACAAAGCGTGATTCTAGTGACTGGACAATGCGATCCATTATTAGGTTAAACACATTTACTCGAAAACCAGCTAGAGAATTTGAGGAATTTCTTTCATCATCAATAAGCTCATCTGCCATTCTTTTCTTCTTCTTCTGCCTCTTAACTGGCAATGCTGTTTCCAACGCATCAATTTCCAATGTTTGATTTTCATCCATATTCATCTGTGAAATCCTGTCATTACATTTATTTACAAATTCCAAAGCCTTGCTGTGAACGTTATCAAATGTTCTTGTCTGTTCCTTCAACTTTGTTGTAGCTGAATCTACCAAACTCCATGCAGTAAACATATCTAAACCACTTGTCTGTAGATAACTTAGACTTAGACTTAGAACAGTACAGCACAGAACAGGCCCTTCGGCCCTCGATGTTGTGCTGAGCAATGATCACCCTACTTAAACCCACGTAACCCGTAACCCAACAATCCCCCCATTAACCTTACACTACGGGCAATTTAGCATGGCCAATCCACCTAACCCGCACATCTTTGGACTGTGGGAGGAAACCGGAGCACCCGGAGGAAACCCACGCACTTGATAACGGGGTTGTAGTTTCAAATATATACAAGTAAGTAAATGCTGTCAATATGGTTTCAAAGTTTAGAAGACTTTGAAGTAAAACATTTGCTTCATGTTTTGTTTTTGCATCAAACTTTTCTGAATCTTGTATCATTGATAAGCATGTCAATAGATTTACGAAAGTACTGGCAGCGGCATCATCAAAACGTCCAAATATAGTTGTTGCTGCATTGGATTTTCCTGACCATCTGGTCTCACCAATTAGCTTTAATCGTTTAATTTTTTCTTGTCCTAGATGTTTTCCAACAACTTCTATCCATACAGCCATTCTCTTATAGACATAGAACAGTACAGCACAGAACAGGCCCTTCGGCCCTCGATGTTGTGCCGAGCAATGATCACCCTACTTAAACCCACGTAACCCATATACCCGTATCCCAACAATCCCCCATTAACCTTACACTACGGGCAATTTAGCATGGCCAATCCACCTAACCCGCACATCTTTGGACTGTGGGAGGAAACCAGAGCACCCGGAGGAAACCCACGCACACACGGGGAGGACGTGCAGACTCCACACAGACAGTGACCCAGCCGGGAATCGAACCTGGGACCCTGGAGCTGTGAAGCATTGATGCTAACCACCATGCTACCGGTCTTGTATGATGCTTTCACAAAAGTTGCTATATTCTGGAGCAAATTGAAAAAAGAAACTGCAGGCACACAACATTTTGTTGTTTCAGTTATCACCAAATTCAAGACATGGGCATAGCACCGTATATGAACATGTTGATCAGCCACATCAGCAATTTTACTTTGTAAACCATTATACTGGTCATGGTAGCTTGCAGCGTCATCTGTGCTATCAGATAAACATTTTTGGGGGTCAATTTTAAGATGCTGTAATGTTTCAATCAATAGATCAAAAAGTCCCTGTCCTGTACCATCATTACTTGGCACAACTGAAAGTAGTCGCTCACAGATAATACCTTTAAGCACATACCGAATAATAATGCTAAACTGATCGATGGATGAATTATCTTGTGCTGAATCAACCTGAATAGAATAATATTTTGCTTGAGAAACTTCATGACTAATTCTTTCTTGTATCATATTCTTCATAATTATGATTAACATGTTTATAGTTGTTTTACTCAGGTATGTAACAAGTCCACCACGGCCTTTACTTTGAGCCTTTCCTTGTTGCTCTAATCGTTTGATTCTTTGTTTAGACTTGTTTTGCACTGCAGAAACGTGAGCTGCCATAATGGGGTCATATTTTGCCATCAACTGCCCTGTAGCTAAAAAATTGCCATGATTCAGAACACTCATTATCTAGAGTGTAGGCCGATTCATTTCTGTGACCTCGAAAAGGAAGTGCTTGCTTGCCTAACATCTTTATGATGTCTATAATCCTCATGACAATACTTCTCTGCTTCAATACTTCTTCTTTCCTTTTAATTAGTGATGCTGCAAAAAATTTATCTAAGGTACCATCATTAACCACACTGATATATTGCTGAGCATTTCTGACATGTGTTGTTGTCGATTCGTGTAAAGTCAAGCTCTGGCTAATACGGCTGTAGTCACTAAAGCCACGTACAAAGGGTGATGGATTACAAGTGTTGGGAAACTCAAAGGCTAAGCAGTATGAACAATATAAGCATCTATTTTCTTCGTTATATGTTAGCCATTTTCTTGGGACTGAGTCATTCATAATTTTCCTCTCATACAAACGAGCATCAAATGGCAGATCATCAAGTGGCTGAAGTGAATGTTCAGCAAAAAACTGTTTTAGCTTTGCTCGTGATGGATATTGGAAGATTCCAGAAATTGATCTTTCATTTTCTTGCGTAGGTTCATTTACAGGATGTGCTTCAGAAACCAAGTCATTTATGCTTGAAGGAATATCTGATTCCCTGTCACTAGTTGAAGCTATGTGTTCAGATGTTGCAACTACAGGCAGTACAGATACCGGAACAAGGAATCTAGAAGAAATATTGGGCCTGGGTTGATTAGTAATGGATGCACTTGTATTTGTCTCTACATTCAAAGTAGCTCTTCTCTGTTCTTGTAACTCGCATGTCATTGCATCATCACCATGAGCATTGTTTCTTGCTTCTTGATTATTTGTTGCAGAACTGGATATTGATGTGGATTGTGCTTGTGGTATTATAAACTCTGTAATAGGCCTGCATCGCTTGGCTGATTCCTTCCTTTCTGCTTCTTTTTGTTCTTTGCGTTTTAGTGACCCAGATTTATGCTTTTTCTTTTCCATGCTGGTAGGGGTAATATTCCTGAAATAAAAACTTAATTAAAAATAGCCCACATTGGAAAAAATGAATATTGATGATTGCAAGAATAACTTGAAGGAATGCCAGATAAACCCCTACTTGATAAAAAATATAAAATAACTTACTTACACTTCAATAGGCTATGTTCATTAGTCAATACTACTGTGGCCTATGCAGCTTCAGAAGAGGAGACAATCCACTGTCCAGTGTTCACACCAGCAAGCAACTGAGACAACTGTTGAAACTTAGAAGTTTGTCCGACTATAGTAAGACATTAAGAATGGTCCCACGACCAAAGTTAATATGTCCAGTTTGATACCAGTGTAGTGTTACAAGTCGCAACCCTTTGAGTTTACCGATCATGGCTTATCACTTCAATATCTTTGGCCTCATGATTCACGGTCAAAGGTACCGCTTCTCCTTTTCGGTGACCTCATGACCCTATGTACTGCTTGAAATCCTTTCAAGTTGCCGACCATCTCAAATCACGAACTGTAACTTTATCTTTAAATTCACACACTCTTGCTGAAAACGTGGATTTCCAACTATGTCCGACCCGGGAGAACCAGCCCCCCCCCCCCCCCCCACTCCTTTTCACATCCGTTTAACACTGCTTCATTCCTTCATACACTGAGTGATTATTTGTTTGTTTCTTTATTGCATTTTTATTTGGTATTGCTCTTTTTAAAAACAATTATATTTTATTAAGTTAGAATACAAATCTCAGGAAAGAAGTTGGAGATTTATTTATCTAATTAATTATAATTTTTAAGGGCCCTTCAGAGATTCACGGGCCCCTTCTTGACTCTCCGGGCCCCGGGCCGATGTACTGGCTGAACCAAGACTACTGCTTGATATCCTTTGAAGTTGCCGACCATCTCAAATCACAAATTGTAACTTTATCTTTAAATTCACACACTCTTGCTGAAAACATGGAATTTCCTTAATTATGCCCGACCCGGGCCCCCCTATTCCACATCCTTCCACTACCTCCCCTGCTTCGTTCCTTTCCATGCACTGCTTATTTGTGTCCTGTTCTCTTTTTTTTTCTTATTCCTTTTTATTACTAAAACAGTTGTCTGTGTTTGTTTCTTTATTGCATTTTTATTTGATATAGGGGGCCCACTTCATCAGGGGCCCACTTTCCATCGGGCAAGCTGACACCCTGGCCAGTCTGCCACTGCCTGCTCCTAGTTCTTATGTTCTTATGTAAAACCAAGTGTTTACCTCGGTGACTAGAGGAAAACAATGGATAAAAGCAAATTACTGCGGATGCTGGAATCTGAAACGAAAGAGAAAATGCTGGAAAATCTCAGCAAGTCTGGCAGCATCTGTAGGGCGAGAAAAGAGCTAACGTTTCAAGTCCAATGACTCTTTGTCAAAGCTTCAACGTTATCTCTTTTCTCTCCCTACAGATGCTGTCAGACTTGCTGAGATTTTCCAGCATTTTCTCTTTTGTTAGAGGAAAACAATGGGGGCATGAAGATGTAACTTCAAAGTGGAGAGATTTGGGACGGCATGGTGGCTTGCACCTCAGTCCCCCAGCGCCACGGACCCAGGTTCATTTCCAGACTGTGTGTAGTTTGTACGTTCTCTTCGTGTCTGCGTGGGTTTCCTCTGGGTGCTCCAGTTTCCTCCCACAGTCCAAAGAAGTGCACATTTTGGCCATGCTAAACTGCCCCTTAGTGACCAAAGATGTGTGGGTTAGGTGGGGTTCTGGAGCTATGGGAATAGTGTGGGGAAGTGGGCCTCAGTGGGGTACCCGTTCAGAGGGTCAGTGCAGACTCGAGGGCCAAATGGCCTCCTTCTGTACTGTAGGACATCTATGATTCTATGATAAAGAAATTAACACATTTATGCAAAAAGCCAACTTCACAGGGTGGATAACATCAAAGGGAAAAATTGGTATATCATCATCATAATAATAATAATCGCTTATTGTCACAAGTAGGCTTCAATGAAGTTAAGAGCAGCTAGTCGCCACATTCCGGCGCCTGTTCGGGGAGACCGGTAAGGGAATTGAACCCACTGAACAATGACTGAGGAAAAAGCGAGACAGAGACAAACACAGGCACAGTGACCATCATCCACATCCAGCTGCAGAAAGTCTCCCAAAAATAAGTTATTGCTAAATAGGCAGCTGGTAAGATCAAATCTTGACCTGAGCAGATTTCAGTTTCGCTGAAACTGGACATGGTTTTCCCAAACGTGGCCACATAACCTGTGTGTGGTAATTATTTGCTGGATTTAGCTCATAGCATTACATAATATTGGATGCTGTTTGGAAGCAAAGGAGCATCTTAGAGTTCAGTGAACGTTGGTAGTTGCAACCAAGGGGTAATTTATTTTAATACTGTGCGTGTAACCATCAGTGTACTTACATGTTGAAGTGTATCATACTCTTTCTTGTAGTGTGTTTTTTTCTTTTTTGAGCTAATAAAAACTAAGCTAATTGTTCACACAGCGACTGGACTATTCCTACCTGGTTCACATATATCTCTCACAGTATACCAAATTGAAAACATACACCACTAAGAGCCGGTGTTCCAAGTTATCCTTCTGGGTTTTGGGATACGTTTGCATTTAACGTCAGAGGGACTCTTAACAGTATGCGGCATTCAACATTGCAGAATCCTGGGAATGACAATGCATTGAACATGTACAGTTCAGATCTTGACTTTAATGAGCAAGGGACTACGCAGGAAGCAACAGCAAAGAGTAGAAATGAAGTTTTTATTGAGATTCCATAGTCAAGGATTTTTATAACTTTTATCATGACAGTGTGTTGCCTACCTTCTGCCAGGTTAAAAAACATCATGGTGAAGGAGCTGAATCCCCTGTAAGGAAAGGGAATAAGCCAAATATTGTGGTACATGTTGGTAACTACGATATAGTGAGATCATGTATTGAGGCCCTAAAGTCAAAGTTTCAGGAGGTAGGGAGGAAGGTAAAAAATAGGACCTTGAGGATAGTAATCTCTGAATTGTTCCCAGTGTCACGTGCTGGTGAGAGTAGAAGCAGGAAAATAAGGAGGAGCAATGCATGGCTCAAGGCATGGTTCAGGAGCGAGGGTTGCAGATTCCTGGACACAGGGACCACTTCTGGGTCAGGAAACACCTATTCAAAAGGGATAGGCTGCACCTCAACAGGACAACCAGTATCTTTGCAGGGGGGTTCACTAGTGTGGTTTCGGAAGCTTTAAACTAAATTGACAGGTGGGGCTAGAACTGCTATAGAGTCACAGAAAAAGGCAGTTAGGCACTTCAAGTGGGAGTGTTGGACAGCACTAGAGAAAGTAACAGTACCATATTAGATCAGAGAGGGATATAAATAATACAAAGTCAAGTTTGTAATTGCACAAAGAGTGGTGAACAAGCATGGCACAAGCGCAACTAGCCATATGAAAATATGCTGCACTAGAAACAGTTAAAAATATTGAGGACTGGGTGCTTAATATTCAAGGCTATAAAGCCTATCCCCAGCCTACGGGTTTCCCGATGGCATAGGTTGCTTCAATGGGAAAGTCCCTGACAAGCGATGGAAATAGAGAATCCTACTACCAGTGAATCGTGCGTTGCCGCGAAACATGCCGCTGGGGAACTGGAGAATCCTGCTCTAAGAGTTTCGAAAAGGTAGGGAAGGAAGAATACGAGGTGGGGTAGCAGTGTATTATTGAATAGGAGGATATCCTGGAGGGGGAAAATACAGTTCTATTTGGTTAGTGTTGAAAAACAAAAGGAATATGATCATACTACTGTAGATATTCTCTAAGCTTCTAGAAAACGAGGCAGAGCTGGCAGAGCAAATCTATGGGGAAATCATAGAGATGTACAAGACCTATAGATGGCGATATTGGGGGAGTTTAAATACCCAAATATTGATTAGGATAGTGTTTGAATAAAGTTTAAGAATGCAGAGGAATTTATGAAATGAATTCAAGAGAATTTCCTTGTCCAGTATGATCTCGGTCCAGCTAGAAAGGAGATGCTGCTGGATCTGGTGCTAGAGAAGGAGGAGGGCCAAGTGGAGCATGTGTCAGTGGATGAGCACTTGGCCAAGAATGATCATCATGTCATAAGGTTTAGACTAGTAATGCAGAAGAGCAAGGACCAATCTAAAGTAGGATGTCTAAATTGGAGAAGGGCTAATTTCAATGGAATGAAAAAGGATAAAGCCCAGGTAAAATGGAATGACAGGAAAATCTAGAATGGAACAATAGGTGATCTTTATAGAGTAGATGCTTTTGTATACAGTTTAAGTAAATTCCAACAAGGGCAAAGGGTAGAGGAACCAAAGCTAAGGCACCTTGGATGACAGAGATAGAGAATATGATGAAACAATTGTGCAGGGTCATGGGGACCTTAAGGTAGGTTTGCATCAATCTATGAAAGTGGTATGACATAAATTAAGTGTGGAGTTAGCAAAGCATATGGGATTTTGGACTTCATAAATAGAGGTTAAGTTGGAGAAGCTGGGGTTGTTCTCTTTGAAGCAAAGGAGATCAAGGGGAGATTTGTTAGAGGTATAGAAGATTATGTCAGGTTTGGATAAAATAGGGAAGAAAAAATGTTCCCATTGACTGATGATACAAGGACCAGGCGACACTGATTTAAGGTTTTGGGCAAAGGATGCAGAGGGGAAATGTGAGGAAGACCTTTTTTATACAGTGAGTAGTAATTGCCTGTGATTTGTTGGCCACCAAGGTAGTGGAAACAATGACAATCAATAATTTCAAAAGGAAATTGGCGAATGCTTGAAGGAAATAAACTTGCAGGGCTGCGGGGAGTGGAACAGATTGATTTGTTCTACAGGGAACTAGCCGGATTCAAGTAGCTGAATGGCCTCCTTCTGTGCTGACTCTTCAAATCTAATCTAATAGGTAGTCCAGATTGCTGTTGGCTGTCCACTTCATTAGTGGAGGAAAATGTCAAGCAGTTTTTTTGTTGGTGTAAATTCAACACGAGGCCTCGCTGGCCCAGTTTCCTCTTGGAAATCGAACCCAGCAAATGTAAATATCACTTAATGTGCCTTAAATAATTATCTTATATTCTGTCAACAGGGAATACTTTCTATTAAACTAAAGTTTGGATTTGTGCACATGGAATGATAAATGACTGGAGGGGTAAATATTCAAGACTCAACAATATTTACATTAAATAAGAATAGGAAATATTATGAATTAAATCAGACTTTTTGCATTAATTCAAAATTGATACTCAGTTCTTTGGCAGAAATTTGTGGACATAATAAACGCTGGCTATCAAAAAATGTTCATTCAAGTCTCACTGCAAATTTTTAATAGGTGCCTGCCTCAGTTCAGTAGTGAACAAAGGATTGGAGTTCAATTTTCACAGTCCGAGGAAACTGGGTTGAAGGCAGGAAATTAAGGGAACCATGTCCAGAGGGTTTGCCGATATGTTGCTGCCTCTGGGGAGCTTTCCCAGGTGTTCACCGGCTTGGTTGTTGCTCAACTGAGGCAAAGAACCAATTAAGGCACATAAGACACTATTTTCTGAAGATGCTGTTCTGTTCCCAATGTTGCAGAGGTATCCTGCCAAAGTTTGCTACCTGGTGGCAGGTGGTTGGCCTTCAGAACCAGAGTCTCCATGTCCCAAAGATGAAATTGCAGGGGTAAAATGCTGAAACTGCATCTGTCTCTACTCTTATGTGAAGGCTTACCCTCCGACCCAATGGCGTTATCACCTTTAGGCCTCTTCATTTGTTGACTTCAATGCAGTCAACCAAAGGTGCCTCACCTGCCTGCCTCAGCACTGCCCACCTCTCCCAGTTAGGCTGCCATTACTGCAGGCCTTGTGAATGAGCCTCAAATCTCAGAAAACTAACCATCATCCTGAATAGGCTGGTGAGTGCAGAGGCAGCCAATTAAGAGGTCTTCTCCTGGAAGGCGTGGTGAATAATAGGTGGACTCAGGACTCTCATGCGGGCTTGAAATTGGGGTCATGCCACCCGGCAGAAAATCGAGCTGGTGAAGTTTTGTAGTATTGGAAATTTGGATGTTCATTATTATGGTCAATGGGCAATAAAATGTCAGATTGAGATTTGTCTGGCTAGGCTAACAGTCCTTTTGAGACACGGTATTCTAGTCAATCCCATCTGGCGTTGCATCAAGACCAAGTGCGGCATTGAATTGGATTGGATTTGTTTATTGTCACGTGTACCGAGGTACACTGAAAAGTAATTTTCTGCGAGCAGCTCAACAGATCACTAAGTACATGAAAAGAAAAGGAAATAAAAGAAAATACATAATAGGGCAACACATGGTACACAATGTAACTACATAAACACCGGCATCAGGTGAAGCATACAGAGGGGTAGTGTTAATGAGGACAGTCCATAAGAGAGTCATTTAGGAGTCTGGTAACAACGAGGAAGAAGCTGTTTTTGAGTCTGTTTGTCCGTGTTTTCAGACTTCTGTATCTCCTGCCCGATGGAAGAAGGTGAAAGAGTGAGTAAGCCGGGTGGCAGGGATCCTTGATTATGCTGCCCACTTTCGACAGGCAGCGGGAGGTGTAAATTAAGTCAATGGATGGGAGACAGGTTCGTGTGATGGACTCGGCTGTGTTCATGACTCTCTGAAGTTTCTTGCGGTCCTGGGCCGAGCAGTTGCCATACCAGGCTGTGATGCAGCCAGATAGGATGCTTTCTATGGTGCATCTGTAAAAGTTGGTAAGAGTTAATGTGGACATGCCGAATTTCCTTAGTTTCATGAGGAAGTATAGGCGCTGTTGTGCTTTTGTGGTGGTAGCGTCGACGTGGGTGGACCAGGACATATTTTTGGAGATGTGTACCCCTCGGAATTTGAAACTGCTAACCATCTCCACCTCAGCCCCATTGATGCTGACAGGGGTGTGTACAGTACTTTGCTTCCTGAAGTTAATGACCAGCTCTTTAGTTTTGCTGGCATTGAGGGAGAGATTGTTGTCGCGGCACCACTCCACTAGGTTCTCTATCTCCCTCCTGTATTCTGACTCGTCGTTATTCAAGATCCAGCCCACTATGCTCGTATCGTCAGCAAACTTGTAGATGCAGTTGGAACCAAATTTTTCCATGCAGTCGTGTGTGTACAGGGAGTAGAGTAGGGGGCTAAGTACGCAGCCTTGCGGGGCCCCGGTATTGAGGACTATTGTGGAGGAGATGTTGTTGTTTATTCTTACTGATTGTGATCTACAGGTCAGAAAGTCGAGGATCCAGTTGCAGAGTGAGGAGCCAAGTCCTAGGTTTGGAGCTTTGATATCAGCTTGGCTGGGATTATAGTGTTGAAAGCGGAGCTGTAGCCAATAAATAGGAGTCTGATGTAGGAGTCCTTGTTGTCGAGATGCTCTCGGGATGAATGTAGGGCCAGGGAGATGGCGTCTGCTGTGGACCGATTGTGACTATATGTGAACTGCAGTGGATCAAGACGTCTAGGAGCATGGAGGTGATGCACTACATGACCAACCTCTCAAAGCATTTAATTACAACTAAAGTCAGGGCCACTGGATGGTAGTCATTGAGACACATTGCCTGGTTCTTCTTTGGCACCAATATGATGGTGGGTGTGGTGATCACAAGTTAACCAGATGCAACACAACTGAGCGACCACTAGAGGGAGCACGGGAGAGCCATATAAATACATCAGGACAGGAAGTGAGGACACACTCTTCACAGCAGGGGGGCTGGTAAGCAGGACACAGCAAGCAAAGCTGGTAGTTAGCACTGGAAGGTAGTTCTAGGTCGAGCTCTGGAAACTGAACGAACCCACAATAAAGCATCTTCTCCACACTTGAGACTGCGAGCTTTATTAAGACACGAGGAACAACACATGGTACCCAGGAGTGATTTCAGACGCTTATGACAGGACAACTCAGCTGCAGATACAGAAAACAAAAGCTCAAAATGGCATGGAAATCTCCTACTGGACATTTGACTCAGGAAGACATCGCTAATGCGAGGAAGTGCCATGGATACCCACCTCAGCTGGACACGACTGGTAATGTAAGAAATGTCTGGAAAAGGTTTAAACAAATGTTCGATTTTTATCTCATAGCTAATGATGTTGCAGAAGCCTCAGACAAAATTAAAATAGCAATTCTCATCGAAGGGCCTGTCAATAGGAAAGTGTATAATGGATTTAAATACTCAAAAGGTGAAGACAGGAACAGCTTACAAACGTTACTAAACAAATTTGAAGAGTACTGTGAGAAATTTGAACAGCAAGGCATGCTCACAGTCCAACCTGCACAGAGACTGAGTGATGCAAAACTTAAAAAATCACAAAAAGATCAGGAAATCGCGAATGCACAGTACAGATCAAAAAGAAGAAATAACAGGAATTTTTCACAAAGCCAAAACGCTGAAATCCAGTCCAGATCGGAAAGAAAAGGTAACTTACAACTTTTAGAAAGAAAAAACGCTGAAATCCACGATAAAATGGCGTCGGAGCACATTTTGCAGTCTATGGTAAACAAAGAACTACAAATCGCGTCTGCGCATGCGCCGGAACCGGAAGTCGCGCATGCGCCGGAACCGGAAGTCGCGCATGCGCCGGAACCGGAAGTCGCGCATGCGCAGTTTACAAAAGATCGCGGCGCCGATCGTTATGCGCATGCGCAAGCCGCGCATGCGCAGTCAAAAAAAGTCTTCGTCGCGGACCGTCATGCGCATGCGCAAGCCGCGCATGCGCAATGGACACCAAACCGCACAAGGAAAGAAAGCCGATTTGCGCATGTGCAAGTCGTTCCTACGCGTGACGTCATGACGTCTCAGAATCCTGACCACGCCCACTTAAAAGAGAAATGCCCGAAAATTGAAACCAAGACACTTAAAGTGGTAAAACCAAATTTTCTTGCCTCAGAACACAGAAAAACGCCTGAACTTAAACCAACAGTGAAAAACAACTTGCACAAAACCTTGGAAAAAGCTGCCTTCACCACACACAGTGAAGCGAACAAAAAGAATTCCGAAACAACAAAAGATGATTTGTTTTTCGACGATTACCTCTCAGACCTGACTGGGTCAGTCGGATATGCTTATCACAGCATCAGCGACACGGTCGCAAAGTACAACACGAACCAACTCGTGGTAGATGAATCCAACCAAAATGCTTTGGTTTTCGAAGAATACTACTCAGACATGGCTGAGTCAGTCGGATATGCTTATCACAGCATCAGCGACACGGTCGCAAAGTTCAACACGAATCAACTCGTGGTAGAAGAATCCAACCAGGATGATTTGGTTTTCGGAGAATACTACTCAGACACAGCTGAGTCAGTCGGATATGCTTATCACAGCATCAGCGAAACGGTCGCAAAGTTCAACACGAATCAACTCGTGGTAGAAGAAGCCAACGAAGATGAAATGGGTTTCAAAGAATACTACTCAGACATGGAGGAGTTATTTGGACATGCTGATCACAGCATCAGCGACACCGTTGCAAAGCTCAACACGACTCTACTCATGGTGGATGAATCCAACACCATGGTGCCATGGCAGCTCGTCGATACATTGGATGACAGCAATACCCAAGACGAAGACGACGCCACACAGAGAGCACAGGAAGACTCCACGGAGCGAGCGATGACAGGCTCCACAGTGCGAGTGATGAAAGACGCCAACAGGGATGCAAGCAAACACTCCCGGGCGGACACCAAGCATGAACAAGACCATGAAGGTAAACCCGCTGTACCTGAGCAACCGCAAGCAGACTATGAAAGTCTACCAAGCTCACAGGAACAAGAAGAAAGAGCGGACTATGAAAGTCCAACACGCTCACAGGAACAAGAAGAAAAAGCAGACTATGAAAGTCCAACACGCTCACAGGAACAAGAAGAAAGAGCAGACTATGAAAGTCCAACACGCTCACAGGAACAAGAAGAAAGAGCGGACTATGAAAGTCCAACACGCTCACAGGAACAAGAAGAAGACAATGCACCTCTGCCCACTGCATGCGAAGACAGTGACAAGGTGCTCGCACTCGACGTACAAGATCACAGTGAGACTGACAGTTCTCAGCTTGTCTGTACAGAAGCACAGAGTCGGGCCACCCAACAGTCCAGAGAGACAACGCCAAAAGAAAACATGCAGATTTTGACTCCAGAAGAGGAGCACCTGGAGTCCACAGAGACAACGCCGAAAGAAACCATGCAGATTCTGACTCCAGAAGAGGAGCACCTGGAGTCCAGAGACATCAAACAAAAAGAAACCGTGCAGATTTTGACTCCAGAAGAGGAGCACCTGGAGTCCAGTGAGATAACATCAACAGAAATCATGAAGATTTTAACTCCAGAAGCGGAGCACCAAGAGTCTAGAGAAACCACGTCAACTGAAATCATGCAGATTTGGACTCCAGAAGAGGAGCGCCGAGAGTCCACAGACACCGCGTCAAATGTAATCAAGAAGACTTTGACTCCGGAAGACGAGCACCAAGAAAGCAAAGATGCGGAATCCAATTCTCCACAACTGATTGATGTCACCTGCACCGATGCAACATCAGATCATTCGCACCACTCGCGAGACGGAATGCTCAATGACTCAAATTATCCACTCGGGACACTCATAGAGTATAACAAAAAAAACAAAAGTCAAAAGAAACACAGCAAGAACAAAAACAACATGAAGCGCGACAAGACCAACAACAATAGCAAGAAGCACAGCAGAAACGAGAACGACAACAGCAAGAAGAAAAGCAACATGAAGCGCGACAAGACAAACAACAATAGCAAGAAGCACAGCAGAAACGAGAACGACAACAGCAAGAATAAAAGCAACATGACGCGCAACAAGACAAACAACAACGTCAGGCACAAAGATAGCGACAACGACAGAGGCAGAAACAACAAGAATGGCAACAAACACAACAAAGTCAGGAGCAAAGATAGCGACAACAACAAAGACGGAAACGACAAAAACAGCGACAAGTACGGCAACGGAAACAACAAAAACAGGAACGACAGAAACAACAGCAATGAAACAACGACTTGTACACAATGGCACTACTTGGCACATGATGGACGATGCCACAGCACACTGCAAAACGATAACAAGACTACAAACATGTCATGGGATGACAACGAATCGCACAAACTCACGTCTGCTCCAGAACAAGCAAGCACACCAGCATCCAAGGCGGATGAGACAATAAATCAACACCACAAGCACAAAAAAAAAGTCCATGCCAGTCAACATCAGTGATGTGACCATGCAAACACCTCGGGATGACGCATTGGGTACTTAAGATAACAAGGAACACCAACAACATTCACAGCGGACTTGCAATATCGATATCACCACGTCATCAACAACAAAAAGAAAAAAAAGCTCTGAACAAATTCATCAAGTTTGGACTCATAAATGTGTTTATTAAGTTTGGACATATAAATACATTGGCTTTGTTAACTAAGGCAATAGCATCATCACTTGTATAGATACGCATATCATAAGTTACTGTTTTGTATAATTTTCCTTAATGATGTACAGAAACTATGTAATGAGAAAGAGGGGGATGTGATGATCGTAGATTGACCAGATACAAAAACAACAGAGCAAACACGAGCGGGAGAGCTATAAATACACTGGGACAGGATATACAATTTTCTTTAACGATGTTCAGAAAATATGTTAAGAGAAAAAGGGGGATGTGGTGATCACAAGTTAACCAGATGCAACACAACTGAGCGACCACTAGAGGGAGCACGGGAGAGCCATATAAATACATCAGGACAGGAAGTGAGGACACACTCTTCACAGCAGGGGGGCTGGTAAGCAGGACACAGCAAGCAAAGCTGGTAGTTAGCACTGGAAGGTAGTTCTAGGTCGAGCTCTGGAAACTGAACGAACCCACAATAAAGCATCTTCTCCACACTTGAGACTGCGAGCTTTATTAAGACACGAGGAACAACACAGTGGGCTTCTTGAAGCAGGTGGGGACCTCGGAGCGGAGTTGGGGCAGGTTAAAGATGTCCGTGAACACATTTGCCAGCTGGTCCGTGCAGGCTCTGAGTGCACGACCAGGGATCCCGTCCAGACCGTCGCCTTCTGAGGGTTCATTTTGAGGAAGGCCGATCTGACTTTCGAAGCTGTGATGGTGGGTATGGGTTTGTTATGGGTTGCTGGGGTACTCGACAGCGGATCGTTGGTTTCCTGCTCGAACCGAGAATAGAATGCATTGAGTTCATCGGGGTGGGGTGTGCTGCTGCTGGAGATACTGCTCAGCTTCGCTTTGTAGCTCGTTATGTTATTTAGGCCTTGCAACATCTACCGAGAGTCTGTAACGCTAGTCTGTGACTCTAGCTTGGTCTGACAGTCCCTCTTGGCACCTCGGATGGCTTTGCGGAGGTTGTACCTGGATTTCTTGTCTAGGTCAGGGTCACCTAACTTGAACGCCTCAGATCTGTCCTTCAGTAGGGAGTCAATCTCGCGATTGAGCCGTGGTTTCCGGTTGGGGAATGTACGTACTGCTTTCTTTGGCACACAGTCGTCCGCACATTGAGATTAAATAAAGTGAGATGAGTGAAGTTACAAAGTAGAAAAAGGGTGAAAGCCTTCTATCCCTTCATTAGTGTTCTTTTTCTTCTAACAAACTCCTGAGACATGGAAACTCCCATTAGGAAACTTGTTTGCTGATGCTGTAAAAATTCTGGTGGATAATTAGGAGGGCAGACAATTTGAACATGCATAATAGAAATTCCACTGTAACACCAAAGTGAATACTGTATTTTAAAACAAAATTTGGTTTTCATTTTGATAGAGGCATGTGAAAAATAAAACGTTAGCCTTTATATATTTTATTAAATAGGCCCTGATATTCCACAAATGTTTTCTCTATCTTCCACAGTATCTTCAATGGGAGATTGTTGGAGCCTCCGGAGCAACTGCTGAAAATGACCTGATTGCAAATACAAAATGCTGATGTGATTCAGTGAAGTTATCAGAGGCAAATTTTTAGCTCACTCAAAACCCGTTCACTTACACGGAGTAAAAGCGGGAGCACTGTGTTGATTCAGGTTGTGAATCCTGGAACAAACTAATACAGGCTGGTTAGGTGCTGTTTGGTGCCTGAAAAAATCAGTTTATGTAACTGTGTTTCTGCTTGAGATCATGAATCATCCCACACCCATGCTAGACTCCTTACCTTGAACTTGATTAATTTGTATATTTAGTGTTTTCAAAAGCACTAAAGTTGGAAAGCTATTTTAAATTGACAGAATATTGACTTTGCCACAAGTTGTTCAGCAACCTTTTCTTCAGTAAAAGAGCCACAAGAACAATGCTGAAATTTCACTACAATGTACAAACAGTTGGATGATGCACTTTAATATATTAACGTAACTGCATTGCATAGGAGTAAACAAATGGCAGAAACACTATTTGATGCACATTGCCCACCTTAAAATGTCCTTTGTTCACAAATAACATTACTACTTCTTATAAAACAATGGAACCATCACATACTTCTACACTGTAAGATGAGGGTAGTAGAATCGCATCCTCAGTGTACTTTCCAGTGTGAAAGGAATGCAAAATCTATAGAAACAAATTAGAGATTAAATCAATGTCACAGGTTCTAAACAACACAGTTGATGTAGCAGTTTATTTTTTTTAATTGTGTTTCCGATTACAGAAATGTATACCTAGACTCCCTAGGCTCCAAGCAGAATTGGGTGTCACTTCATGTCAGTCTGCTTCATTTTTCAGCGCCACAACAGGCTGAAGGACAAAAGTAACATTGCAGTAAATCCTTGGGCCTGATAAACTCTACCCAAGAAATTAACATAATATAAGCTAAGTTTGTACTAATGATATTACTGTATTGTTACTAAGCTATAGTGGCACAGCTACATCATGTATCATTATTGTCATGTAACATTTTGAGGGGATGATATAATCAGTGACTCATGCCATTACCTAGACCATTATTGGCCGGGACCTTCGTGCAGCTCAATGGAAAGCCCAGCCGAATATGTTGAACAGCTAATTATCATAGCTCAACATCCTTCAATAAAATCAATGGTGAGAGCAAATTTGTTGAATTAGCACCAATGGTTGCCACAGGCAATTAGAGCATTCCAGAATGGAGCTGGAGAGTTGAAACAGTGAAGTATTTAATCGCTCAGCAGGTTTTGAAATAGTTTGAATGAAGTTCTTACTAAATAAAATTCCCTGCGTCTCAGATGTTGAAAGAAAGTTATGCCAAATGCAGCTACATCGGAATTACTTTACATGTCAAGAGAGTATACTGATATACTATTAGGAAATGCCTTCCTGACATTGTTCAGTGAGGTTTTTAGAGTAATCTTCTTTGACATTGGTCCATCTTTTAGCAGGAAAGGAAATGTAAACAGTTTCATTAAATATACTTAATCTTTTTTAAAAATGGAGTTTATGAACAATTGAACGTGTCACCCCTCTCCAGCATCAGACCAATAAAAGGTTCTTCTTCCATCGAACAGGAGAATACTCACGAACAGACTCAAAAACAGCTTCTTCCCCGCTGTCACCAGACTCCTAAACAACCCTCTTATGGACTAACCTGATTTACACTGCACCCCTGTATGCTTCACCCGATGCTCGTGTTTATGTAGTTACATTGTGTACTTTGTGTTTCCCTATTGTATATTTTCTTTTTATTTTTGTCCTTTTCATGTACTTAATGATCTGTTGAGCTGCTCGCTAGAAAATTACTTTTCACTGTACCTCCATACACGTGACAATAAACCTAACCAAACCAAACCAAAGGTCTGGCACAATATAGCCCAAGAGATAGGTCAATACAATAATCCCTGTATGGGATAGAATGGGAGTGAAATAATCTATGCAAGCATTTACAGAAAATTTATTAATGAATTGGAATCAAAAAGTAGGTATAAATGGAGCATTTTAAAGTTGGCGGGTTGTAATATTGAAGTGATGCATGGATCAGTGCTGGGGTCTCAACTATTTACAATTAAAATTAAAATGACTTTGACAAATACACAAAGGATAATGTATATAGGTTCATAGATGATACAAAGCCAGGTGGGAATGCAAGCTGTGAGGAGGATACACAAAGTCCTTGGGTGACTGTGGAGTTTGCACTTTCTCCCCGTGTCTGCATAGGTTTCCTCCGGGTGCTCCAGTTTCCTCCCACAATACAAAGGTGTGCAGCTTAGGTGGATTGGCCATGATCAAATTGTCCCTTAGTGTTCAAAGATGTGTAGGTTAGGTGGCATTACAGGGATAGGGCGGGTAAGTGGGTCAAGGTATTCTTTCAGAGGGTTGGTGCAGACTTGATGGGCCGAATGGCCTCCTTCTGCACTGTCGGGATTCTATGAATAAAGAAACCTTCCTGCAATTGAACAGGGGGTGGTCAAGATCACACCTGGAATATTGTGGGCAGTTTTGGACTCCATATTTAAAGAAGGATTGGAAGAGAAGAAGCAAACGTTCACTAAATTAGTCCTTGGAATGACAGAATTGTTTGATGATGAGATTGAATAAATTGGGTCTACGTTTTTTGGAGTTTAGAAGAATGATAGATGACCACATTGAAACATACAAGATCCTGAAGGGGTGTGACACAGAATACATTGAGAGGTTGTTTCCCTGGCTTAGGAATCTAGAACATGAGGGCACAGTCTTAGAATAAAGAATCGCTCATTTAGGACTGTAACAAAATGATGGACGCAGTCTTAGCAGAAATTGGCAGTGTCAGGTCAGGTGAGAAAAACAGTATTAACCATTTTGAACTTCTTAAACAAAAGTTATTTTCTCCACATGATTGAGAGACTGAACCCCAGTCCTGGCCCCGAGTCAAACTTATTTGTGTCCCCCAGGTCTTCTCTGGTACACCCTGGGCAGTGAAGACTCTGGAGATTCATGGCTGCCTGAGCGCTCATCTCCAAAATCCCCCCCATAAATTGCACCGACGTATATCATGCCGGTGACTGGTGAATATTCCGTGACGGGGAAGGTCTGGAGAGAGTGCTTGTTAATCACATGCTGTTGTATTAAAGTGAAGTTCCCGGATTCCCGCGACTTGATTCACACTACTCGACCGATGAGGGTGAAAATTGCAAATCCCAATCATGCTGGAGAGAATCTCGTTTTTCAAATCTCTCCGGAGAGTGGGGGCTCAAAATCGCCCTCAATATTTCTTCGCTCAAAGAGTTGTGAATCTTTGGAATTCTCTACCACAAGGGTTGAGGACGTTCCGTCATTGATTATGTTTAGTGCTGAGATAGGCAGATCTCAGGGAATCAGGAGGTATGGGGAGCAATTGGGAAAGTGAAGGCGAGATCCAGATCTGCATATTTAAATGACCCATTAAGCTAATTTAAATATGTATTCCCCGGATTCTTCCCGGGAACACCGGCTGCACCAAGGAGACCTCGCCAGAGCACAGTTTCGTACTGGTCCACACAAACGTGGAACAGCCAGAATGGCACCAGGGGGTATCTCCCAGGCCATTGGAGATGCCCAGATTGTCTGACATTGGGCAGTGCTGCATTCCTGCTGGCACCTGAGCATCTTGTCACTGCCAACCTGGAACCTTGGCACTGCCAACTGAGCACCCTGGCAATGGAACCCTGGCACGACCTGGGTGGCACTGCCATGCTGGTAGGGGCACTGCCAGGGTGCCACGCTGTCAAGGTATTGGGTCCTGAGGGAGGCCATGCCCGAGAAAGGGGGGGGTGAGGGGAGTATGAAGAGCAGGGGGTTGAAGGAGCCTCAGAAATGTATGAAGGGGCCTCATAAAGGTTAGGGAGTGAAGGGAGATCCTGAAAGGGGGGGAAAAGAATGGTGGAGGTGCCTGAAAAGGAGGGCCCTCAGTGACCCCATAGCAGGGTGTCCACACATGGGCAGGTAATACCCATGTCTGTGGCGAGTGGCATTGCCCATTGGTAGGGGGTGTAGGTGACCCTCAAGTGCACCTCAAAATGGCACCCTGATCTCTGAGCAGCCGGTCTCACCGGTGGGGTCAGCTCCTCACTGCTGAAAGAATGAGCTAGACTGGGGAGAAACTCCCCAAGGCCCAAAAAATGATTACATGTGGGTGAATACTGGTGTGGATCTCGCCCAAAAAGCCAGCAGGAAACACGCCGTCAAACTCTCCCAGAACTACACATCGGGCATGACTCTCCCAAAAAGTAAGTTAATTTGTGGCCGTTTTTCAGGGAGTTTCCCGTTGGCTCTGCTGGCGAGTTCCCCACAGCTACTCAATGACACAGCCATTTTGGGGGGGCCCTGGGGAGTTTCTCATTGGTTTAGCCCACACTTATTAGCCCTGGGGAGCTGAACAAAGAGATCGGGCCACCATTTTGATCTCTAAGTGAGCTTGACACCTTGGCAGTGTCAGGATGGCAGTGCCAAGGTGCCCATGTTCAAGGGGGAGGACCAGGGAGCCATCCTGAACTTACCATGACCACTCAATGGCCTGGGAGACCCCCAGGTGCCGTTCTGTCTGGGCCATGTTTGTTTGGAGCAGCACTGATCGGCACCTGGCTGCAGCCTCCCTGGGGAGGCCGGAGAATTGAGGGAAGCCGGTGGATCCTGGGCAGGTAAGTCGGAAATAGGTTTACGACCTACTTCTGTGAACGTCATTTGGTCCCGCACCTCTTGAGCAAGTTCCGACTCCAAAGTACTGCGGGACTTGGGTGAATCCCACAAGGAGCGAAGGCTGTCATGAGGTCCGCTGGAGGGCTCTGCCGGGATGCTCCAGGTGCGTTGTGCTCCCGCCTGAGCTCAACATGGCAAGAGAATCGCACCCTAGAAGTTTTCTTGTTGAATCCCGCCCCAAAACATTGGCCAGAATCCTCTGGTCATTGGGATTCTCTATTCCCGGCAGCAGCGCACTCACACATTCCCGGCGGCGTCGGGAAATCCTGTAGATAAGCAGCGGGAAGATAGAATCCAGCCTCCAGTGAATGGCGAGCAGCTGAGAAACACGTGGCTGGGGGTCTACAGAATCCAGCCCAATATCTCCACACCCTTCATGTGATAGTTTAAGAATCATATTCCAACCTAACCTTCTATATGGATTCACTAAAATGTAGCTTTAGCACCCCAAGTCCTTTATATTACCTTTATCTCCTCATGTCCAAGATTTCACTAAGTCCACATGGCTTGTTAAGAACATTAAAGAGGTTGTTTCTACATATCTTCTCTAACGCCCTCCTGTGAATAAATAGTGGCCCTTTTAAACATACATTGTCTGCTGCTTCAAAAATAATCATGTGGACTTCCGGCGGTGGCTACGAAGGAGTAAGTCGCACATTTGGTGGCTCCCGCTCTGGTTGGACATTTGGACCTTTTCCCCCGATTTTCTACTGGATTTGAATTGTAAAACTGATGACAGAGGCAATTGTGTACTGAATTCCCACATCGGTGCATGGAGAGAAGGATTAGAAGTGCTCGTAAAGGCAGAAACAGAAAGCCAGGGAAGGCTTGGCTGAAGCTGCAGCAGGAGACAGCATGGCGGAGGACCAGACCTCTGGTTAGTCATCCCAGCGGTCAACGGAGCAGCTGATGCAAGTTATTCAGGAAGGCTTTGCTGAGCAGAAACGGGACTGCTTAGACCTGTTTAAAGAGTCAACTGATTGGCTGGAGGTTAGATTGGATGCCCAAGATCGGGCGATCCAGAAGGTAGAGAAGGCGCTGGCCGAGCAGGAGGAACATCAAACTGCAGTGGAGTTGGAGGTGGGGATGCTGAGAGACCAGCAGAAGAAGCTCCTGTAGAAGGTGGAGAACCTAGAGAATAGGTCCCGCCGGCAAAACTTGAGAATCGTTGGGCTCCCGGAGGGTCCGAAGGGGCAGACGCTTGTTTATAGGTGGGCAGCACAGTAGCACAAGCGAATAGCACTGTGGCTTCACAGCGCCAGGTCGATTCCCCGCTGGATCACTGTCTGCGGAGTCTGCACATGCTCCCTGTGTCTGCATGGGTTTCCTTCGTGTGCTCGGTTTCCTCCCACTGTCCAAAGATGTGCAGGTTAGGTGGATTGGCCGTGCTAAATTGCTCTTAGTGACCAAAAAGGTTAGGAGGGGTTATTGGGTTACGGGAGTAGGGTGGAAGTAAGGGCTTAAGTGGGTCGGTGCAGACTCGATGGCCCGAATCGCCTCCTTCTGCACTGTATGTTCTATGTCTATGTCTATACATCGCAGACATGTTTGCAAAGCTGCTGGGGGATGGAGCATTTTCCCGGCCCTTGGAGGTGGATACGGCTCACAGAGCACTCGCGAGGAAGCCGTGAATGGGAAAGCCCCCGAGGGCAATGGTGGTGAGATTCCACAAGTACTTGGATAAGGAGCACATTCTACAGTTGGCCAAGCAGACACGGAGCTGTAAGTGGGGCAACCTGCGGGTTTACCAAGACCTTAGTGTGGACATGGCCAGGAGAAGAGCAGACTTCAACCAAATTAGGTCGATCCTTTTTAAGAAAAAGGTGAAGTTCAGACTGTTGTACCCAGCCTGTCTCTGGGTCATGCACGAGGAACAGCACTTTTATTTTGAGTTGCCTGAGGACGCGCTTGACTTCGTGAAAAGGAAAGAACTGGTGGTGGACTGAGAACTTTTGAACTTTGCTGCAACGTTCATGGTTTTTTTTTTTTCTGTGCAGCCCCCCAATGAACAAGCGTTCCTCGTTTTTAATTTTGTGGAAGCTGTTTGTAATGCCTTTTGCATTGATTTGGGACCAGCTGTAGAGCTGAGTGAGTTAAGGTTTTCATTTTCACTGTTGGGAGGTGGACGTGTGTTTGTTTAGATCTTGATGTTTTTCTGTCAGGCAATTGTGTGGGTTTGCTTGATGTTGGAGTATGTTTGTATGAGCGGGGGGAAACAATAGGTGGGAGACTATCCGGTGCCAGGGATGAGGGCCACCAGGTTAGCTGGGCGGGCTAGCTCTTGGAAGCGCAGTGGGGGGTGTACATATGTTCGATTTATTAAAGGGGTTGGGATACAGAGTGTTGTTACTGGGGGGGAGGGGGGGTAAATGTTCTGCTGACGAGGGAGGGACTTGGGCTAAGGGACAGAGAGGAGGTTGGGGGCGGAGGCTGCCTGGGAGCGGACTGGTGGAGCGCGGAGCATGGGCTGGAGGCGGGCCTAAAAAAAGGGATGGCTGATTGGGGGGGGGGGGGGGGCAATGAGCCTCCCAACTAGGCTGATCACCTGGAATGTTCGAGGGTTAAATGGGCCGGTCAAGAGTCCACGTGTGTTCACGCATCTAAGGGGACTGAAGGCAGACATGGTAATGTTGCAAGAGACGCACCTTAGAGTAACTGACCAGATTAGATTGAGGAAAGGCTGGGTCAGTCAGGTCTTTCACTCAGGACTAGACTCAAAGACTTAAGGGGTCGCGATCCTGATCAATAAGCGGGTGGTGTTTGAGGCGTGTAGAAGTTTCGGACGTGGGAGGTCGGTACATTATGGTCAGTGGGAAACTGGAGGGGGTACAGGTGGTATTAGTAAATGTGTATGCGCCAAATTGGTATGATGTGGAATTTATAAAGAGGATGCTGGGGAAGATTGCGGACCTGGATTCACAGTTATTGACCCTGGCTTGCACTGGTCAAGCTCGAAAACAGGCAGGGTGCCAGCAATGGCAAAGGAACTAAAAGGATTCATGGAGCAGATGGGGGGCGGATTCATGGAGATTTGGGCAGCCGAGGGTGAAGGAGTTCTCCTTCTACTCACACCTGCATAAAGTGTACTCCCTGATTGATTTCTTTATTTTGAGCAGGGCCTAACTGGCAGGGGTGGTGGACATGGGGTACTCGGCGATCACAATCTCAGACCATGCTCCGTACTGGGTTGACCTGCAGGTTAGTAAAGACAGTAACCAGCGCCCGCACTGGAGGTTGGATGTGGGACTTTTGGCGGATGAAGGGGTGTGCGAGCGGCTGAGGAAATGTATTCAGAGCTACTGCAGGTCAATGACACAGGGGAAATTTCAACAGCGGTGGTCTGTGAAGCACTAAAGGCGGTGGTCAGAGAGGAGCTTATCTCAATATGGGCCCATAGGGAGAAGGTGGACAGGGCAGAGACAGACCGAACGGTAAAGGAGATACTACAGATCGATAGGAGGTATGCGGAGACCCCAGAGGCAGGGCTTTTCAGGGAACTACGGAGGCTACAGGCGGATTTTGGCGTGTTAATCACAAGAAGGGTGGTGGAGCAGCTGCGAGAGGCGAGGGGGACGATCTATGAGCATGGAGAGAAGGCCAGCAGAATACTGGCACATCAGCTCAGAAAGAGGGAGGCAGCCAGGGAGATAGGGAAAGTAAATGATGGAGATGGGAACCTGGTTGGAGATTCAGCAGGGGTGAATAAGGCGTTTAGGGATTTCTAAAGTAGGCTGTACAGATCAGAACCCCCTACGGGGACGGAGGGGATGAGGCACTTCTTGGAGGGGCTGAATTTCCCTAAAGTAGACCAGGAGCTGGTAGGAGGGCTAGGGGCCCCGATCGGGTTGGAAGAGATAGTGGAGGGTCTGAAGACCATGCAGTCGGATAAAGCCCAGGGGCCGACGGGTACCCAGTGGAGTTTTATAAAACGTTCTCTGGGATACTGGGGCCAGTGTTGTTGAGGATGTTCAATGAGGCAAGGGAAAGAGGGGTGCTGCCCCCGACGATGTCACAGACCACGATTTCACTGATTCTGAAGTGGGACAAGAACACAGAGCTGTGTGGGTCCTACAGGCCAATATTCCTGTTGAATGTAGATGCCAAATTGCTGTCCAAAATTTTGTCCTCCACGATTGAGGATTGTGCTCCAGACTTATTGGGGAGGTCCAGACGGGGTTTGTTAAGGGTAGGCAGTTGGTGGCCAATGTAAGAAGGTTGTTAAACGTGATGATGATGCCCCTGGAAGGTAGGGAGGTGGAGGTAGTGATCGCAATGGATGCAGAAAAGGCTTTTGATCGGGTAGAGCCGTTGGCAGAGAACTTCATGGGGTTGGAAGGGGCTGGTTCAGAGGGTGGTGAAGGAGGGGGGGGGCGCGGTGGTGGAGCACAGAGTCTCGCTCTATGCAGATGACCTGCTTCTGTATGTATCGGACCCAATAGAGGTAATGGAAGAAATCATGAGGACTCTAGGGGAATTTGGCTGGTTTTCGGGGTATAAGCTCAATATGGGGAAAAGTGAGATGTTTGCGGCCCAGGCGAGGGGACAGGAGAGGCGATTGGGGGAGCTGCTGTTTAGATTAGTAGGGGGAAGATTTAGGTACCTAGGCATTCAAATGGCGCGGGAATGGGACCAGCTGCATAAATTAAATCTTGCCCGGCTAGTCGACCAAATGAAGGACGGAGATTGGAAGGCGCTTCTATTGTCACTGGCTGGGAGGGTGCAGACGACGGTCCTCCCGAGATTCCTGTTTGTATTTCAGTGTCTCCTCATCTTTATTCCCTGGTCCTTTTTTAAACGGGTCAACAAAGTGATCACTGGCTTCGTTTGGGTGGGCAAGACCCCGGGGAGAGGGCGGGCTGGCGCTGCCAAATTTTAGTAACTATTACTGGGCGGCGAATATAGCCATGATCAGGAAGTGGGTGATGGGGAGGGATCGGCATGGGAGCGTTTAGAGGCGGCTTCATGTAAGGACACCAGTCTGGGGGCGTTGGTAACTGCGCCTCTGCCGTTCCCGCAGGCAGGGTACTCCACCAGCCCCGTGGTGGTGGCGGCATTGAGAGTCTGGGGGCAACGGAGGAGACATGTGGGAGCATCGGTCTGGTCCCCAATCTGTAATAATCACCGGTTTGCCCCGGGAGGTATGGATGGGGGCTTCCGGATATGGCGGAGAGCAGGGATTAAGAGGATGGGGGATATGTTTATAGAGGGGAGCTTTCCGAGTATGAGGGTGCAGGAGGAGACGTTTGGGTTGGCGAGGGGAAATTAATTCAGGTATCTGCAGGTGCGGGACTTCCTACGTAAACAGGTGTCAACTTTCCTGTTCCTACTGCTAAGGAGGATTCAGGACAAGGTAGTTTCCAGAGCGTGGGTAGGAGAAGGGAGCGACTCTGACATTTACAAGGAACTTATGGGGTTGGAGGAGACGCAGACCGAGGAGCTGAAGCACAAGTGGGAAGAGGAGCTGGGAGGAGAGATAGAGGATGGTCTATGGGTGGACGCATTGAGTAGAGTCAACCCATCCGCAACATCTGCCAGGCTCAGCCTGGTACAATTCAAGGTCTTTCATCAGGCTCACATGACAGTGGCCCAGATGAGCAGATTCTTTGGGGTGGAAGACAGGTGCGCAAAATGTGCGGGAGAACCAGCGAACCATGTCCACGTGTTCTGGACATGCCCGAAGCTGAGGGGATTTTGGCAGGGATTTGCAGATGTCATGTCCACGGTGTTGAAAACAAGGATGGCGCTGAGTCCAGAGGTGGCGATTTTCGGGGTGTCGGAAGACCCGGGAACCTGGGAGGAGAAAGAGGCAGACGTTCTAGCCTTTGCTTCCCTGATAGCCCGGAGATGGATATTATTAGCTTGGAGGGACTCAAAGCCCCCAAAGTCGGAGACCTGGCTATCGGACATGGCTAGCTTTCTCTGTTTGGAGAAAATCAAGTTCGCCTTGAGAGGGTCACTGTTAGGGCTCGCCCGGAGGTGGCAACCGTTCGTCGATTTCTTCGCGGAAGATTGATCGTCAGCAGAAGGGGGGGGGGGGGGGGGGGTTTAGTTTAGCTTAGAATAGGGGGTTAATAAAGGTGGGACCTGTACATTGTTTATTTGTTGTTGTTACAATACCACAAATACCGCAATAAAATGTTTATTAAAAAAATAATCATGTGAAACACTTTTGAGATATTCCAACAGTGCTATTTAAATGCATAATGTGTAGTTATGTGTTTACTTAACTTTCAATGTTCCAGAAAGGTACTCTGAGCAGTTATCAGAGAATATGGACATTCTGCGCATTGGCAGTCAAACAGGTCTTGTGTGGCACTCTAGACATTGAAGAAATATGGATTATTTTGGTTCATATAAGTATGTTGGATGCAAGTGAGTACCAGTGATACAGAAGTGTTGAAAATTGAATGGATTTTGTTTTGCTGCTTCGCGATCGACTGAGTCCTTGGAAAACTTATTGAGTCCCTTTACATTCTGGTGTAGATTGCTAACACACTTGGATACATCTGGATACGTTTGCCAGAGGCACAATAAATAGTTGTCTATGCTCCCTGTAATGCCAGATACATAATACCCCAGGGCTATGAAAGGCCTGGATGTCCAACGAAAACAAACAGGTCCCACACAAAAAAATTAAAATTCCTGTCTAAAGTCCTCCAGGACTACCCCCAGGCAAAGCAAATTGGTGTTAGAGACTCCTAAAGGTTTTTTTTGTTCAAACGCACACACACGCACAAAGAATTAAATGTAGGTGTCGGATGCTAGTTCTTATTTTGTTTAGGGAATGTAGTGTCTAACAAGGTAAATGAAAAGTAGCACAGGTAAATTTATCACAGAGAGAATAGAAAGGACAGCAGTATAAATAAGCAGCAATAAACAATATGTTCAGGGCTCCATTTGAGGAATCAATAATAATGGCACAAATTGCACTTAAAATTGTTCTCGTTTTCCAAAGTAAAATTATGGCTCAAATCGCCCCTCAAACTCATCAGCATAACCATAAACTTAACTGAAACGGTGCAACCAGGAAGTTTAAAAGGATTTAATTGTTACTTTTTACCTTGTATTAAAAAAATCATTGATATATTTAAGAGTATTAACCTGGTACACCTTTGTCAATACAGCAGAAAATGGACATACCGTATCACAAAAGATAAGCATTATTAATCAGAGTGTCTAGTCTTACATAGTGAGTACCTGATTTTAAATAACTGAAAATAACTTTTAAAAATCTATGCCAATGATTTACTAGTTTCATTGGTCTCCACTAGTCAATATCTTATCAAATGAAATGTTTTTTCAAATATAATATGTTCTTAAAAGGTGCCTATTAATGTCTTTGTGCCTAAATAAAACAATTTCATTTGAAGAGACTCCAACGACTTGAAAGACTGCGGATGGTTGAAACTTGAAATGCTGTTTAAGTCAATCTGGGAACATGTCCAGTTTTCTAGGCGAGGCCAGCTTCCAGCGCAACTTTTAAAAATCAACTCAAAAACATCATGTCAATTCAATTTCCATCAGTTGTAACATCCATTTGAATTTTCTTGATCTTTTACACTTTAAAGTCAACTTTAGCTGAATTGCATTGCCTGACAGAAAGTCTGGGCTGTACTCTCCATAGCTAAAGGCCTTAAGGTAATTGGCAAAAGAACCTAGGAAGATGATAATTCTTTAATGCAGCAAGTTATGTTCTGGAATCCACTGCTCAAAATAATAGCGAAAGCAGATTTAATATCTGGTTTTAAAAGGGAATTTGATACATACATGAAAAGGAGAATTTGCAGAGCTATGACTAAAGAGCAGGGTAATGGGTCTAATTGGATCACTTTTTTAATAGCTGACACAGGCATGATGAGTCTAAGTAACTCCTTCAGTGTGATATGATTCTATGAATCCACACTGCCAGCAGCGGAATTACAATCATTTTTGCACAGTCTTATTTAAGAATAATACCTGCAATACTTTATATATACACGAATGATTGATTTTGTTTTATAGCTGAATATGATTTATTTTATCAAATCCTCTGAGTGATTAACTTAAAATGATGAAATACACCAATTTAAACCATTTGAATTATATTCTAAATTTCGGCTTGGACGCAATATTAATTCAAGGTAAATTTGTGGTTCCTCATCTGCGTATGTTTATAGCATTACTCAAAGGTAGAGGTATCTAATCTCCTGAGTTGTAATGAGGATAAACAGAGAACATCAACACCATGGAAAAATAAAACACCACAGATGCTGAAATTCTGAAGCAGAAAACCTCAAAATGCCCATCAAGCCAGGCAGCATCCGTGGAGAGAGAAAAAGAGATGACATTTCAGGTCAATGACATTCAGTATTGCTGAATATTTACAACATTTTCTGTTTTTTTACATCTACATTGTTCAGTATTTGAAAAGATATTGAGCTAAAATTAACACCTAACAATGGTGTAAATAGGATCTGTGGACTGTTAACCTCAAAAAGGAAGGTCTGTGTCTCCTTTACTTTAGGGTGATGTTAAGAGGTTAACTACTCTGAATAACATCCAACATCGAATAAGTATAAATCTCTAATTAATATTGGGAATACCATAGTCATCGTATTTGGTGCTCACCACAACCTTGGTTACTTTGCTATCAACTCCATCCCTCTCTCTGGCCAGTGTCTGAAGCTGAACCAGACCTTGATGTCCCGTTTGACAAAGTTGAGCTTCTGAAACCATATATCTTCTCCATCATGGGCAGCACGGTAGCATTGTGGATAGCACAAATGCTTCACAGCGCCAGGGTCCCAGGTTCGATTCCCTGCTGGGTCACTGTCTGTGTGGAGTCTGCACGTCCTCCCCGTGTGTGCGTGGGTTTCCTCCGGGTGCTCCGGTTTCCTCCCACAGTCCAAAGATGTGCAGGTTAGGTGGATTGGCCATGATAAAATGCCCTCAGGGTCCAAATTGCCCCTTAGTGTTAGGTGGGGTTTCTGGGTTATGGGGCTAGGGTGGAGGTATGGGCAGGTATGGGCTTTGGTAGGGTGCTCGTTCCAAGAGCCAGTGCAGACTCGATGGGCCGAATGGCCTCCTTCTGCACTGTAAATTCTATGAAACATCACGGGGCCTCACGGTAGCATGGTGGTTAGCATCAATGCTTCACAGCTCCAGGGTCCCAGGTTCGATTCCCGGCTGGGTCACTGTCTGTGTGGAGTCTGCACGTCCTCCCCGTGTGTGCGTGGGTTTCCTCCGGGTGCTCCAGTTTCCTCCCACAGTCCAAAGATGTGCGGGTTAGGTGGATTGGCCATGCTAAGTTGCCCGTAGTGTAAGGTTAATGGGTGGATTGTTTGGGTTATGGGTATGCGGGTTACGTGGGTTTAAGTAGGGTGATCATTGTTCGGCACAACATCGAGGGCCGAAGGGCCTGTTCTGTGCTGTACTGTTCTAAAACCACCTTCTTCCATCTCCATAACATTTTCCCTTCTCCGTCCCACAGCTTATCAGCTTATCTGTTGTTGAAAACCTCACAAAACGTTTGTTACCTATAGATTCAACTGTGCTAATGTTCTCTTGGTCGGCCCTCCAATTAGCACTCTCTTTAAATATGAACTCCTCCAAACCTTTATTACCATTATCCTAAACTTCACCAGTTCCCATTCATCTAATATCCAGTGTTTCTGACTTACACCAGCTGCACCTCCATTTTAAAGCTGTCATCCTTTTATCAAAAGATATCCATGGCTACCGCCCCACCCTATCTCTGTAACCTCTACCAACCTTACAACTCTCCGAGATCTCCACACTCCTCAAATTCTGGCCTCTTACACATCCTGCTTTCATCATTCCATTGTTATCATCGATACCTGCAGCTGCCTCGACAGTAAGTTCAGGGTTATCTTCCTAAACTTCTCCACCTCTCTACAATTTTAAGATGTTCCCTATCTATCTCTTTGACCAAGCTTTTGATAATTTGATCTAATGTCCGCTTATGAAGATTGAGGGGCGACCTGATAGAGGTCTACAAAATTATGAGGGCACAGACAGAGTGGATAGTCAGAGGCTTTTTCCCAGGGGAGAGGGGTCAATTACTAGGGGGCATAGGTCTAAGGTGCAAGGGGCAAGGTTTAGAGGAGATATACGAGACAAGTTTTTTACACAGAGCGTAGTGGGTGCCTGGAACTTGCTGCCGGAGGGGGTGGTGGAAGCAGGGACGATAGTGACGTTTAAGGGGTGTCTTGACAAATACATGAATAGGATGGGAATAGAGGGATACGGACCCCGGAAGAGTAGAAGATTTTAGTTTAGACGGGCAGCATGGTCGGCACAGGCTTAGCACCAAAGGGCCTGTTCCTGTGCTGTACTTTTCTTTGTTCTTTGTTCTTTGTTCTATGCTGTCTGCTGGTAAATTTTGTTTGGTAGCACTCCTGTGAATCACCTCGTGTCTGCTTACTATATTGGAAATGCTTTGTAAATGCAATTTATTGTTGTTTAACAACTTGAAACATGGTGCATAATGCTACTGAACAGTCCCTGTGAGCAAGCAAAGGATGTTTAATAATAATCTTTATTAGTGTCACAAGTAGGCTTACATTAACACTGCAATGAAGTTACTGTGAAAATCCCCCAGTCGCCACACTCCGATGCCTGTTCGGATACAGAGGGAGAATTCAGAATGTCCAATTCACCTAACAAGCATGTCACTCGGGACTTGTGGGAGGAAACTGGAGCACCCGGAGGAAACCCATGCAGACATGGGCCGAATGTGCAGACTCCGCACATATAGCCAACCAAGTGGGAATTGAACCCGGGACCCTGGCGCCGGAGTGGGTCACTGTGCCATTGACTAACCACTGTGCTACCGTGCCACCTCAAGTAGACTTAAGAGGCAGGGACATCAATAAGCAGATATTTGGAGTGACCAACATTGTTAACAATATTTAGTCAGCTCTGGGATTCTCTACAAAATGTCATGGAGAGCGTGAGCATTAAAGTTGGGATATACTGCTGTCTCAATACCACAACCTCAGTTTGTTGTTGAACTAACGTTTAGAGAGGATACCACCAAAAAAAGTATCCTTCTCTTCACTATTTTCTGCACCAGGACCTCCATGGATAGAAGGATGATTTTTATCATTGAGCTGGGGAAATTCTACTCTCTTGTATTGTGACTGGCCTTGAAGTACTGACACTCAGCAAAACTAGACAAAAATTGTTACTTTTTTGTTCCAAGCTCTTACATTTGGAATATGCTTCTTTGCTTCAAACACTCGGGAGTTTTTAGTTTGGATGACTCTGTAAACTGTATGGTATCAGCTCAGCCACTTCTTTAAGAATTGCTTCTAATTTTCATTTCCATGGACTTAAATCTAAACAACATTCGGGAGAGGTGTTTTTTTCTCTCTCACAGTCCCTCAGAGCAAGGAGGACACCTGCCGTGGAATATAGCCCATGGCAGGAGCTTTTATGTGGAGTATTTTAACATGGGGAAGTGTTGCAATGCAGCTATCACACATTTCTGACTGACCAGGAAACCCTCCCACACTTGCTGCCTGCCATGGGCATATTTATAGGTTGATAATCAACATGTTAAGCTGCATTATGAACACATCTTCCCTGGCCATCACGTCCCGGTGCAGAACTTGAATGTGGAGCTTCTGGCGAGGTGGGGACGCACCATTGCACCACAAGACTTCCCAGGAGAAGTGCTTAACAGACGACTGAGCCATCATTGCTTGTTTTAAACCAAAGACAAATATTTACCAGTCTGTGCTGAACCTCTAAAAGTAACTTTGTCAACTGTTTTGTTTAACTTTGTTGCTATTAATACAATATGATGCATGCAGTGGAGGGATGTTTTGAGAGCGGGGTAGTGAATGCGATTTTAAAAAAGCACCATTGTAACCCCCTAAATAGCTTAAGCCCACTTGATTCCCCTAACCGCAAATATGTAATGGATACTATCTATACGTCTTTGTTTTAAAACGCATTTTATTCAAACTTCTTTCAAAGTAGGTTACAACAAATAAACACCCCGGGAAACGTTCTTCCCAACAATCAACTATACAGTTTGTACAGATTTTTCTCCTTTTTCTCCCTCCCCATCACCCCCCCACCCCCCACGACAAACAGCCCCTCAAACACGGTAACAGACATCCCTCACCTTTTCTCGAACTCCCCTGCTGAGCCCTTTAACTCATACTTTATCTTCTCTAACCGCAGGAAGTCTACAGGTCACCCAACCATGCTGCTACCCACGATGGCAATGCCGACCGCCACTCCAGCAAAGTTTGTCGCCGTACAATCAGAGAGGCGAAGGCCATGACATCAGCCTTCCTCCTCTCCATGAGCTCCGGCTTCTCTGAAACCCCAAATATCGCTACCAAAGGGCCCTCCTCCTCCACTATCCTGGCTAAGACCGCAAACACACTCGCCCAGAATCTTCCCAATTTTTCACAACCCCAAAACATGTGGGCATGATTTGCTGGCCCCCGCCCACACCTCTCACACTGATCTGCTATCCCCTGCAAGAACCCACTCATTCTCGCCAGAGTCATATGCTTCCTGTGCACCACCTTGAACTGTATCAGGCTCATCCTTTACCCTTCGCAGTGCCTCACTCCATACTCCCCAATTGATCTCCATTCCTCACTCTGCTTCCCACTTCTCCTTGATCTTCACCACCCATCCGCCACCCTGCTCCCCCAGCCACTTATATATATCCCCAATTCTTCCCTCCCGTTCCACATCCAGAAGCAGCAGTCCCTTCCAGACCTTTTGTGCAAAGTCCCTAACCTGTAGATACCTGAACTCATTACCCCTCGGCAGCTCTACCCTCTCCCTTAGCTCCTCCAGATTGGCAAACCCTTCCTCCAAATACAAATCCTTCACCTTCACCAGTCCCACTTCCCTCCACCTCCTGTATACACTATCCATCCCCCCGGCTCAAACCCATGATTCTCGCAAGGCGGCGTTAGCACCGACATCCCTTCCACCCTAAAATGCCTCCTCAGCTGATTCCATATCTTCACTGTGGACTGCACCACTGGCAATGCTGCTGTCACCATAGCCCTCAAACTAGACCCCTTACAAGATTCCTCCTCCATCCTAACCCACTCTACCCCTTCTCCTTCCCACCACCGCCGCACCTTGTCCACATTCGCCGCCCAATAATAATGAAGCAAGTTTGTCAATGCCAACCCCCCCCCCCCCCCCCCCCCCCCCGCTGCCTCTGCCTCTGTAGCAGGGCCCTCCCCAACCTCGGCACCTTCCCCGCCCATACAAAGTCAGAAATGATTGTGTCGACTTTCTGAAAAAAGGCCTTTGGTATAAAGATCGGGAGAGCCTGAAAGATAAACAAGAACCTCGGCAGAATATTCATTTTCACCACTTGGACCCTCCCCGCCAACGTTAAGTGAGTGTATCCCACCTCTTAAGATCCTCCCTGGCCTCCTCCACCAGCTTCATTAAGTTCCACTTATGGAGCCCCGTCCATTCCCTCGCTACCTGAATCCCCAAGTACCTAAACCTATCCCTCGCTACTGTAAATGGCATCCCCCCTAAATTAGCCCGCTATGCCCTGCCACTTTGTCGACCCCCTGGGAGCCATCGCCAATGGCTCTATGGCCAGCGCAAACAGCAACAGCGACAGCGAGCACCCCTGCCTTGTACCCCTGTGTAGGTCAAAGCTTTGTGAGCTCATATCATTCATCCTCACCCTCGCTCTTGGCGCCATATACAGCAACCGTACCCATGCCACAAATCTCGGTCCAAACCCAAACCTTCCAAAAACTTCGAACAAGTACCGCCACTCCACCTGATCAAATGCTTTCTCTGCGTCCATGGACACCACCACCTCCAGTACCAGAGCTCTCGATGGATTCATTACCACATTCAACAGCCGTCTTATATTACCCGCAAATTGTCTGCCTTTCACGAAGCCTGTTTGATCTTCTGCAACCACTCCCGAGACACAATCCTCCATTCTTCACGCCAACAACTTAGCCAATACTTTCACATCCATGTTCAGTAGTGATATGGGTCTATACAACCCACATTCCACCGGATCCTTCCCTTTTTTGGGGATTAGTATGATTACTGCCTGCTTCATTGTCCCCGGCAACTCCCCCTTCTCCAGTGCTTCATTAAACGCACCCAACAGATGTGGTGCCAGGTCCGCTACAAATTCCTTATAAAATTCTGCCAGGTACCCGTTCGGCCCAGGGACCTTCTCCGACTCCGTAACCCTTATACTATCCAGCACCTCCCTCAGCCCTCGGGGCTCCTCCAAGGCCTGCCTCTTTGCTTCCACCACCTGGGGAAATTCCAGCTTGTCCAGAAACCATCCCATGTTACAGCACGGTAGCATGGTGGTTAGCATAAATGCTTCACAGCTCCAGGGCTCCCAGGTTCGATTCCCGGCTGGGTCACTGTCTGTGCGGAGTCTGCACGTCCTCCCCGTGTGTGCGTGGGTTTCCTCCGGGTGCTCCGGTTTCCTCCCACAGTCCAAAGATGTGTGGGTTAGGTGGATTGGCCATGCTAAATTGCCCGTAGTGTCCTTAAAAGTAAGGTTAAGGGGGGGGTTGTTGGGTTAGGGGTATAGGGTGGATACGTGGGTTTGAGTAGGATGATCATTGTTCGGCACAACATTGAGGGCCGAAGGGCCTGTTCTGCACTGTACTGTTCTATGTTCTATGTCCCCCTCTTCTCCTCCTGGGTCTGCCTCATAAAAGTCCCTGGTAATACTCTCTAACTGCCTCATTTATCTTCCCTGGCTCAGACACCACATCCCCAGCCCAGTGCGGATCTTCAATATTTCCCTGGACGCAGCCTGCCTCCGCAGTTGGTGTGCCAGCATGCGGCTCACCTTCTCCCCATACTCGTATTGCACCCCTCTTGCCCTACGCAGTTGCCCTACCGCCCTCCACATTGTCAGCCTGTCAAATTGCCCCTGCAACATTTTCCTCCTCGCCAATCCCTCCACGGTGGGCACCCCCGAATATTCCCTGTCCACCTCCACTATCTCGCTCACTAAACGGTCATGTTCTGCCCTCCTTTCCTTATTCGCACGAACCGTAAATGAGATAATTTCTCCCCGGACCACTGCCTTCAGTGCTTCCCAAAAAATGCCCGCCGACACCTCCCCATTTTGATTGAACTCCACATAATCCCTAATCGCCAACTGCACCTTATCACAAAAACCTCCATCCGCCAACAACCCCGAGTCAAACCTCCACCCCACCTCTGCTCTTGACCCGGACTGAACCGAATATCCAGCCAGTGGGGTGCATGGTCCGGGATAACTATCCCCGCATACTCTGACCCTTCCACCCCAACCAAAATCTCCCGACTCACTACAAAGTAATCAATCCTCGAATAGACCTTATAGACCTGTGAAAAGAAGGAATATGCCCTCCCCCGGGTTCTGAAAGCACATGGATCCACCATACCCATCCTCTCCATAAACCCCCCCAGCTCCCTTGCCCTACCCATCGATCTGGAGCTCGATCTATCCACCTCGGCTCCAGGACACAGTTAAAATCTCCTCCCATGATCAACTGGTATGTGGCCAAATCTGGGATTGCTGCCAGCAACCCCCTCATAAAACCCACAACATCCCAATTTGAGGCATACACATTTACCAAAACTACCAGTGACCCTTCCAATATCCCACTCACAATCACATATCTCCCACCTGGATCCCTCACCTCCTTCGCACTCACGAATCCCATTTTTTTGCTCATTAAAATTGCCACACCCCTCGATTTCGAATCAAACCCTGAGTGAAAAACCTGCCCAACCCACCCCTTCCTTAACCTAACCTGGTCCTTCACACGGAGGTCTGTCTCCTGCAAAAAGACCACCCCCGCTTTCAAGCTCCTGAGGTGCGTGAACACCCGCGACCTTTTAACCGGCCCATTCAGTCCCTGGACGTTCCACGTTACCACCTTTTCCGGAGGCTTGCGCCTCCAATCCCCTCTACCGTCCGTCATCTTCCCCACTTAACTCCTGCCCCTTTAATTCCACTCTGTACCTAGCCCATCCCAGATGGCCCCTTTCTTCGCCCTTGACCATGTCATCTCTCACCCCCTGCCGTGTCGCAAACCCCCCCCCCCCGCTTTTCCCCTTCCCCTTCTTCCCCCCCACTTCCCCTTTCACCCCTTCCCCGGCCACCCCTCTTGGCCTCCTCCCCCACCACCTCACTTCCGTTCACCAGCATAACCTGCTAGCGCAGCTGCCCCTGCCCAAAGGCACATCCTAATGACCTTCCCCTCCCTCTCCCTCTCCCCCACTCCTCAGCTCAAAGAAGAAGGCCTCCTGCTGACCTTACCCTCCCCCACCCAAACAAGGACTTCTCCTGAACTCCAGGTAGCCTTCTCCAAAAGCAAACAAACAGGTTAAACACAAACAGTCCCATAAAACAGGAGGGGGGTTGGGAACATCCATCCCCACATAAACGTTTCACCCCTATAACTCCTTACAATCTCAACATTGAACAGAACCCCTCCCCACAAAAAAAGGCGAAAATTCCCCAATCCCTACACCCACTTCAAACATGCTCCGGACCATTAAATAGTGCAAGCACCCAGCTGCCCAAGCATTGTCCACTCAGTTCTCTCCCAGTTTATGCTCCTTAAGAAAGTCTTCCGCCACTTTCGGGGTCTCAAAATAATACTCCTGGCCTCCGAACGTCACCCATAATTTCACTGGGTAGAGCACCCCAAACCCGATCTGCCGCCGGTACAGCACCGCCTTGGCCTTGTTGAAACCTGCCTGCCGTTTTGCCAACTCGGCTCCGATGTCCTGATAAATACGGACGTTATTTCCCTCCCAGTCGCAGCTACGCTTCTCCCTGGCCCACCATAGAATTTTCTCTTTCTCCACAAATTTATGGAGCCTCAGGATCACCGCCTACGGTGGGTCCCCAGCTCTA
Organism: Scyliorhinus canicula; assembly: GCF_902713615.1. Taxonomy (NCBI): domain Eukaryota; kingdom Metazoa; phylum Chordata; class Chondrichthyes; order Carcharhiniformes; family Scyliorhinidae; genus Scyliorhinus; species Scyliorhinus canicula. Next base: position 194,210,644 of record NC_052148.1, read on the forward strand.
AGCTTCTGCCTGAGAGACCTATGCACTCAGTCCACTTCAGGTACCTTATCCAGCACCCCTTCTGCCACCAGCCCCGCCAGCATCCTCGAGACGTACCTCATAGCAGCCACACCTTACACTCCTTCAGGCAGGCCCACTATTCGCAGGTTCTGTCTTCTCGTGGTATTTTCCTGCTCCTCAACCTTTGCCCTCAACGTCTTACAAAGGTCTCCTAGGAGCCCCACCTCCACCTTCAGAGCCATCACACGATCGCTGTGGTCCGAGATCACTCCTTCAATCTCCCGAATCTGTGTCCGCTGCACCTCCAGACACCTCTCCATCCGCTCCAAAGTACTCTTCAGTGGTGCCACAGCTTCTGCAATGGCCTTTGCATGATCCTCACACATTTCTTTCCTCTGCTTATGTAATTTCTCCTTGATAAAAGTCATCAGTTCCTGTATCTGGGGCTTTCCAGCTTGCCCCTCCCCTGCCTGCATGCTGGAAGAGGCTGTTGCTGCAGCACCAGACTGTTTCAACTTTCCAGCCAAATTTCTCACTGTTTTCTGCCGGGTCTGGCGATCAGGAGACATACCATTCCAGGGGTAAACTACTCCTCTAACATTCACCTACGCTTTTTCATCAAAATTCCACCCGGATCTGTGTGAAAAGAGCCCTTTTCTGTGACTTTAAGCAGGAACAGCCCTGTATGTGACCACTCACTCCATGGTTACAACCGGAAGTCAGTATCTATATACCTGTGCAGGGGCCACAGTTAACGTGCAGTTGTTGTTGGGATGAAAAATACATTTTAAAATTTAACAAACAAGCATGTGTTTGAAATATGATACAAATATGTATGTGGCTGTTATTTTTATTCATTCATTGCCCAAATCATTTCTGCAATCACTGTGGAAGCTTTGTGCAGATTTTACATATAAGCAATGATGAAACTGCTGCATTACCCATGCAGACAGATATAGGGAAACTTCATTCACTCAGGGCATTTGGGGCCGTAATGATTTGGTAACTTACTGAAAAGTGTGGAGGAAGTGGGACCTTAGAGTACATATACACAGTTCCCTGAAGGTGGCAGGCCAGATAGGTAAGGTGCTTAAAGAGGCATACTGCGTGCTTTTCTTTATTAGCCAAGGCATAGAATGCAAGAGCAGGGAGATTATCTATGTACATAGCACAATTACAAAACAAACATTTTTTAGGAAGGATGTGGAAGCTTTGGAAAAGGTGCAAAGGTGATTTACCAGGATGTTGCCTGGAATGGAGAGTGGGTCTTACGAGGAAAGGTTGAGAGTGCTCGGCCTTTTCTCATCAGAGCGAAGAAGGATGAGGGGCGACTTGATAGAGGTTTATAAGATGATCAGCGGAATAGATAGACAGTCAGAGACTTTTTCCCCGGGTGGAACAAATCATTACAAGGGGACATAAATTTAAGGTGAATGGTGAAAGATATAGGGGGGATGTCAGAGGTAGGTTCTTTACCCAGAGAGTAGTGGGGGCATGGAATGCACTGCCTGTGGAAGTAGTTGAGTCGGAAACATTAGGGGCCTTCAAGCGGCTATTGGATAGGTACATGGATTATGGTAGAATGATGGGGTGTAGATTAATTTGTTCTTAATCTAGGACAAAAGTTCAGCATAACATCGTGGGCTGAAGGGCCTGCTCTGTGCTGTATTTTTCTATGTTCTATGTTCTAATTAAGGCCATAGCCACACTGTGTACAATTCTGGTCACCTCGTTACAGGAAGGATGTGATTTCACCGTGAAGATCTTTGTGAGGGGTTTCCAGGATGGAAGGCATAGTTATCACAAAGACATACAACGCTCTTTTGAAGAACTAAACTAATTTTATTAACACTACTAAATTTGAGTTTGACACTTATTCTGAATAGCAAACATACATGTAAGAATTAAACTATACTAACACTATCTCTATCTACTAATTATAACTATTATATCTTAACTAACTCTGCAATACATTATGAATCTTATCTTCTTGAGCTCTATCTAAACTCCTCCCCTTAGCTTAAGAGCCAGTGCAATTTATAGTACTATTCCTTACCTCCCTCTAATGGCTCGGCTTAACATAACATTTACTCTTCACACGGTATACATTTGTATAATGTCACTTTCACGAGAGAGAGTACAGCGGTTATCTATGAGGAATTTGCGAGGATTTGAGAATTTTGGATAAGAGGAAAGCATATTGTCTGGTCCACTGTTGAGGATTTGTTTTGGATTGCGCTTTGTCTGGTTCTGCCCACCAACCTTACCATCATAGGTAACCCTGCCACTATTCCAATACTCCATTATATATTTGCAGTCAGGGAAATCAAATGGGCCTAAGCTATTTAGGGTGTTACAACCATGCTGTTTTTTAAACCGCATTTACTATCCTGCAAGCAAAACATCCTTCTATTGCAAACATCATACTGTATTAATAGCACCAAAGTAAAATCCTTCCCTTGGTGTTATAACCCGCCTGTGGCCTCACCGCAGTATGATTTCCCTACATGAGGGGGGTGGAGCTACACCCGTAAGCCAAGGACCTCGGGGAGATAAATACCCCAGCCCTAATGTGGGCAGGGTGTGAGGGACCTTTTGGAGAATAGGAGGTGTAATATAATAGATAAAATAAACTTGTGTTTTTCTTACAGTCATGGCTTCCGCGTGATCACTCTCCTGAAACTTTACACTGGCGACGAGGGTAAACTGGAACTGCAGGAGATGCCATTTCCTCCAGGCCAAGCTCACCTTGACTAGGCCTCTGGAGGAATCCAGGCTGCAGGAATGCCACTAATTGGAAAGTTAGAGGTGTTCAACGCCAAGATGTGTGACTGGACCCAATATATTAAGTCAATGCACTCCTTCTTTCGGCTCAACAATATTATCAGCGACGGAAGACGAATGATGACCCTCATCATGGTCTGCGGGACAGACACCTATAGCATCATCAAAAGTTTAACTTTCCAGGATTCGCCCAACACCCGCCAGTTTGCAGAGTTGGTTTTCTTGGTAAACAACCATTTTGATCCTAACCTGCCACTGATAGTCTGCTGTTTTCATTTTCACATAGCCACCCAAAGCCAGGGAGAGAGTCCATGACTGACTTCTTGGCCCGTTTATAAAAATTCGCCGAGTTTTGCGGGTTCAGCCCAACCTTGTCCGAGACACCAGTTGGTCTGTGACATCTGTGCTTCAGTGACCCAAGAATGCTTGCTGGGGGAAACACATCTTGATTTACAAAAGGCGAGCAACATGGATTTGTCCTGGGAAGGTGCAGAGCGCAGTGTCCAGGAGCGTCGTGGAACGGCCATCCTCAGCCTAGGGTGCCGAGCTGGATACAGAGCACCCACTCCACATGCTGTAGTTCAGGACTCCCGCCATTGGGGATGCACTTCAAGGCCAGTACCAGTGTCAGCATTTTCCTGATGAAAGACACCGGCATACCCCCACACCGGAGACACCCGACCTGCGGGATGGATGCACCAGTACCCTGGGAAAACTACGGAGCAGGTGCCAGTGGGGAAGTCCACCTGCTCGTTACAATTGGCAGGAACACTCCAAAATATGACGTCCCAGACCCATCAGGGAGATTTTAGTAGCCGATGTGGTCTACGCCTGAAATCTCGGCAACGAGGCATTATGGATTCCAGGGACGGTGGTAAAACATATTCCATACAAGAACAGGAAAATAATTGAACAGGTGTGTGGATCACCTTCGCAGCCAAACCTTACGGGTCCTCAAGGAAAAATCAACGCCCCATGACTGGTGATGCCACTTCCTCCAGAACTCCGGAGCAGAAACCTTTGATACCCAGGGTGAGCCCCTCGACTTGGAAATGCAGGTGCTCAACTCATCTGACCCAGAATCGGACATGGAGACTTTTCCAACAGCAGTCGAAATGGATCCGGTGACAGCCGCCGGGCCAAGCATGGTGGAACCACCCAGTCGGTCGTCCACAAAAGTCGCTCCCCGGCACGTTACACCCCTCCGGACCCAGAACAGCGGATGTTAGAGAGACAGCCCCAAACAAAGCGGGCGAAGGAACTCCCCTCTCCTGCGATTGAGATGGAAGACGTGTCGATCATTGGGGGGAGGGGTGGAGGGATGTTATAACCCGTCCAGAGGCCACGGGAACTGCAACATCAAAATCCCTGTGGCCTCACCTGAATATGATCTCCCTGGATGATGGGGCGGAGCTACACCCTGAAGCCAAGGGCCTCATGAGATATAAATACCCCAGCCCTAGTGTAGGCCGGGCACTGGAGACCCTTCGAAGAGTAGGAGTTGTAACAAAATAGGTCAAATTAAACTTGAGTTTTTCTTACAGTCGTCGCTTCTGCGTGGCTGCTCGCCTGGAAATTTGCACTTGGATTGCCAACTTGCTGTGATGGAGAGACTTGAATGTTCCATTGATTCCAAGAGCAATGTGGTCAGGAGTCTTAAGCTTCTGGCAGAGTCACCCATGATGGTATGGTCGCAGGGGAGGAACCAGACAAAGCACAATCCAAAACAAGTCCTTAATGGTGAATAAGATAGAGGATATTCATATGATATTAACAGCTGCGATGGCAGCAGTGGGGAGATAGAACATAGAACAGTACAGCACAGAACAGGCCCTTCGGCCCTCAATGTTGTGCCGAGCAATGATTACCCTACTCAAACCCACGTATCCACCCTATACCCGTAACCCAACAACCCCCCCTCCCCTCCCTTAACCTTACTTTTTAGGACACTACGGGCAATTTAGCATGGCCAATCCACCTAACCCGCACATCTTTGGACTGTGGGAGGAAACTGGAGCACCCGGAGGAAACCCATGCACACACGGGGAGGACGTGCAGACTCCGCACAGACAGTGACCCAGCCGGGAATCGAACCTAGGACCCTGGAGCTGTGAAGCATTTATGCTAACCACCATGCTACCGTGCTGCCCTAATGGAGATGCTAAGTCATTGAGGTTCCCTTGCCACTGGAACTGATCCTACCCTCTGTCGAGGACTGTGTGTCTGCTGATGTGCAACAGCATACCCACGTTAAAAGATATTGCCACCATACGTCTACCGAGTGGAACCCTGTGGTGTTATAGCTATCAGCATTACAATAGTTAATGTAGTACCATGAATAGCCACTAGAGGGAGCTGCAGATACTTTGAAATAAAGCGGTAATGCTAGACCTTAGGGGAGGAGTGTAAAATGAAATGAAATGAAAATCGCTTATTATCACAAGTAGGCTTCAAATGAAGTTACTGTGAAAAGCCCCTAGTCGCCACATTCTGGTGCCTGTTCGGGGAGACCGGTACAGGAATTGAACCTGCGCTGCTTAGCCTGCTTGGTCTGCTTTAAAAGCCAGCTCTTTAGCCCTGTGCTAAACCAGCCCCTAGAGTTTATGCAGGAGACAGCTACTGAAGGTCATAAGAGCAGTTGGTGTGAGAAGGTTAGATTATGGTTTATACCAGTAGTGAGATTAGCAATAGATGAGTGTAGTGAGATGTTATTGATCAATTCTGTATTCTAAAGGACAAAGTGTTGAAACCCAGTTCAGTAGTGTAAATAAAATAATAGCTTTGTTTAAGTCAAAGCTTTTCTGTGGTCTTTGTGGAACATTATGCCAACCATCGTAAATAAGCAACCATCGTAAATAATCGTACAAAGAACACCACAAACCCCACATAGACAAGACCGGCGGCAATCAGCGAGAAGTGAATGCGACATGATCGTAAGATCTGGAAGTGACTGGCTTCGGACCAGCTTGTAGGTGGTGGAGTTTGATTCCATTGTTTTGCTCTTATAAGAACAGAAGCTTTTTGGCAGCTTTCTTCACTACTGAATAGCCCTCTTCAAGATCCACTCTGCTTACCTTGCTTGAGGAAAGGGCCAGGAAAATGCCCTAAAAATAGTTTGCTCCATCCCCAACCTGGCTGGGAAACTGTATCCAGCAGGCTCAACTACTTGCGGTCAGAAAATCAAAGTTTAACTTAATTTTGGAACCTGCAATGTACAAACCCTCATTGATAATGAGCAAAACACTTGACCAGAACAGAGAACTGCTCTCGTCGCCAGTGAACTCAGGCACTCCAACATTGATGTTGCTGTCTTATGAGAGACCCCAAGAGAAGGCAAAGGGCAGCTCAGGAAAGATGGCGGTGGTTATACCTTTCATGGAATTGATTTCGCTATCAAGAATTAACTCGTCAACCGACTCTCAGAGATTCCTGTCAATATCAAGCAGCGCCTCTACAACTTATCAAGAACCAGCAGGCAACAATCTTTTGATGCCAATTATGAGTCCAAAGAAGGCTTCTACACCACCCTGGAGTCCATACTCTCCCACATATCTAAGGGAGATAAGATCATTCTCTTGTGACTTCATCATTTGGGTTGGAAAGGACTCCAAAATCTGGAACAGAATCATCGGAAAGGAAAGAGTTGGGAATTGCAATTCAAATGGGGTTCTCCTGCTCGCCAAATGTGTAGAACACCAACTTGTTATCACTAACACACTGTTCCGCCAAAAAAGACAAGTTCAAGACTTCCTGCAGTCACCCACGATCAAAGAACTGGCACATGATTGACTTCATCGTCATCCGATCCCAAGACCAAAGGGATGCCTTCATCATCAAAGTGATGACCAGTGCAGATGACAGATGAGCAGACTACTGGCTCATCCACTCCTCTACATCCATCAAATCCCACCAGAAGCAGCGGAAGATGAAGAAACAGTTCAGGTAAAAGATCAATGTTGAACGGCTTCAAGGGCCAAGCATGGTAGTGAACTTCCAGCCATATCTCCTCCAAAATCTCTAAAGTGTCCATTCTAATGGAGTGGAGGAAAACTGGAACAGCTGAGGACAGCCATCATCTCAAGCTGTGAAGAAACTTTCGGCTACAAGACCGGGAAATATCAAGACCGGTTCGACGAGAATGACCACACCATCCAAGACCTCATCGACAGGAAGGGGAAAGCTCTCCGCACCTGTCAAAATGATATAACCAGCATGGCAAAGAGTACAGTTCATCAATTAGCCATGGTGGTGGTACAAAGAAGATCTAGGGAAATCAAGAACCAATGGTGAAAAGCTAAGGAGCTGCAACTTCTCGCTGACAAACATGACACTCGGGGATTCTTCAGTGTCACCAAGGCAATATATGGACTCAATACCCTGAGCCTCAATGGACTCAAAGGTGCAGAGTAAGCATGGAACCCTCTTGAGAGACAGATTGGCATTCGATGGAAAGAACACTTCAGAAAACTCCTAAACCATAATACAACCATTGATGAAGACGTGTTTCAGCAATTCCCCCAACTCCCCATCAAAGATGATCTGGGACTCGTATAAAGCATAGACGAAATCAAAGTTGTCATTAAACACATGAAGAATGGAAAAGCCGCAGGAGTGAACGGGATCTCTGTGGAGATTTGCAAACTTTGAGAAGAGATCATGCGTCATCCCCAACAGCTGTTGCTGAAAATCTGGGACAGGGAAGAAATTCTTGCTGACCTCATGGCTGCTGTCATTGCCACCATCTTCAAGAAAGGAGACAAGGCGGATTGTGGGAACTACCTTGGAATCTCCCTACTCTCCACCGCCGGGAAGATCATCTCCCGAATCCTTGCTAGCAGCCTTCTCCAATCACCAAGAAGATCATCGCCCGAATCCTCGCTGGCCGCCTTCTCCCATCGGCGGGATGATCATCACCCGAATCGTTGCTACCGCCTTCCCCCATCGGCGGGAAGATCATCACCTGAATCCTTGCTAGCCACCTTCTCTGAGTCGGTGAAGAAATCCTCCAGAAAGCCAGTGTGGTTTCTGACCAAATTGTGGAATGGTGGACATGATTTTTTTCTGCTCGGTAACTTCAAGACAAATGCCAGGAGCAACATCAATCACTCTATGATCTGACCAAGGCTTTTGACTCAGTCAATCGCAAAGTGTTAATGAAGAACCTGTCAAAGGCTTGCTGTCCAGAGAAATTCATCAACATCTTCCGAGTCCTCCACGACAAGCTGTGGCTGACAGTCCTCACCGGCGGAAATAAGACAGAAGCTATCAAGATCAAGAGTGGTGTTAAGCAGGGATGTGTCATCGCCCCCACCCTTTTTTCATCTCCATGTCCACCGACCTTCGCCCTGTCAAGAACAAGCTTCCCAGTGGAGTGGACACAGTCTACAGATGGACGGAAACCTCAACCGGTTGAAATGCAAGAAAACAACAACAGTGACATAGATCGTGGAATGTCAGTTTGCGGATTACATCGCTATTTCCACTCTCTCAGAATAGAATCTTCAAGCCATGCTTGCCACCTTTGCAGAAGCATAGCGAAGAATCGATCTCAGCCTCAACCTCAGGAAGACTCACGTCCTTTACCAACACGTCCCAGGGCAAGATCCGGTTTCTCTCTCCATTAAGATCAATGGAAGGAGTGGCGTAGTGGTTAGAACTGCTGCCTCATGGTGCCGAGGACCCGGGTTAGATACCGGCCCATGGTCACTGTCCGTGTGGTGTTTGCACATTCTCCCTGTGTCGGCGTGGGTCTCACCCCCACAGCAGACAATTTTGAGAACCATCAACATGCAGCCATGGTGCAAACCTAACGTGAATTAACTTTCTACCATAATTTATCCCCCATGATGCACTATTGCCATCTCACCTCCCTTGCAGATCAATCAGTCAACCAGTCCAGATCATCATTGTGCCCTCTAGACAGAACAGACCTGAGCATCTCCGAGGAAGACAACTCAGAGACAAGCATCTAGGAGGCATTACAGCAGTCACCCGCACCCTCCACCAGCACAGAGATTCATACCTTGGTGGAATTAACTAGTAGGCATTGACTGGTGAGTACCTTAGAGCTGAAGATCCGCAGCAGGCTGAGGAAGGGACGTGCCAGTGAACTGGCACTCGGAGGGAGAGCCCGTACTCAGCTGAGACCCAGGCCTATGACGTGCCTCTGGGCCAAGTCAGCCCAAAGCTGCTGCAACTACAGAGACAGAGTTATGAGCATCAGGAAGGGATGACAGCATTCTTCCTCGGACTACAAGGCCGAATGGAAGAGTCCCATCGGCTTCTGTCCAAGGAGATGTTGCAGTCGCTCCAACGCAAATATGCCAACATTGCGGTCTGCACTGAAGACCTTGGTGCAGCAAGTGTACTTCATGGTGGGGAATTTCCGCTCCATGGTTCAACTCATGACCGCTCATGGCTGAGGACATGAATGTCAGGCCTTCTGCATCTCACTTCAGTTGCCCCTCTATCCGATGGATGAACCCAGGGGCCACTGAGCATCCTAAGGGAAGAGGATGAGCAGGAGCGCAGCCTGGGCTCTCCACCCTTCAGACCCTAGGGATGTCCAGTCCACCAGACATCCCCTCCCTGTGAGAACACAGTATAGCTACGGACACCGAGGAGTCATCATTGTAACATCCATGCAGCCTGAAAGTTGGCCTGGAATCTCAAGATTCTGGTCCTCCAGGGGATGCCAGCCAAGGTCATCTCAAGAAACAGCCCATGGAAGGCAACAGACTGCCTCAACCTCAATTGTGGATCCTGGGGGTACACTGAGACATAGCGGGAGGGTGAGGAACAGTAAGTAACTGTAGGCACCTACTGGGCACAGGTGAACCTAGGCACTAGTAGAGATAATTCACCATTGTAATATTGCTCTTGTATTAAAGATCACTTTGTTCACCCACATAGACTCTCCATACTGCCATTTTATGGTGGCATGCTCTGTAAACCCCCAGCTCGCGCTCAACGCTTCATCCCTGTGGAGTGTGAGAATGGCAGTGCTATGTCCCTCATACCTCTCATACTGACAAGCCAGTAAAGACGCTCTGCTGCTGGCATGGGCCCACCCCAACAACCCACTCTCCCAACTTCCCAACATTGGAAGGTTAACCCCCCCACCCCCCTCCCCCCACCATTCCCTCCCCCACCCACCCCCACAACACCAACGCTCATGCATATAATGTCTGCCTCTTTTCTTTAGTGATGAGGATGTCAAGGATTGGCAAAGTGTTGACAGCCTCCACACCTTCTATATAAGGTGGAAAAAAACCACCAGGTCCCCTGACATCTAAGGGGGCAGTGGTAGCCCATGATATGCCTGTTCATTGTCAGCGTTCAGCTCTCTGTCAGACAGGAGTCAGACATATCACTGAGAATGAGAGGGGCATATCTCTGTACTCAATGCAAGTCATCATCATTCTCCTGCAGTGTGCGGTCAATGGCTTTAGAGCCCTGCCCATTAATGAAGGAACCATCATGAGAGCCTCCCGCAAGCACCACATTAGTCAGTTGATGTCAGACCTCAATTTGGGAGAGCTCTTCACTCCCTAATCCTTGTCGTCCCAAACCGAGATGCAATGAGGGCATCCTTAGTCCTATACACTATGTGCACCCAAACCATTGGCCAAGGTCCTCCCTCCTCCGTGTTTTGACCCTCGCCACCCTCCTTGACCTCCTCCTCATCCGAGGGGATGTGGTGCTCCTCCGGCTCCAACTGCTCCAGCTGCTCTCCCCACTTCAGTGCCAGATTGTGCAGAGAGTAGCAGACCACAATGATGCAGAACACCCTCTGGGGCTGTATTGAAGGGCTTCCCCTGACCAGTCCACCTACCAGAACTGCAAGTTGAGCAGACCAATTGCCTGCTCGACCAGCGTGCATGTTGACGCATGAGCCTAGTTGTAGCGAGTCTCAGTGGATGTTTATGACTTCCGCGCTGGCATCATCAGTCACCTCCTGAATGGAGACCTTTATCCCCGAGCTGCCAACCGTCCAGCCGCTGTTTTCCCGCACACTCGGCTGGGATCTGCCAAGTGCTGCAAGATGTAACTATCATCGGCACTCTCCGGGAAGTGGACACGCACCTGCATGATGCACATCACATGGTCACAGATGAGCTGGATATTGAGGGAATAGTATCCCTTGCGGTTGATACCATGGCAGTCCATGCTGCCTTGGAGACTGCAGATCCATGTTGGTGCAGTGGATTACACCTTGCACCTGGGGTATGCCTGCTATGTGGGTGAAGCCCATGGCCCTGACCCCCTGGCATGCCTGGTCCCAGTCCAAATTGATGTACATGTGGGCACCCGTGAATGGCGCATCTCTGACCTCCCTTATATACTTGTGCACGGTTGACTGGGATTTGCTGCACTGGTCACCCGCTTTGCCCTGAAATGAGCCGCTGGCATAGAGGTTCAGATTGACAGTAACTTGAAGGGCCAAGGCAATGTGTGACCTCCCAGTCCATGTGGTGCCAACTCTTGCATCAGCTGGCACAAGTGATCCACTGTACCCCAGGACAGACCACTAGAGCTCTGGCATCTTGAGGTACGGAGTTCAACATTGGAATACCCTTGGGCTGTAGTGTCTCCAGTGAGGATCCACCATATGTAGCCCTGCTCTCAGAAGCGCATCGGGCCCAGCATCCCTCTCCTCTGCAGGGAACTGTTCCTGGCTGCGTGCTGCAACATGTCGATGTTACTGATGCTGGTCCATCACAATCAATAGAATTGTCACCTCGACTGGCTCCATAATTCTCCAGAATCATAAACTGAAAGGAAGAGAACATCAAATTGAGCAATGAGGAATCCTGACAGTGCCCTGATCTTCTGCCCTCTCAGCACCTGGGACATGTTCCGATGTGCAGCCCTATGTGAGTGCCTTTCCACTAAACTTCACTCCCTCCCCTGACACACAATAGCCACTTCCTCACAGTTGTCCCCCTCAACTCCACTTGAATAAAGCACTTCGACCCGTGAGAGTCTTAGTGGTCCCTGACTGTGCCTCCCTGCCAAACCCCCCCCCCCCCCCCCACCCCCCCACCCCTGCACCCTCCAAATACACGTGAGGTGTAAGGACAGCTAAGTGTATTCAATGGACCAGTGTTCTAACCTCTCGGGGGACCTGGATGATGCTCCACATCAATACCTTGAATGAGGTGAGTGATGAGAGACTTGACCATAATGCCTTACATGGGGGCCCATTTATGTGTAACCTCTCTGTTATGTCAACATGATTATGAGTCTTAGAATTCAAAGTGGAATTGGGGAGTAGGAGTAGAATGTCTTAAAATGATAATCCTCTGTTTTTCCATTGCTCTGAAAATTGTTCCTCTGTGAGAATTAATTTGTAAAATACTGTATAACTTATTGCATCTTGCGAAAGGTCAATCATGAGCAACTGATGCAGAATTACATAGGATCATTGAAAAATGTGTGTTAAACAGTAGGTCTGCTAGCAGCTTAGATATATTTGAAATGTTAATATATCAACACAGCAGCAATAAAAGTGACCATTCTGAAAGCAAAGGCAATCAGTGTCCACTCCCAGTTATTCAGCTGTTTCAGACCCATACTTGCCTTCTAGATTGCATTTGTATTTATTGCACTTCAGGGGCACTATCACATTAAAATTATGTTTGGAACATAGGATGAAACCACTTATGTTAATAAAATTATAATATGAATTGATAAGTTTTTTAACTGAAGGAAGCAGGGAAAGCAGGACCATTCCAGAGTACAGGTATATTCTAGCCCTTGATTCAAGGCAGCACCTTAAGTGAAAATTCATCTTTCTGCCAAAGCACAAGATCACAAAAGACCAAAGATATCAATCTTACAAAATCGTCCAGCGGAACTATCCCCTGGAGGATATGCAAAATATAATAATAGTGAGGGCTATAATTGTCCTTAATCGTTTTTAACATTATTTGCTATGACAAGTTTTAAAGTGGAAATCTTGACCTAATGGTTAATTAAAAAACCCTCCCAATAACATCAATCAAATCTGCAAGAACTTAAAAATAATAAAACTTCCTTGCCGGCTAAATGTGCCATAATAATCTTTATTATTGTTGCAAGTAGGCTTACATTAACACTGCAATAAGTTATTGTGAAAATCCCCTAGTCGTCACATTTGGCGCCTCTTCGGGTAGACAGAGGGAGAATTCAGAATGTCCAACTCACCTAACAAGCATGTCTTTTGGGACTTGTGGGAGAAAACCGGAGCACCCACGCAGACACGGGAATAACGTGCAGATTCCACACAGTGACCCAAGTGGGAATTGAACCTGTGACCCTGGCACTGTGAAGCAACATTGTTAACCATTGTGTTACCGTGCCGCCCACATGGTGTGCACTGTGGGATTATCATACCAATGCTCTGTGTTGGGACATTGTAATGAAAAGTTTTCTTCCTCCTGATGTGCCCCAAGCCTGGTCCCAGATTCAGCTGAGTTGAGACGATTGGCATTGCCAACAGGAGAGCTGGGTCCTCATTGGCACATCTCAAAGCTGGACTCAGGAAGCAAGTTATCCCTCTCCACTGTGATGGAGAAAAGTATTTAAAGGTAAAAGAAAATCATAATTGCGGGTAAATTATACTTTACTTCCCGGTCAAAAATCATTGGGGCGGGAATAAAGACTGAAATGAACAATATTAAGGATCAGTGCCGGTTTGGGACTATACTTTTTTTGTTCACAGCTTGTTTTGGAAATCTCTTCTTTAGTGGCGAGAAAATTCAAAGGCAAGGGGTGTTTTCCCAAAAGTTTCATATCCATATCAACAAACTTCTCCAACATTCACCTTGCGATCATTTAGATTGGGGGGGGGGGGGGGTTCCGCCCCGATGCCAACTTAGTTAACTTGGATGGACAGAAATGCTGAATGGGCCTCTTTCTTTCATATAACATATAACACAATCTCGTGATTCCCTCCGCATCGAAAACTCGCTGTATCGCAGGTACTTTTCAAAAGACGTCCTACCTTTAGCTGAAAAGGGAAATACACCATTCCACAAACAACAATCTTTAAAACTCCTGTGTGTTGGAAAGTGGTCAGGGGCGAATAAATAAATATAAAACCAACATTAGAGCCAGGGTGGAAAGGTGTACAGTTTTGTCTTGGTGTACATCACGTCTTCGTTTTTCATAATGTAATTATCTTCGATCCAACTCTATCGTAGGACAAAGTGCATTCGTCCAATATTCGTCCAGAAATAGCAAGCTTGCAAAATGCTACCTTAAAGCACGACCTGTAATGGACAAAAGGTTACAGCTCTGAGATCAATATCATTTTTTTTGAACTGGGTTGTCTGGAACTCTGCTTAATAAATGTTGCTAGATCAAAATGCTGTTTTAATATTTGCTTTGTAATTTTGTGTTACAATATAAATTCATGTTTTTGCTGAAAATTTTGTTTAAACTGTTAGCTTTAATATTATTTTGTATATTGCGAACAATTTAAATATTAATGCTGAAGCCCATGGCCAACTTAACTCACCGAAAACAAGTGAATCAAAAGTGAATCGGAATTAATCAGGTCATAAACTTTCAACATTGAACCCAAAGTTCATGTTGACACATCTGTGTCCAATCTAAGAACCTAAAATATATCAACAAACTGGGTTTTAAAAGAGCCTGAACTTGGATATAAACTTGTTTGTAAATTTTGGTTGTGGCTTTACATTGTTGCTATAATTTCTAATCCATGATGTATCATCAAATGACAAAAGTATGTTGTTATTTTTATGTCAATGGCTGTCCTCAGATAGAACAACACTGGGATATATCTGGGATCTCAATTCTAGAACTATTCACAGACTGGAAAAACTTGACTTCACTATATGTCGCGAGACTGTTCTGTGGAATTGATAATAACTCCACATGTTAATTTTTTAAAATTTGTTCGCGGGATGTCGTGGCACTGGCATTTATTGTCCAATCTTAATTGCCCTTGAGAAGGTGATGGTGAGCTCCGTTTTTGAACCACTGCAGTCCATGCGCTGAAGGTGCACCCACAGTGCTGTTCAGAAGGGAGTTCCAACCTTTTGGCTCACGGACAGTTATGGAACAGTTCCAAGTCAGGATGTCGTGTGGCTTGGAGGTACATTTGCAGATGATGGTGTTCCCATGTATCTGCTGCCCTTGTCCTTCTGGATAGTAGAGGTCACAGGTTTGAAAGATGCTGTTGAAGTGAGTTGCTGCAGTGTATGCTGAATATGGTACATACTGCTGCCACTGTGCAGTTGTGGTGGAGGAACGGAATATTGAAAGTGGTGAATGAGATGCCAATCAAGCGGGCTGCTTTGTCGGGATGGTGTTGAGCTTCTTGAGTGTTGTTGGAGCTGCACTCGTTCATCAAGTGGAGAGTATTCAATCCCACTCCTGACTTGTGCCTTGGACAGACCTTGAGGTGTCAGGAAGTGAGTTCCCCACTGCAACATTCAAAGCATCTATGAAATGAAATGAATATCGCTTATTGTCAAAAGTAGGCTTCAAATGAAGTTACTGTAAAAAGCCCCTAATCGCCACATTCCGGCGTCTGTTCGGGGAGGCTGGTACGGGAATTGAACCGTGCTGCTGGCCTGCCTTGGTCTGCTTTCAAAGCCAGCAATTTAGCCCTGTGCTAAACCTGCTCTTGTAACCACAGTATTTATGCGGCTGGTTCATCTGATCAATGGTACCACTAGGATGTTAATAGTGGGGGGATTCAGCGATGGTAATGACATTGAAAGTGATGGGGAGATGGTTAGATTCTTCCTTGTTTGAGATGGTCATTGTCTGACACTTTTGTGGCACAAATGTTACTTTCCACTTTTCTGCCCAAGCTTGAATGATATCCAGGTCTTGCTGCAGATTGACACATACTGCTTCAGTAGCTGTGGAGCTTCAAATGGTGATGAACATTGTGCAATCTTTAGGAAATATCCCCACTTCTGACATTATGATGGAGGGAAGGTCATTGGTGAAACAGCTGAAGATGTTTGAGCCTCAGACACTACCATGAGGAACTCCTGCATTGATGCCCTGAACAGAGATGATTGACCTCCAGCCACCACAATCTTAATGTGTCTCCACCCAGTGGACAGTTTTCCCCTTAATTGAAAATGAAATGAAAATCGCTTATTGTCACGAGTAGGCTTCAATTAAGTTACTGTGAAAAGCCCCTAGTCACCACATTCCGGCGCCTGTTCAGGGAGGCTGGTACGGGAATTGAACTGTGCTGCTGGCCTGCCTTGGTCTGCTTTAAAAGCCAGCGATTTAGCCCAGTGTGCTAAACCAGTCCCTATTCCTATTGACTGCAGTTTTGCTCAGGCTGCTTGAGGCCACACCCAATCAAATGCTGCTTTGATATCAAGGGCAGTCATTTCCATCTCATCTCTTGAACTCAGCTCTTTTGCCCGTGGTTGGACCAAGGCTGCAATGGGGTCAAGAGCCAAGTGGATCCCAAACAGCATTAGTGAACAGGCAATTGCTGAGTAAGTGTTGCTTAATAGCACTGTTGATGACCCCTTCTATCACTTTGCTGCTGATCAGGAGTAGACTAATTGGCTAGTAGTATCTTGAGGAGGTGGCTCACTACCCAGAAAGCACAAGCCAGGTCTATAAAGTGGAGAAAACTAATGAATGTGACAGTCGAACTGTCCTTTTGTTTTGAGAAAATGAGATAGGGGTCCACTTGGACCAAAAATGGCTGCTCCTCAAGGTCAAATCCTGACCTAACTCCCAAGCACCCTAAAGGCAGTCGGTGCGATCCTCCATCCAGATGGTTATTTGCCATTAACTTGAGTTTGCGCCGGTTGTTTTAAAATAGTGTATACAGCACACAAGCAGCCATTTTTAAAAATAGAATCCCGACAGTGCACAAGGAGGCCATTTGGCCCATCAAGTCAGCATCGACCTTCCGAAAGAGCACCCTACCTTGGCACACTCCCCCGCCCTATCCCCATAGTCCCACTTAACTTGCACATATTTGGTAACTAAGGAGCAATTTAGCATGGCCAGTCCACCTAACCTGCACATCTTTGGATTATGGGAGGAAACTGGAGCACCCAGAAGAAGCCCATGCAGACATGGGGAGAATGTGCAAACTCCACATAGATAATCAGCCAAGGCCAGAATTGAAACCAGTTCCATGGCACAGTGAGGCAGCAGTGCTAACCACTGTGTCATTATGCCACCCCCACCGTTGGCCCAACCAGTCCATGCCTACACTTGTGCTTCACTTTCTATCATCATAACCCTGCATTCGTTCCCCACCCTATGCTTCTGTGGGCAGCACGGTAGCACAAGTGGATATCACTGTGGCTTCACAGGCAGGGTCTCAGGTTCGATTCCCCACTGGGTCACTGTCTGTGCGGAGTCTGCATGTTCTCCCTGTGTCTGCGTGGGTTTCTTCCGGGTGATCCGCTTTCCTCCCACAGTCCAAAGATGTGCAGGTTAGGTGGATTGGCCATGATAAATTGCCCTTAGTGACCAAAAAAAAGGTTAGAAGGGCTTATTGGGTTACGGGGATAGGGTGGAAGTGAGGGCTTAAGTGGGTCGGTGCAGACTCGATGGGCCGAATGGCCTCCTTCTGCACTGTATGCTCTATGTTCTCCAGCTTTCCCTTAAATGCATGAATACTATTCTCTTCACCTTCACTCTATGGTAACCAGTTTCATATTCTTTGGGAAAAGAAGATTGGCCTGAATTCCCTACTCTATGTCTGATGACTATCTTTTATTGGTGGCCTTTAGCTTTGCTCTTGCCCACAAGTGGAAACATTCTCTTTGCATCCATTCTCTTAAAAAGCTTTGATCATTTTAAAGATCTCTATTAGGTCTGCCCTCAGCCTTCCTTTTCTTTTTACAAGAGAAAGGAGAGTCAGCCTGTTCATCCTTTCAAATTGTTGTAGAATCCAGCCCAGAATTAAACCACTTTAGAAATGCTGAAATAGTCAACTGCTCGTTCAGGGCAGTTAATAAATTTATTTTTCAATGTGTCTAATATTTGGAGGAAGTGAATGTTGATGAAGAATGGAGGCATTTGGGGAGGGGGTATTGTAGTTGTATTGTAACTGGACTAGTAATCCAGAGACCAGGATAATGCTCCAGGGAAATGGGTTTGAATCCCGCCAGAGCAGATGGTGGAATTTCAATTCAATAAAAATCTGGAATTAAAAGTCTAATGAAACCATTGTCGATTGTTGTAAAAACCCTATAGGGAAGGAAATTTATCATTCTTACCTGGCCTGGCCTACATGTGACTCCAGACCCGCTGCAATGTGGTTGACTCTTAAATGCCTTCTGCGATGGGCAACAAATGCTGGCCCAGCCAGCGACGCCCACATCCCATGAGCGAATAAAGAGAAAAAATTTGGCCCATCATGTCTGTGAAAAGAGATATCCAAACCTCATCAGACTTTCCAACTCTTGATTCATAACCCTCTAGGTTACAACACTTCAAGTGCATTGACAATGTATTTTTACATGTGATTTCTATCTCTACTATTCATCCAGGCAATGAGTTCCAGACCCCATCCTGTGAGTGAAGAAAAATATTTTGAATCCTCCTCCAATTCTTCTACCAATTACATTAAAGTCATGCCCTCTGGTTATTGACCTCCCTGTCAATGGAAATAAAGTCCTTCCTATCCAATCTATTAATGCCCCTCGTAATTTTTACACCTCAATTAAATCTCTCCTCAGCCTCCTGCCTATCCAATCGTGCCTCGTAGCTAACATTTTCCGTTCCCGCCCGACAGCATCTGAGTAAATATTCTGTAACCTTCCTGTATTGTGGCAACCGAATCCGTGCAGTCCGGTGACCTAAGTACTGGTGCTAAAAATTAGCTTTAAGATTGGGAACTCTGCGCACCTATCTGAGAAGAGCTCTTTCACCGTTGGATCTGAGTGTGAGCCACAGTTAAGAGTATAATTCGGGTTCTGTCTGACCCCATTACACAGATACCAATCTGCATCCGCTGTCTGTATTGACGTGTGAAAAGTCAAGCTACTAATTGGCAGTAATCTAAGGAAAATAAAAATACTTGCGTGCACTCCTAAGACTTCCATCTCACCATGATTTAATGTTGCGAGGATGGACAGGTGGGATTCTTTAAATTAACACTTACGTGTGAATTGATAAAGTGCCCAGAAGACCCAGACAGACCAGATCAAGCTCGTATTGCAACAGGCTAGAATCATCCTGCACCCAGAACCGAACCCAGGCCATGCTGTATCCCCCAGTTCGGGTGATCTTACAGAGATTGGCGAGTGTGCTGGGAAGTAAGGCTGCAACAACAACACGTTATTCCGATGCCTTCAGGTCGAAGCGGCAAAATAACTGTGTGGGTGATGGCATCTTCAAGCTTCGTCTGCGTCACGAGATGTCTATCGCACCGGAATCCAACAATTCAGAGTACTTTAAAACCTTTACACTTCCCAAGATTAAATAAATCGCCTGCTTTCAGGGTTAGGTGTGGCACTTGACTGTCGCTGGGGATGGGTTGGGGTAGTTAACATCAGTGAACTGTTAGTAACAGAGAAAGGCGACTGACCATAGGATGATAGCATGGGTGCCAGATACAAGAATCCGGCGCAATGTGTTATTTTGAAGAGCAGGGTTTCCTGACATTGGTATTGTTGTCAGCCCAGTGAAAAGTCCATTAAAAGTACAACGAAGACATTTGAACGTTAAAATTGAGGGTGCTGTAGATTTTATAACTGGTAATTGAACATTAGCTGAGAACTATTCCGCGAGGTTTGAAATCTGCTTCAATGCTGCAGTTTTATTTGCTCTTGCATAAAATGTGGGGTTTTATCACGGAATCAAAACTTAAAAGCCAAGAGCAATCAATGGAGGTTGTTCGCAAATTTATTGCAACAATTACTTCTCGGCAGAAGAATAAACGCTGCAAATCGAAACTTAATTACTGGGAAGGAATCAAGAAATCACATCCCATCATTTGCCAGTCATTCGTGACTTCACTTGACCAAACCATATTTCAGCTCAAGGGAACTAAGCATCCCGCACATTGGAGTTTGCATTTGCATTTTATTCAACTGATAGAGACAAAGGTTGACATACGGAAACAACACAATATCAAGTCCTCACCACATGTAAGGTCAACCGAGTATTAATAATAGTACCATTTTCAGTCAATGGAGCACAGCATTTCTGAATTCCCAGCTCCATTGAAAAGGTCGACTTACACGAACATTTGGAAAAATCTACTTTTAATCGTTTGGTAGTACGGAACTTGAAAATTGTTGAAAAAAGACACATGTCGTTGAAGCTTTTTGGTCTTGCACTCATTGGGACAATTCGCAAGAATACCAAGTGTTAAAGAAACAACAATTTATCCCTGGAAATGCCTTTACCAAAGTCCACTTGCCAACCAATCAGCACTCTTTTCTCATGAAGTACACGTTGTTGTTCCCTTTACATTTGGTATTCCTGCGTGTACAAGACCAAATGTTTTGACAACATGACCTTTTTCAGCAATACTCAAAATCTACTTTGTTTTTGCATTTAGCCGTAAACTTAAAGCAATAGATTAATTTTGCGTTCGTGCAAAATTTTGCATGCTGAGTTGAATGTTTTATGCCCTTGTTATGTCCCTTGTTTTATGTTTTGTGCAAATAAATATCTATGCATTCTAAAGCAAATGTTTTTGGAATGTTACCTTCATGATAAAGATTATTATTATAATAATAATTATTAAGTGGATTTCAAACCCCTTAGCAATGTTATTTGTATAATTTGATGATGGAAAAGGTATATTTTCGTATAACATATATGTCATCGTGGATAAAATATTGATGTAGCGATTTAGACTCTCTGAAATATAAATGATTTCGTTAAACTTTTATAATAAATCAGAACATGCGTCTATGCGAGGAGACAGTGATTTCCCTCCTGGTGTCTATGGACCTAATTCCAAAGGCTGCTCAAATGTTAAGCAGTCCATTTGTGTGCTGAAGCTGGGTGAAGACTGATGGCATGTTGCATGATAGTGAATGCACTGCACTTTTACCAGCAGTTTGCCATTGCTTTGGGACATCTAAGAACGTCTCGGTGCATCCAGATATAGGGACGGTGACAAAAGCTATTATAAAATAAAGAGGTTGACTTGCCATCTTGAGTTGCTCTCCGGATCCCTTCTTCTCTTCGCTTTCTCCCCTCGCTGTCTCCTTCAGTCTGTTTTTAAATGCTAATTCACATGGGTGTGCTTTTCACTTCACTCTCACATTTATTTTCACCTCTCGAAACTACACGTACCCCCCCCCCCCCCCCCCCCCCCGGCCCGTCACTTTGCCCTGTGTTCTTTCTCGTTCCCACTTTCTGCACTCATTAAATCTGATAGAAGACCATCTCCTCCCCAATTCTCCATTACATGTTGTTTCTTATCATTCTTCGTTTTTCTTTCTGTTCGCTGTTACTTCCCCCCCCCCCCCCCCCCCCCCATACTTTCCGCGTGTGCGCGTTCAATTCCCCGTTACTGCTGCTGTCTCAATCATACGGTCCAAAAAAACTCATCCACTTTTGTTGATGTTTATTTTACCCTTTCCTTTCTCTACTCCCAGTGATCCTCTCTTCGGCGTCTAAACTGCTGCTCTGGGGGTGGGCTTAACAAACTACAATGAGGAGATTGAAACTGCTAAACATGTAGAGAATGCATTTGTATTGATCCTGTTGAATCAAACTAGTTCTTTGAAGCAGCAGTTAAATGCATTTGGATTTTTTTTTACACACTGCACATGTCAACATCGGCATTCACAAGATCCTGTTAAAATATTGAACTACGATTCATGATCACATCATATCATCACTTCAACCAACGTTGTTGTCACTCATTTTCATTTGAAGAATTGTTTGCATCTCTTTAATGAGTGTAAATATAGATCCAAGAGCCCGGTTACCCCGAGATACACTAGTTGCATGTTATTGATGTGTATAGAGCAGTGAGAGAAATTAACTCATAACAACTGACAGCTCGGTTCGATTTGCTTATTCCTACATAAAATTTTAATTTAATCGTTTATTTCAGGTTTAAAATGCAACAACCTACCTAGTCCGCAAACGATTTAAGTCACTTGGATACTTCAGCCTGGTGCCTATAACAAGAGAAATGGTTTTGTAGCGGCTTTCTACCATTCTTATTAAGCAGGTGTAACCTTAAAGTATACTTACTTGCCCCATTAACTTTGCATTTTCACAAGAATAAACTTCTTGTACCTGGGGGTTACCAGTTGTAAATGAACAGGCTTTAGAGGATTTTAAAAAGAAATTCTGCTGCTATATCGACTGAACTCATACAGCATGGACGTTTCAAAGTTTCGTGTCATATAACAGTTTTCCAAGTCCCAATCTTCTATGAATCTGAACGTTGAACTAAATATGCAAATTGATCTTGTACAGGAGGGAGCATTTGCGCGGGTAGGGAACAGTTTTGCTCCTATATATCACATTCTGAACAGTGACTGCTGAAATAAAACATGAGCTGGAATCACCATTCTGCAAGAACTTGTCCATATAAAAATATTGGTCTTTTATCGCCTACTAAAAATGAAAATCAAAGTAGATATCATAATTAAATAACAACAGATAGAAACTAATGAAGATCCAACTTTCAGAGACAGTTAGAGTAACTCGCCCGACTGTGTTGTTTTTCTCTTATATATCTTATACAGAAAATCGTTTCCTTCCAATAATTTAAGATCCTGAAGAAATGTTGTCAGCACATTATTTCGGACACACAGAAACCAATTTATAATTGTAACAACTCGAGGCACTGTAATGTTCTGCCATGCTGTACTATAAATATATCAGAATTTAGTCCTAAACTTTGATTCCAAGATCAGCCCTAGTTAGCCAGTATAATTACTGCCACTTTAAAGATCTAATGTAACATCTGTTCCTGGGAACTGATGCATTGCATACTGAAGGGCGCTGTGAACAGTCCCAAAGAAGAATAAATCAACCCTGTTGAAATTTTATAATAGATTAAACAAATTGGACAATCCTCGTTAATTAGTACATAATTCCAGTGTTTAATTACCTCTCTGATGAGGTATCAAAAGTAGTATTACGTTCGTGTTAATAACCTTCTGCGAGAGCTACCTTCTACATTGCACCGTTCTTTATCAGATACTAAAGGGGAGGGAATATCCACTTCAAATTGCCATAAGTATTAGACTTCATGTAGACAAGCTTTCATGAATGACACATGTACAATTTATAGAAACAAGATATTAGCCCGCTGCTTCTCAATTTTTTCACTATTATGAAAACTAATAAATTTGTCAACTGGAATTACGCATACAAATCAGATGAGGCACAGCAGATTACATATTGAAGTTCTGTGTCTCTCGAGCCTAAATGAAATTTCAATCTAATAATTCCTCTCTGCCCAGGTCATAATTTGCTTAGAGATGTTGCTCCACTTCTTTCCGGGTCCAATGAAAGCGCAATTCGCTCGATAATTAAATGATAGTCAGGCTTTTAAGTCTGATTTATTTTGTTTCGTCGTGCGTTAAGAGTGGTGGAGCAAGTGGTGCAATATCATTTCTTGATTCCCACTCAAATTGCATGGAGGAATGTTACAAAAAGTCAAAACCCTCAACAGCTTAACAGGCAACACGGAAGATAGATGCAAAATTTGGTAAATATTTTGCAAGGTTTGGAGTTCTGAGCATTTAAATATCAAACATTATATATATAAAATATATGCTATTTCCCTTATTTAAAAATGTTTTAGAGTCCATTCTGTTGCCATAAATTGGAAATTCAGCAATATTGAAAGATATTATTGAAGTCCCTGCACCACAGGTACATAAAACCAAAGCAACATCATGTCGTGAGCTTGCCAAAAAATAAAACAAAACATGAATGCTGCGGCTGATGTTACTTGCGATGAACATCTACGAGCTGATAATCCACTGACGGTATCTATAGATCGGCAATTCTGCAGGGAAAACAGAATTGGTGTGGGGCGATCATCAAGCTTTATTTAGGGGCTGCTAACCATCGTGCGCGTGCGGCTAATTGGGCGAGGAGGGAGGGAGAGCATCCTCCCGCATGCGTGTCATTCCGGAGGGGCAATGCTAATGGAGAGAGGTGCAGGCTCTGAGGGGGTTTGTTTCTTTTCTGGTTCCCACCAGGTGGGGAAAGCCGCGACAGGCTGGAGCGCGAGCGCCTTCCCGCCACTTGAGCCCCCAGTGCAGCCAAGGCGTCGCGCGGACCAATAGGCGCTCAGCATCGGCACAGGGCACCACGCGCACACTGACATATACACACACACCACACACACAGATACACACAGACACGCGCGCACACACACACACATAGCAAGAAGCAAAAGTCCCTTCATGTCTTTCCACGAGCTACCTGCTCAAGCAAGGTGTGCAGCAGCAGGGCCAGCGGCGCGAGACTCGCTCACCTCCGCGCCACATTCCAAACAGGCGCCCCGCGCCAGCCGGGTGGCAGCAGCAGCGACGGCGGCGGCGCGAACCTCGTCCCCGGTCCCCGCGCGAGCGCCCCGCGCCCAGCGAGCCGCCGCAAGATGATGATGATGATGCCGCTGAACGGGAAACAGGCGTTCGGCATGCCGCCGCCCCCCTCGTCCAGCCTGGCAGAGCCCAAGTACTCCAGCCTGCACGCCTCGCCTCCCTCCAACTCGTCCTCCACACCGACCAGCAACAGCGGCGGCTCCGAGACGATGTGCCGAGTGTGCCTGCCAACAGCACCGGTATGTATCTGCATAATCACCGCTTAAAGGCACAGTCTGACAGCCCCCCTCTCCCTCTCTGTCTGCTTGATGTTTTTTTCATGTCTGCACAGCAAATCACCCAACACCTCGGATACTTTCAACTTATGTATTCAAACTGTCTTGCCTTTCATATTAATTTTTATGACCTGGGTGGCGTGTGTGTGTGTGTGTGTGTGTGTGTTTTTAGCATTCTGGAAATGTTTTAATCCTGGAGTGGAGAGAATTCCCTGCTGACAGGAATGTCTGCATTCTATTTGCAATTGCAGAGCAATATATTCGGCGGGCTGGATGAAACTTTGGTGGGCCGAGCGGAGGCGCTGGCGGCTGTGGAGATTGGAGCTCAGAGCAGCAAGAACCAGCCGTTCAAGCCGGACGCCACCTACCACAACATGAACAGCATCCCGTGCAGCTCGAACTCGTCCTCGGGGCCCATCAGTCACCCTCCCCCCCATCACCATCACCACCATCACCACCACCACCATCACCCGCACCACCAGCACCCGCACCAGCCTCACCAGAACCTGGATGGCGAGCTGCTGGAGCATATCTCCCCCGGCCTGGGGCTGCCCACCATCACGGCTCCGGATGGCAGCGTGGTGTCTCCGCCGCCGCCCCCCGGCCCCCCTCACATGGCCGCCATCAACCACATGCACCAGGCCATGAGCATGGCGGCTCACGGCCACGGCCTGGCCGCCTCGCACCCGGGCCTGGGCTGCATGGGCGAGGTGGACGCCGACCCCCGCGACCTGGAGGCTTTCGCCGAGCGCTTCAAGCAGAGGAGGATCAAACTGGGGGTGACCCAGGCGGACGTGGGCTCGGCCCTGGCCAACCTGAAGATCCCCGGGGTGGGCTCGCTCAGCCAGAGCACCATCTGCAGGTTCGAGTCGCTCACCCTGTCCCACAACAACATGATCGCCCTCAAGCCCATCCTGCAAGCTTGGCTGGAAGAAGCCGAGAAGTCTCACCGGGAGAAGCTCAGTAAACCCGAGCTCTTCAACGGCACCGACAAGAAGAGGAAGCGCACGTCCATCGCCGCGCCGGAGAAGAGGTCCCTGGAAGCTTACTTCGCCATCCAGCCCCGGCCATCCTCCGAGAAGATCGCCGCCATCGCCGAGAAGCTGGACCTCAAAAAGAACGTGGTCAGAGTCTGGTTTTGTAACCAGAGGCAGAAACAGAAACGGATGAAATACTCTGCAGGTCACTAGTCTGACTTCAAGGGGCAAAAGAGCGAGAGACACAGACTGGAACTTTTCCCCCTACCTGATGTATAGTTCAACTGGACTTCCTGAATCTACAAGGACCTTGTTCTGGGCCGTGAACAAGTAAGATAATTTTCTTTCTTTCTTAATGCCACCCACTGCCACCGAAACAGGACAAGTCGAAGCCCGATTGTGAATGGGTGTAAACTGAGAATTGCAGTTTGCAGATGCGAACAAATGAAACAATTTCTTTTTTAATCGTAACTCACACCGTTTACAAACACAAAACTGAATGAGGACCCACTGAGCTGAAATGACAGTGTTTGCAGAATTGCTGTTACATTGATTTGAGCTTCATGTTTTGGATTGTGTTCGTTCTTTTATTCTTCCAACTATCACCTTTTCTACACCCACGTTCCCTCTGTGCCCTGAAACGAACGGGGGAAGACCAATCTGAGTGGTTAAGCTGCAGTACTGTTCCCCCTCGCATTTGATGGAGGATCTCGTGCAATCGATTGTTTAGGGATTGCACAAATGCTTTTTCCCCCACAGAGCTCTTCCATCATCATAGGAAACCTACAACCTTGTCACAATTTTGTTGGGAAATTGTATCTCTGTGCTCAGCATTCCTCAGCCTCCTACTGTATCATTGGGGGCGATCGCCCCCAAATTTCCCGTTAAATATCACTCTGAAACCCCTTTCCCACTCAACACAAATGCTCTCCGCCATACACGGAGATGGCTGTTGTGAGCAGCCAGGAAATCTCTCCGTGTCTGAAGGCTATTATTAGATTAGTGCCAAACAACCTAAGCCTGAATTATTCATTCAGACCGTCTACAAAGTTAATTTCGTGTTCACTTGAATTAATTCCGCCTGTTTAATTCAAGTTGTGATAACAGCAGGGTAAATAAAAGGATTATTTAATTATTTAATGTTTAATACAGTATGTTGGTTGATAGAGTGTAAGAAAAATCGATTGGAAAATAAGAAGTGTCCGTGTATCTTAAGGGCATACCGGTAATAAAGAATAATGAAACGCCATTCTATGATTTTTGGTTGAAAACGTGTCACACCCCCCCCCCCCCCCCCCCCAAAGAAGGCAAATAAAAATGAT
Source organism: Scyliorhinus canicula (assembly GCF_902713615.1). NCBI lineage: Eukaryota > Metazoa > Chordata > Chondrichthyes > Carcharhiniformes > Scyliorhinidae > Scyliorhinus > Scyliorhinus canicula. Next base: position 194,237,499 of record NC_052148.1, read on the forward strand.
TCATCATGTATATATTTGTATAAAATTTAATATTATTTATTTCGTCAAATTTTTTGTTCCTGGGGATTCCCTCTTGCATTTCTGTGACAACGCACAAAAAAGGATCAAGTCTTGGCTGTAAAGATTTGATCAAAGTAACTAATCTTTGTCGATCGATCATTAAAAATGCAACATAGATGTAACCGTCGTGGGGTCTGTTTTGATTCTGAATGGGGTTTATTTTTAATTCATGCTTTTTGTTTTGTTTACTGGAGGGAAGAGGATGTAGAGGTGCATTTATAGAAGTTAAAATAAAACTGCACATTTTAATGACCATGGGCGATTGATGCACTGCTGAAATACCTTGTTGTTTGGTACTGGCCTATCTTTTTAAAATAAATATTAAATAAAGGTACATGTATATTGTAAATATCATTCGATGGACTTGATGCACATATAGATATATTCTTACAAATTTGGATGTGTTGCTGTTATAGCAGAAACATTTTTACGTGACGAGCGCACGATTTCTGTATGGCGTATGGCGTTTTAAACATTTTGTTTCTTTGTTTGCTCTATAGAGGTTTTTCCATTTCATTTATTGGTGTAATTTAATGTTAAGTTATTGACATTCCCGTTATTAAAATGACTTATTTCATTAAGCAATTCCTTTGACTATTCTTTCGAAGTTGAGTTATTTTAGTAAAATATGTTGTATGTTTTCATCGCAGATGTGTTCCTGAGTATTTGTTTAACTATCTTTTTGGATGTAGGTAGTTTTACCAGTAAAATAAATAAATTGACTTTTGATTTCTTCGCATGAAATAAACATCGTGTTTTTGAAATAAAACCCATAGGCTCCTAACTGTATTTTTAAAATAATATGCAGTTTTCATAGATTTAAAAAAAATCACTGTACCTTTTACTTTACATGTAAGATTCCGCACAGTCTTTAAAATAAAAAAAAGTGATCTATTGACTTTATTGTTGATTTTTATTGCTGAATAAGTGGCATAATAGAAAAGGTTAAAACCTTTACAGCAAACCCTGAATGTGATTTCATTCGATATTGTCCCTTCCATATGAATATTATATTTTATGATATGTAAAGTGGCGGTTCAAGGCACCAACTAAACTTTTGCTTTGACTAACGGATGTATTTGTATTGTGAAAATAACAAATAAAACGTGCTCCACTAATGCACGTGCATTATCTGATACAAGTTATTTTAACCCACAAACTAAAGCGTCTTTGCTTAGTAGTTATAGAGACATGATCCTGTTGTTAATGCTTTGGCAGTTAATGCTTGGATTGCCAGTGAGGGGTAAAAGGTACCTCGGAGAGATTGCAAATATTCTATTAGACTCCAATCAGAGAGTCTGTGGAGAGTAGGATCTGTCCCAGGAGCTCCAGGCTGCCAGATGTCAAAGCTCGGCGCTCTCAGACTGCCGGCAAGCGGGCCTCTTTCACAACGTCCACATAACCTGTTTTGCAACGGATCAGTTGTCCAAGAGAGGAATGCTTTAATGATAAAACAACACCTACAAAAATCTAACGCGTGTGGGTGAGTGCACGATTGGAATTTTTAGACAATGGCTGGTTGTTAACAGCAAAATACTGGGGACTGGGGAATTAATGCCACCTAGAGTCAGCTATGAAAAAGCCTTTGTGGTTTTAACTCAACGTGCAACATATTTCTAATAAACACACACACCAGTAGAAACCAAATGGTCTTCCAGTTTTGAGGATTAAACTCAATTCAGAATTATCCAGTGGGTAACTGGAGCCTTGTTGAAACTAGATGTTCACTATCGTTGGCAATCATTGGAATACCCACATTGGTCTTTTATAGAAATACAGCAGTTACTACAGTATTCATGTCGAAATGATAGCTAATAATAATAGGATTAGTGCCTTCAGTTCAGAGTTACTTTATTTATCCTTTCCCCCTGTAGACTAATTAAACAGTGACCCACATCAGAGTGCATAATTCCCCATAGCTGCATCACAAGACTCTATTAGCACCTGTAAATTTATTATTATCTGCATGGAATTAGTAGAAATATTGAACCCGCTCATCATTCAAGTCTAAATAAATTATGTCAAGTTATAGTTGTATTTGAAGGCAACAGAAAAGTTGCTCACTGAACAACAGAATTGTTCTGAAGGATTACAGACAGCGAGCGAGTTCACGGAGGCGGCTCCCCAAAGTCAATATTATTTCAAATGGAATGTGCCCCCAAAGCCTGTCAAAAATAGATCGTCCTTATTTTACAGCAGATTCCTTCGTTGTTTTTATTAAGCAAATCTGTAACGAAACGCAAGGTTGTTAACATTAAAGCCAGTAGCAATGTGGTATGCTCTCATTTGTTAGCTTGAGCTGTTTCATCGGCCATTTACACTGCATTGCTCAAATATGCTAATATTCGTACTGATATACGTTCAGTACCAACCCAACCTGATCTTACAGCTATAGCCATACAAGGTGATATATAAACGCAAACAGGTATAAGTCATTTCATAAACCCTAAACAAACGATGATTCATTTATTTTGCATTACCACTTACCATTCCTCCCTACCAGTTTTGGACTTGTGTATTCGGCTCACGTTTCCCTTGTTATGCCTTGTGCACATTGCTGCATTTGTTGATTGATGCGAGGCCAGCCATAAATACAAACACACACTGATCACGTTTTATGAGGTCAATGTTTTGTCCTGTTTGGGGAAAGCTTACGGCAGAGTTAGCAAACAATCGTCCAACTTTAACAGATCTTTATCAATTTCAGTTTTACGAACTCGGTTTTCTTCTGCTTATTCCATTATTTCATGTGCTTTGGAAATATTGGAGCATGGGTGGCGAACGATCATTTTTAATCGTCCACCTCCACGTAAACTCACCGTTCATCTCGTGACTGATATGATGTTGTCATCCCTCCTCCGGTCTCATAAATGTTGATATGGACGAGGCAAAATACAAACATGCACATCAGTTAATCTTTAAAGGACTATCTGATTTGGACTATCTGAGTTGGAAAGGAGGTGAAAAACATATTGAGTGTAAAACTACATCATTTGCTGGCTTTTATTAAGAGACCTAGACGCGATTATCAGCGAAATGTAATGATTCAAGCCTGAAATCCACGCAGATCTTAACAAGTGACAGCTGTTAGTATGAAGCAGACCATGCAACTGGACATTTGCACCCGGAGACAAGCACGTTTACTCAAAGCTGTAAAGTTGCCTATTTAAGGAATATGAATCGTAACTGCAGTTATCCTTCCGCGATTAATTACTGAAGAGATTACAGATCTCGTCAATTACCATAGAGGATCATAAATATCGCACATCACACATATCGGGAAATACTGAACAACAGTGGCCAGCTCACGTTATCACTATTTCTGAGTCTAGCTCTCTTTAGAGGGTACCTCGAGATTCTGAACTGTTAATAGTAATTACAAATACATTTTGCGATCGTGGGAACCGTATTCATTTTGAACCTTATGGTTTTAGGAAGATATCTTTCATAATGCCTCCTGTAGGTGATCCATTTTCTTATGATTTGATTTCCTAATACTGCACATAGCCGCATATAAGTACACGGCCTTCTGAGGCTTTTCGGCCAAGACAAACCCCTGGACTAAATGGACGGAGGATTTCTGAAGTTCTGATTATTAAGGTTCGAAGTTAAATATTATAACTTCTTTATGCCACCAACTATTTTGAGACGACACATGTTATTTACTCTCTCCGGTTACTGGTTTCTTAATTTACATTTGATTGTAATTATTGTATCGTGCCTCGTGCTTATGTTTAGCGAGGAAAGTAGGAGTAACCTGCGCTTTAACAATGAGCTGGTAGTACTTAGTAATTACTGTTCTAAAGACGTCTGAAAGGACAAGTCTGAATGTAGCAATGGTGCCAGTAAAATATTACAGATTAATCAGATCATTATAAGCATCACCAAGAGAGAGAGGAGTTTGTGTCAAATTAACCAATGTAACAAGGACCCGGAGAAGAATCTAAACTTTGCATCGCCCTCTAAATGAGTCATTCACTAAAAGGCTATTACGGGAATTAATAAATTACACAGCGAATTGCGGAATCCAGATAATTACAACGAATAAGTAAGTAATCATTAGTTATCTCAGCTAATTACTCTGGGTCACAGAGAGTTGGAATGTGAAATCCTCACCGGGAATTAAAATTAACTTTGCATAGTGCTCGTCTTTGCTTGACATCCCCAATCTAGTCACATGTCAGCTCCCGAGTGAGGAAATACTCCGTTAATTTAAGAGCGGAGGAAGGAATCTCAATGCGAAAATACGAATTGAGATTGACTTTATTGAATATTTCCATTTTTTTAACATTCAGGCACGTTTCCTTAATGTAAAACATTTCTAAACGTATTTTTAATAATGTACCGAGTTTTCAGTGTAATTATTTGCAAACTCTTCATTTTTAATGTAAACTCGTATAAATCCAACATCTATATGCTTAAAATGTTCAATTATCCCCCATTTGAGTAATTTCATTGTCCCACAGAAGGAATATCTTATACTTTCAATCTCCCTCATATCATAAAATATTCTTGAATACTTTCACACTAACAATTATAATACCGAATTCATATATTTACTCTTGTGTGAGTTTGTTTACCCTTAATTAGGCAAGGTACTTTTTTATGAACGAAGGATTTAAAAAAAAAAATACATTTCGTGCTATTCTTTGGTGCTGATAAAATTTTAATGAAGTCTGGGACCAGTGGAGCACTGCCTTGGGACTGGCAGAGAATATTTTAACTGTACATTTACAACAACTGTCTGCCGACAAAGACACGACTGCTTTTAATCTCGAATTAACAAAACTACAGAATAAAAGTTGAATTTTACAGACCCCTCCTATCCCAAAAAACGCATCATTTTGCAAATGAAACCAGATCCTATTTTCTCAATGTTTTTCTCAAACAGCTCTAAACCACGCATAGAGGTCTCCAATTACCTTTTCGTTAATAATAGATGGTTTTGGTATAGAGGTGGCATTATATTGTGCTTTTGGACGTTTTTTTAAAAATACGGTTAATGTAATATTAATCGGTTGTAGTGGTATAAGAATGCCTGGTGTTTTTTTTCCAACCAGAAATCAACGGAGACGGGACGTGAGTGAAGGCAAAAAAAAAATGCCGCGTGTGTAATTGTATTTCTAAACAATGCTTTAGGTGAGTAAATGAAAATATTCTGTATATGTTAAACCTGAGTTCGTGTGTGATCAGCTCAGTGGTATTTAATGTTAATGTATGCCTTCCATGCGCTCATTAAGATAGAGGATTTAACGTTCTGGGAATAAATACGGATCACCCTTCAAGATAAACTCATTTATAAATAGTGAATACGAATGGGTGAAAAGGCAACCAATATTGCAGCCGAATCAATGTATATTTAAACTGACAGGCTGCCCGCAATGAATGACTATGCAAACATATAAGGTAACATTGGTGGAGCATCATCTCAGCCATTCAATGTAAACACAAAATAGTCGAAGAGGGAGATACATTAAGGTGAAATTATAATAGCGAACCTTTTGAGATGCAAAATATAAAACAATATATTCCTAAATCGCAATATGTAGGAATGTTCCCAGTTGCTAACCTAAAAGAACGACATTCCCCACTAATTTTAATTGATAATTCAATGAATAGGTGATTGTAAATCACTGATTCCGCTATTTGTAGTACAGTTGTAAGGAAATAAAGTTGTAAAGCTACATTCTCCCCGTGTTTACATGGGTTTCGCCCACACAACCAAAAGATGTGCAGGGTAGGTGGATTGGCCATGCTAAATTGCCCCTTAATTGGAAAAAATGAATTGGATACTCTAAATTTGTTTTTTAAAAAGTTGTAACGCTGATACTTCTCCATCGTTATAGCGTTTTACGTTTCAAAAGAAAGCAACTGGATTCTTGTTGTTTTGGTTCGTATGGAAAGAATAAACAGAAAGTACACAATCCACGTTAATGTTAAATGCATATTTATATATCGTTCACAATACACGCAAGGGCGCTCTATTTCAGTTCTGAAAACCTACGATTTAGCAACCCAAGAATTTCACATATTATATTTTTTTCAACCTGTAGCCAAGAATAAGCTATATTAATGAACTAATCCAATGATTTCAGGCTCTTGCTCTATTTAGCTTGTCGATATTTAGAAGGACCCTGTTAGCATTTAGTTCTTGGGTTTCCCACAGTCCTAATGAGACCAGCATGTCCTCGGTATCTATCTATCTATCTATCTATCTATCTATCTATCTATCTATCTATCTATCTATCTATCTGTCTGTCTGTCTGTCTGTCTGTCTGTCTGTCTGTCTGTCTGTCTGTCTGTCTGTCTGTCTGTCTGTCTGTCTAACTATCTATCTATCTATCTATCTATCTATCTATCTATCTATCTATCTATCTATCTATCTATCTGTCTGTCTGTCTGTCTGTCTGTCTGTCTGTCTGTCTGTCTGTCTGTCTGTCTTTATCTATCTATCTATCTATCTGTCTTTATCTATCTATCTATCTATCTATCTATCTATCTATCTATCTATCTATCTATCTATCTATCTATCTATCTATCTATCTATCTATCTATCTATCTATCTATCTATCTATCTATCCATCTATCTTCAGTGTATCTTTGTATATTTCCCACCATTTCCCCTGTGTATTTTCCATACTGTGTCCACGTGCCCTTTATCTGATACCCTCCATGTAGTCTGCTGGTATTCTGTTTATGACAGAATAACATATTTCCACTTTTACAACACTGCTCACATCAGTTACTTTCATGTTAGCATTGCTTCCCCGAAATTATACGGAAGTAAACACATGGAGCAAAATATTTAAAAGCCACAGCAGAGACGCGCGCCTTTCCAATCTTTAACTGTAATGCTATCTGGTAGTATATCTGTAGGACCTATCGCACATTTGTCTTTTAAAGTTTCCATGTATTGGTTATTTATATTAAATGATCTGAATTAGTTATAGTAATGTAAAATGTAACCGTTGGCACCGAACAGAAAGAACATTTTCAAATTAGAGCAGCCGAATAAAGAATAAGAGGGAATCTATATCTGAGCGAATATAGTTTATTATAACAGGAGATAATGGTCGCTACATAGGCGCCATCAGATTTGTAACAATATAAAGAACAAATATCAGAGTTTTTACACTTAAACAATAACTGATGTTTATATCTAACACACATTAGATCTTAAGGCCCATAATAACGCTGTATGTCTTAACAGTGGGGAATAAAGATGATTTTTACAATTACGTTTAAAAGTAACACACCATTAATACAATCTGATCAATTTAAAAATGAAAATTAATCGGAAACATGGCATTAACAGCAGTAAAGAAGCGACATTAATTGTTGCAAACATATTTCATGATCTCATTAAATGTCACATTCAATATTTGGGGTATAAGCACCTTATCTAATCAACAAGTCCATTATAATTTTGGTAGCGAGAAACGCTATTTTTGATGTTAGGTTAAGCGAGGCAAGGCTGTCATCTCAGTACACAGGTACAATGTCATTCAAATCCTTCATCTGGAAAAGGCACCGTCAGACTTGAGTCCATGACGAATCCGAATTGGAATGTTAGAAGAGACAATGCATTGGGGCTACCTTTTAAAACGATACGTACCGAAATGCATGTCAAAACCAGCACCAACATCGACAAATAACAACGCATTCCCACATTTATACGTCAGAATGACTGAACAGAGCACATTTTCTCAAATGTCCCAATACATCATTGTAATAATTTGACAAATATTAATAATAAACAACCAACCAACGGAAAGCCTGTTATCCCCCACATTCATTTCTGAAGGGATGATATCCCCATGTTTTATTTCATATGATATGACCTTTCCACTAATGTGAATATATGTTTAATAGACCGTCACTTGAAAGATGAAAAGAATTATTTTGTAGATCATGGGTCTCCCTTTTGCATACCTCATTCACCAATGGGTAGCCCTTTATCTTCTACCTCAGACTGGACTGCAGCATTAATAACCACGAGCCTCGAAACATATTCTTGCTCATTAATATTATTTCGCACCAAAAATCTGAGCTGATACATAAGACTGTAATAGCATACATTCAGTGTAACAACTGCATCCATAAAGAATGCATGGAGTGATATGCAGACTTCAGTTTCAAAATAATAAGCAGACACCTCCGGGATTACCTCAGTGCTTCAGCAACATCCATGTTCAAAGCATGAGCTAGGCTGGGCTACTTAGGGCTGCATTTGAAAATAACATGGATGGGATCATCATAATTTGAATTAGGGTTTGATCTAAGAATAGATGCATATTCTATATTGGATGTATATTGTGCAGCCCCTTGTCAGCTACATTCTGCCGCAGATCTATTAATCATTTCCACAAGGAGTGCCAGTATGTCAGGGCTTTACTCGCTCCTCAGTTTATACAGAACGGAATCATTTACATAAAGTCCTTTAGGCAAATAACTGTTGGGGCTCTAATTTATATCTGATCGAAAATTAGCCGTCATTATGCGCTCCATTAGCACTGTCTTTAATGTGGTTCTAAGCACCATTTGTCAAGGCGCTTGTTAATATCCTTCAAGTCTTTAAACTTGAGAGCTCATTAAAGTGTGGGCCCCATTATTGATGTCATTTAGATGAGAGTTTGGAAGAAATACTCGAAACGCTGCCTCTTCTTGAACCTCCACTGCACATACAGGTCATACCCAGGAAAACAGCAGCGAAAATCGCTGCCAGATTATTAAAAAATGTAATTTAAAAACACATGAATGCGCATTTAGCTTTTTAATTTCCTTAGACGCCAACAATAATTTTAAACAACGACTCAGACTGCAGCAACAGGTATTAAAATCCAACCAGAATTCACTTGATATCCGCAAATAATTTGTTGACCGCCAGAATTCCTGATAAATTATAGCAGGACTTTAAGGTTTACTGAAGAGATTTCGGGGAAGGCTGAAAAAGAACAGAACTTTTTTTTGTGACACGCTTCATAGTGTCCAAAGGGTGCACTATATGATTCAGATCATGGATTATTTAAGCGAAAGACACTCATAGTACCTTCACAGATGATGCCAAATATTATTGGACGTTAATCTGTTCATTACAACACCACTGCCATTAAATTCTCAAAGCAAATAAACAATCCTCAAATTCATTTGATATGAATTTAATCTTCCCAGGTTGATCTGAATTTGCAGCCTATTTTCCAGTTGGGTCTATGTTCTTCATGAGTAAGTATTAATATTGGTGAAGACACAGCTCCCGCCTTCCCGGCCTCCCTTTGTTATTTCCAGGTGTTCCACCCATTTCTTTTTGTAATATGCCGCAGCGGGGCTGTTGCTGGCTGTAAGTGGGAAATTGTCCCTGGATGTTTGTTGGCTGCACAGCGATCACTCAACATGGATCAGCACAGAGAACTATGGGACAGACAGCAAAACTGCTCTCATTTCATGATTAAGTTGCGCTCGCTTAATTACGTGGATATTATTGCATTATCTATCAGTTTGTTCATATGGCAACACAAAGGACAATAAATTATCACTAAAATCTGGAACCAATCCATACATTAATTTGCATCTTGGTCCTACTATGCAGTATGCTGAATATACTGACATACACATTATCCCAATAGAACAATCTACACCCTTTCATCTGTAGCCGAAGGGACGCGTGACCACTTCCGTACAATCACTCAGAACAGTCAAGCATAGATGCGATAAACACCTCGTTAAGATAATACAATTAAAACTCGCATAGTAGAAAGATATTTTATAATCTAAAGATTAAACCTTCTGATCAAACATTAATTCATAAAACACCTTGCGGAAATATATATTCTGAGCAGAGATGCCTTTAATTTCTGGGGGTTGCTTAATTTTACAGATTTTTACACAGAGACGCATGTTTTCCAGTACATAGTTGGCACAACATAATTGTGTGGCGGCTCACAGTTACCAAACAGAATTAGAGAAATGAATGGAATTCTGCTAAATTCCGGGGTTGGTTAATTAATCCACCGTGCAAATTGAGCTGTTTCATTTTTTTGTTGCATTACTATTAAGACATTTAGAACAGAGCAAAAAAGCATGAGAGCGAATTCTCTTCGCCATACAACGACCACGTGGGTGCGATTTTCCTCTGTGAGCTGCAGGTAGCGAAACCATAACGGTATTCTTTATAAATGGGTTCAAGTTTTTGGTACATCTAGGATACAGGGGTAGCGCTCCACTGGAACACAGATACTCCTCATTAAATGAAACATTTCTGACGGTGTCATTAAGATGAAGTGAGCCACATTTAGTACAGAATTATCTCAATATATGGCCCCGTAGACCAACAGGAATCTTGACATTTTAACCTAAATTCTACTAAAAGCAATGTAATTTCACATAGAAAGAATGTGAAAGCCATAGAGATAAATCCCTAAGAAAGATAAAATTGCGGACACATCGGACACTCAGTTTCATGTTACTCCTTAGTTATTTTCAAAATACGACAATTCCTCTTAACCAGATTACGTATATAATATATTCCTTATATAATTCTATGCGTAGTCAATGACCTGACGGCACAATGTGACTTTTGATGGTTAATTTCTTGAAAGGACACCCATAGGTCATTACAGCAGCAAACACTGGAAATCAGCAAATATGAGATTCTTTATTGTTATGGAAATCTCCATTCGCCTTGTCTTTACGGGTTCCTTTAGGCTATAGTAATAAACAGAGTAATTAGAATGCTAAAGACAGATGTAAATAAAAGAAACGACACTGTGCTGATAGATGAGTCGCTGGGTCAGGCCCGCATCAAACAGCCCAGTTGGTAGCAAATGATTCTTTCCATGCCAGTGGCCTTGGGCAAAAACAGAGGACAGAGAGGAATACTGGGCAGAGCTTTCAGGCAATAATTACATCAAAATGTCACCGCATCTGAGCAGCAGGCAGAAGCGCAACCAGACGCGGTCACAAACGGGCTCTAAAGTGTTATTTATTATTTTGACAGGATTTTCACCTCTTGTAACTCACAGTCGCCTCTTACCCGCTCACTAATTGGTCCGGAAAATATCTCTGTATACGGCTTTCACTTATTGTCCTGAAACGTGTCGCCACTATTTATTGCTACCTTGACAATTCCATTCACTGGAACACCATTTGTTCTTGCGCTTATCTAATAAACAGATTTTGTACTATCTGCTACTTTTATTCAACACAGTGTGTTGATGGCCAATCATGCGTTATTGTCATGTTCTGGTCGGACCCATCTTAATGCAAATATTGATTATCTTTCTGGTTGATCGAGGTGATCAAACTACCCAAATCACCGCAGTGAGAAATGATCAGACTTGCTTAAAGATGACCCCCCCCCCCCCCCCCCCCACCCCCTCAAAGTATCTTCAGCGATTCTCTACGGATAAGTATTCCATTGGAACGTGGCCCCGATACTGGGGGCAATGTTAGGGGTGCACAATATAACATAATTAGACTGATTTACAAGGTTCAAGCTATTTTCAATCATCACTTGGGCTGGTTTAATAATTTTCAGCACGTAAGAAGTTGACAAGCTAATCAGCTTCAGTCAGACTTGTTCATACTGTATAAGTGCAACCACTTAAAACTTCCTTGAAAAGGTTGGAGAGAGTTCTGTTCTACGAGCTAAAGCATACCTAACGGTTCCAAGAAGTTGTGTGGACTCTGTAGAACCAGTCGCACGAACTTAATATCCTAACATCCAGCACGTATATATTGTCAGAAACTGTTACAGAAACGAACTCTATCGGGGCACTGAGCCTGTCAATTAAAACTTCCAAGGCCTTTTCCATGCTATTTGATTAATAGCCGGTGATAACGTTTTTCTTTAAACAGATCCATGTTTCTGTGCGAACAACCCACCTTACAATTCTAACCATTTGAAATTATATATTTTGAAGGATACATCATAGAGCATACTTTGAAAAAATTAACTTGAATTGCAACGTTAGTGTTAAAAAATACTGCTTCCATGATATGTGAACAAATTGATGGATTGATAATAATTTATTTTTGCTATGCTGGTCAATAGGATTACTCGTTTTAAGAGCAAATCTCAGCGTTATTTCTTCTTGTTCACATCACATGTAAAAAGTGCGTAACTTTAATTGAACCGGTTCTGACCTCCTATCTATACATCTAGAATGGCATTAGAACCATAAGCAATAAAGCAGTCCCAACCTTTCAGTAAAATAGTTGCAAATGAATATAAATAGATATGAACAGATACTATATTTTGAAGTACAGTGGATCTTCTACCAAAGTCTTTCTTAGTTTTGCGCACATCTCCAACACTTTCCTTTTCTTTTTATATCACACTAGAAAGGAATATAAAGTACGCAGCTAAAGTTTGCCACAAAGCTTTGAAATGACGACATAACAGTCGCGTGTTGCTGCAATTGTTACCAGATAGCAAACGGAGAAAGAATCAAAAACTGATGATGTGACGGCACAGAACTGGGTACCCAGTTCTGAAAACCCCATGGTGTCAATACTTTACCAAATCACCAGCTCACCCACAATTAGCGACTTTGTGTCAGTGGACTGTGAATTAATTCCTCCAATTATATGCGTAAATAAGATATGGGATCCCATTACTGGCATTCTCGATATATTAATAATGTACTTGCTATGAACTTAAAAAAAATACATTTACTGTACATCCACTTTTCTATCCCGAATGGATTTTTTTTGCCAGTCCTAATGTCAGAGCAAGTTTTATTCTTGGATATCCCAGAAGATAGGTCCACTGAAAGAATGGTCAACCTTTCGGTTGTAAAGGTATTCCAATGTTAGAATTGGTAATCCGCCTACAAACGCCCATTTAACCTATTTACACTGTCTTAGCTATCTATAAACCTCATTATTTTCATAAAACCACACAAGACTGTGCAGAATTCGCTATCGTGATTTAACATTTTGCTTTCAATTGACTCAATTTGGCAATACGTTAAATCCTTTTGCTGAAAAAGCGACATCATGTTCGGGTTTTGCACTCTATTTACACTGCAATATTCTACTCAGTTTATTAAGTTGAAGCAATTTTATCACAGTTATTTTAAAATTACACGTTGTAAAATCATGTTTATTACAAGTAATTGGACATCACGTCTCCGAAAATTCTAGAGTTGTTTTTTTAAAAAATTATGATTTCCTTTGGTGCGTTGTGCATTTGACAGGGTCAAAAGATCATGGCCAAAGGTCTTGGCTGGTCAATACTTTTTAAGTGAGCCGACTGCTGTGATGGGGCTACGTGACCTTGTAGGAATCAAGCACCTTGAAATTCATGAAGAAACTCATCAGTAAATGTTGAAAACACGTAGGTGGTTTTATCTTGTACTGAATCCACATAATCATGTATCCTCCAATTATATTGCAGAATTACAGTACAACATGGACAGGAAAGGCTATCAGTGGCAGCAACCTTTGCCTAGATTTGATGTAAACGGAGCAAGAAGCATTGCTGCAAATGTGTAATAATTCAAGTCGAAAAGTCAACTTCATGGTCAAAGGATGAAATGATGCGGAAGCTCATCAATATAACTTAAAATTATCTTTGGTGAACCTTATGTTCTAATGAGCACACTTGTTTGGCCAGCAACACAGCACCCGGTTTAAACCCTGACCAGCACTGAATAAAAGAAACAAACAATATAACAGATTTAACAAACCGAAAAATAAAGGTAAAATGCTAAAGCAATTAGAGGGAAGAACATGCAAGGAAATAAGACATTAAGTGAGGGGACATAAAGACCGAGGATGAAGGAAACGGAAAAGCAGAGAAATTGAGGTTGAAAGTTGAATACAAGTGAAAAAAGAATAACCAGGAGCAATGTGACAGTTTCTATGAAATTCATGTGAAACACTGCCTTTGCTTTCCAAATGAAAGCAGCTAGGGCTCCTCTTCCCATTTGTTTCATCACACCTGACTCTGATTCTGCGGGAAAAAACAAAGGACGTGCCAGCATTACAGAGACATAACTTCAAATTCAAAAAGATCTGAAGCCTCAGGTATTTGCCTAGGAATTTAAATGTTTGACTTCCCATCGCTTTGAATTTTGACTACACTCTGATGATTTCTGTTGTAGGCTGGGATTTTAGCGCCTCTGATAACAAGGCATCTGGCAATGAAACCGCGTTGGACAAGTGGGAGTGATTATGGAAGGCATGATGTTGCCATTGCAAGCTCCGAACTTTGGTCATTTCTGTCCGTTTTCAGGTATAGTTCCCTTTGTACTTACAAGTAGAAATACACGAAGATGTTCGGGCGACTGTGGCTGATTTTAGTCTTTTGCAGTTCTCCCGCCATTAACGATCTCCAAAGAAGAAATCCGTTTCGGAAAATCTGAAGTTCAGCAGATCCACCTAGTTATTCGGCCAGCTTCTTGGTCAATTCCAGAGGCACCATAACTGCTCCTGTGCACTACTCTTTGTCATCAGGATAGAAACACCAGCTGTACCCACCCATCTTCGGATCCACTGGCTGTGTCTGTCTGCTGTTAACAACGGCAGTAAAAATCTACAGGCAAATACAATGGGCCAAACCTGAACAGGAGTCATTCAGAGTGTTTGTAGGCTAGCATATCATTCGGGTTAAAATGATCCCATGAGCTTTGTGGCTGCAGGATGTGAGCCTCCATCTTTCACAAGCATCATGGACATGGGCAAAGTATGAGTTCATGGTTGTGAAACATCAGAGTTAGAGGTTATTATGGGCGAGCAAAATGTTGAGCTCCTTTGAGATGTCAGATTCTTGCATTCCGGAATCCCAACGGAAATGTTTCTTTCCCACAATGTTCATCCCTTTCGTTCAGTCTGTGTGTGTATCGGCCTTGGCAGAACTCCCGGTTCTGCGTCAGGATGTTAGGGGGGAAAGTCCCATTGCAGACATTTCATCCTATATTCTAGACTAGCACTTGTGTAGAAGTGAGATAATGTTGCAAAGTCGGAGGCGCTGTTCCTACATCGAAGGTCCACTGCCCTCTCACTGCCCCACTATTTCGAAGTTTTGCCAATGCCAGGGCCAACATTGATTTCACAACCAACGCTGCTAAAACCGCTATTATCATATTGCTGTTTGTGAGAGCGCCTTGTGCACACTTTGTGACCGGGATTTTTGTTTCGGAGACGAAGTGTTGACGCCAACGCAGGAGAATCCGTGGATATTTAGGACAGAAAAACCGACACGGCCCCTGGACCAATTCGGCTTCCGTGGAGGGGCTAGCCCCTGTGGCACGTGGAACACAATCCATCCCAATGAAAAATGGCGTGGCATTTGTCAGGTCTGTGATTGCCACTCAGGAGGCTGACAAGTTGCAGCTGCATATACACATTACAGTCCCCACAGACACCATTCCAGCCAAGGAGTCGTGCTGGAGCATGCCCATACCGCTGATGGGTCGGCTGGGGCCAGAGGGCACCTGGGGCTGCTCTGGAGGGACACCTATATGACCCGTGGCACTAAGTTCAAAGGGAGCTGTTAGTGGTGCGCATAGCTGCAGCCATGGTGTTCCCTGCCCATCCACCCCGACCCCACAGCCCACTTCCTGCCCCCCCCCCCCCACCCCCCCCAGTACTTCCCCTGGCCCTGGCAGAATCCCCCCGGCCAGCGGTACAACAGTCAGCAAACTACGGCAATATTGGACACTTTCCGGACCCCCTCTCTCTCCCCCAGAAGCCGCCACGCTGGTTTCACAATTTTTAAAAGCTGAAGTGAACCACACCATCTGCAACTCGGCCCATTGGAGGCAGGGAATGGCAGAAACCCGAGAGAATACAGGGTCAGGCCCTCTAATATATGCAAACGGTGTTCACTGTATGCGCGTTCCGGACTTCATTGACACTGCTGTCGAGGTGCTGGGGCATTGCGATTTGGCGTCCAATCGGTGCCTGCCACGATTTCAGTGTTAGAACCAATTCTCCGCCCAATAGCTTTTCCCAATTTCGGCATTGGCTAATGGAGAATTAGCGCCCTGGATGTTACATTTCCTGCATTACAAGAGTGAATCAACTTCAAAACTAAACTGGCTGTGAAGGACTTTTGGAAATCTTAAAATTAGTTCCATAAATTTAGGTTTTCCTTCGCTTGCATCAGCACAGCCACTGGTCTGCACTTGACTTCCTGTCATTTCACCCGCACTTTTTGGTCTTAACATTTTTCATGGTAAAGTCTGATGTCCACATTTTGAATTAAAAAGACTCTTGTATTTTCACGATTCTCAGGCAGGTTTTATGGACCAGCTCATCGATTTCCTGTGCGCCGTTGCTCATTTTTGGTTGCCTAACCTGCTCATTGGGTTGGGGTGGTTGATTTACAGGTCCAGACTCGGTGGTGCATGACCAGCACATGTCTGAAGCAGGGTCTCATTTGCAGACTTGGCATTGGGCCTATTTCAACTCGCAACTTAAAATCATCAATTGTAGGGCCATTTGCCTCCCTGATGGAGGCCCTCAGGATGGGGAATAGGAGTGGATGACAAGAACAGAGGCTTGACAATGAAGTCAGTGAAACACCACTGTGGAATATATCTGCCATTGACGGTTGCTGGGGCTGCCAAACTATTTTAAATGATGCAGGCCCCCGTGTCATTCGCCGTTGTTGGCCCATTATTCACACATTAAAAGGGTTGAATGCTTGTTTTTGCCACCTATGATGACCGGAAGTAGGGCCTCATGAATGTAACAATTGGACTAATGTCTGCACAGGTCGGCTGAAGGCTACCTGAAAAATCATCACAAAGCCTACCAATTCCTATCCCAGTGTTCCCACAATTCTCCGAACATGCTTCATTTTTCTTTCAGGGTCTCAAATTTATGGGGCGGGATTCTCCATTTCTGAGACCTAAGCGATCATCTGGAAAAGTTTCCCAGTGTTGTAGCGAGTGGGATTTGCCACGGATTTCCCGGTGCTCAGCCCAGCGAAACCGGAAACGCAATTCAATGTTAATTGGCCCACGTGAGGAGGCCTCACAGGCTTCTCGATGCCAATGATGCCTCACCAGCCGATTCACCAGGACCGCGCTCGCCAGACCCTCGCTAACAAGGTTGAGCAGCACTTAAACTACACTTGCTCAGCCAACCCCAGCCAGCTCGCAGTAATAGCACCGAGAAGACCAGCCCCAAGATTCGGGGGGTGCTGACTTGGGGAGGCTACTGGATGCGGTGGAGATCAGGAGGGATGTTTTGTTCTCTGGGACTCCTGGAGGGTGAGCCATAAGGCAGCCAGTGCTGCCTGGGATGAGGTGGCTGTAGCCATTAGTTCCAACAGTATGATCAGGAGGACTGGCCAGCAGTGCAGGAAGAAGGTCAAAGACCTACACCAGGCATGAGTGAGTAGGCACCAATGCTCCCATGGCCCCTAAGGGACCACCCACCTCCCAACTCTCCAAGTGACCCCCAGCACTCCCTCCCCCTTCCCCCCCAGCCATGCATTCACACCCCTTCTCCTGAACCATGCGTGTGGCTAATGATGCTCTCTCTTCAGGAAAAGCTCTCCCACAATTGGCGGGAGAGGTCTCAAACTGGCAGACGGGTGCCGGACTTGAGAATCCTCACTTCCTTGGAGGAGCGGGCCCTGGAGGTGACTGATGTGGCTGAGGACAGGGCGGTCAATGACAGGGAGGCTGGCAGACACCATAGAGATGAGAAACCACCAGGATCCACCCAGAGGATCTGTGAAACGTGATTGTTATTGCCTCACTGACTGACCCATCCATCCCACTGACCACATGTCAATTCTCTTGCAGGTACTCCAGCTGACAACGCTGGCTCTTCCCAAGTGGGCCCCCTACTCCTGACTCTGAGGAGAATATCTCTTAGCGGAACTCCGAGGATGCAGCTATTATAGTCGCGGCACCGCTGTCAACTCACCCTCCACCAGCGCTGACACACACATCTCGGTGGGACATCTTAGTGGTCAGGTTCCTGGGGTACAATCTGGTGATGGTGTACATCAGGTGGAGGAAGGAACTCCAAACAAGACAGCAGTCAGACATCTGCTGGATCCCAGGAGCCAGCTGTGTCCCAGCCTGCCGCTGAGCCTCTGGAAGTGGGTGATCCGGATCTGGCGAAGATGATAGGGAGCGGCAGGGACATTCAGAGGGAGATGTCAACGTCACTCCAGCAGATCCATAGCCACTTAGAGGAGTCCCAGAGACTACCAGTGCAGGAGATGGTGCAGGCAATGAGTGGCACTGAGGCCAACACTGCTAGGGTGGTGACCGCAATGTAGGACCACTCTTTGTCAATTCATCGTCTGAGCCTGCTTCTCAAACGTCAATGACTCATATCCTGGCCACCATATTGATGCGCAGTCCTTACTTCACATTCTGCTCTGGTAAGATCCCATACCAGCCTTATCCCAAGTGTCCGAGTGTCTACAGCGTAGGCGACTCTACTGCATCCTGAGCTCTCATCTCATGTTCAGGCATTATCCAATGCTTCATTCGAAGGCCTTGCACCCAACCTGGTCTATGAGGGCACTTGTCAATACACACCTCAGCATGCAGCCAAGGAATCATGAACACTCTCCTCAGGCAATGTACCATTGCCAACTCTCTAAGGGGATATAGTTGCTTGGCCAGTCAGCTATTGGTACAGGCACACCATGGCAGTCAGAGATTTTCGAAGTCACTGCACCAGTGGCTCGATGTGAAGAGCTGCAACGGGATAAAGATCACTGACATGTCTTTCCATTAGCCTTACCATCATCAACATCTGATCTCCAGCAGCCCCCCTTACCATCCCCCAGTTTGAATGGAACCAGCAATCCATGATGACTCCCACCTACCAACCCACAGCAATGCCTCAGGCTTCGCTTTCCTCTGTGAGGTCATTCCAAGATGCCTGTGGCACCCTCAGGAAATGCAATTTTTACACTTGACAGTCTTCCCCCGATATTCCCCCTGCTAGCCCAAATTCCCAGTACCCCCGAGTCTATCACCCAGGCTAATCCCCTGATCCCCTGGTACCGCCTGTGTCAAAACCCCACCCCACTCCCCGGTACATTGGACTAACACCGGGAGTCAACTCTCGAGACCCCAGTCGTCCCCGAGACAGGCCTGTAACCCCTGGATCAAAGTCAGGTCACCCCTAAATCAGAGCCGGTACCCTTGGGTCAAAAGCTAGTCACCCCGAGTCAAAGGTTGGTTCCCCCAAGTCAGAGCCATATCTCCGAGTCTAAATCGCAGAATAATAGTGTAGAAGTGGCCCTTCAGCCAATCAAATCTGCACTAAGGGCAGCACGGTAGCATGGTGGTTAGCATAAATGCTTCACAGCTCCAGGGTCCCAGGTTCGATTCCCGGCTGGGTCACTGCCTGTGCGGAGTCTGCACGTCCTCCCCGTGTGTGCGTGGGTTTCCTCCGGGTGCTCCGGTTTCCTCCCACAGTCCAAAGATGTGTGGGTTAGGTGGATTGGCTATGCTAAATTGCCCGTAGTGTCCTAAAAAGTAAGGTTAAGGGGGGGTTGTTGGGTTACGGGTATAGGGTGGATACGTGGGTTTGAGTAGGGTGATCATTGCTCGGCACAACATCGAGGGCCGAAGGGCCTGTTCTGTGCTGTACTGTTCTAGTCTAGTTAATGCCTGAAACGCTCCTGACTTGCCTACCATAATCCCATTTGCCAGCACTTGGCCCATACCTTTGAATGTTATGACATGCCAAGTGCTCATCCAGGTACTTTTTAAAGGATGTGAGGCAACCCCTCTCGATCACTCTCCCAGGCAGTGCATTCCAGACCGTCACCACCCTCTGGTAAAATAGTTTTTCCTCAAATCCAGCTTGAAACTCCTACCCTTCAGCTTGAAATTGTGTCCCCTCGTAAACAACCCTTCAACTAAGGGGAAGAGCTGCTCTCTATCCACCTTGTCCATGTCACTCGTAATCTTGTACACCTCGACCAGGTCGCCCCTCAGTCTTCTCTGTGCCAGCGAAAACAACCCAAGCCAATCCAACCACTCTTCATAACTTAAACACTCCATCCCAGGGAACCTCTTTTTTTTTTAGAACAGTACAGCACAGAACAGGCCCTTCGGCCCTCGATGTTGTGCCGAGCAATGATCACCCTACTTAAACCCACGTAACCCGTATACCCGTAACCCAACAATCCCCCCATTAACCTTACACTACGGGCAATTTAACATGGCCAATCCACCTAACCCGCACATCTTTGGACTGTGGGAGGAAACCGGAGCACCCGGAGGAAACCCACGCACACACGGGGAGGACGTGCAGACTCCACACAGACAGTGACCCAGCCGGGAATCGAACCTGGGACCCTGGAGCTGTGAAGCATTGATGCTAACCACCATGCTACCGTGAGGCCCCTCTTGGTGAATCGCCTCTGCACCTCCTCCTCTGCACCTCCTCCAGTGCAATCACATCCTTCCAATATTGTTGCGACCAGATTTGCCCACAGTACTCCATCTGTGGCTTTGTCAAAGTTCGATACAACTCCAACATGAGTCAGAGCCGGGAACCCTGGTGCCTGGTCACCCCCCAGGTCAGAGCCGGTACCCCTGGGTCAGAGCCGGTGCCCCCGAGTCAGAGCCGGTTCCCCCCCCGGGTCAGAGCCAGTAACCCCGGGTCAGAGCCGGTACCCCCGGGTCAGAGCCAGTAACCCCGGGTCAGAGCCGGTACCCCCGGGTCAGAGCCAGTACCCCCGGGTCAGAGCCAGTAACCCCAGGTCAGAGCCGGTTCCCCCGGGTCAGGGCCTGGTCACCCCCCGGGTCAGAGCCGGTACCCCCGGGTCAGAGCCGGTACCCCCCGAGTCGGAGCCGGTACCCCCGGGTCAGAGCCGATACCCCCGAGTCGGAGCCGGTACCCCCGGGTCAGAGCCGGTACCCCCGGGTCAGGGCCTGGTCACCCCCCGGGTCAGAGCCGGTACCCCCGGGTCAGAGCCAGTAACCCCAGGTCAGAGCCAGTTCCCCCGGGTCAGGGCCTGGTCACCCCCCGGGTCAGAGCCGGTACCCCCGGGTCAGAGCCGGTACCCCCGAGTCGGAGCCGGTACCCCCGGGTCAGAGCCGGTACCCCCGAGTCGGAGCCGGTACCCCCGGGTCAGAGCCGGTACCCCCGAGTCGGAGCCGGTACCCCCGGGTCAGAGCCAGTAACCCCGGGTCAGAGCCGGTACCCCCGGGTCAGGGCCAGTAACCCCGGGTCAGAGCCGGTGCCCCCGAGTCAGAGCCGGTACCACCGGGTCAGAGCCGGTTCCCCCGGGCCAGGGCCTGGTCACTCCCCGGGTCAGAGCCGGTACCACCGGGTCAGAGCCGGAACCCCCTGGTCAGAGCCGGTACCCCCGGGACAGAGCTGGTACCCCCGAGTCAGAGAGGTACCCCCGGGACAGAGCTGGTACCCCCGGGTCAGAGCCGGTACCCCCGAGTGAGAGCCGGTACCCCCGGGTCAGAGCCGGTACCCCCGGGTCAGAGAGGTACCCCCGGGACAGAGCCTGGTCACCCCCGGGTCAGAGCCGGTACCCCGGGTTACAGCCAGTTCCCCCATGGGTCAGGGCTTGGTCACCCCCGGGTCAGAGCCGGTACCCCCGAGTCAGGGCCGATACCCCCGGGTCAGGTCCTGATCACCCCCCCGGGACAGAGCTGGTACCCCCGGGTCAGAGCTGGTACCGCCGGGTCAGAGCCGGTACCCCCGGGTCAGAGCTGGTACCCCCGAGTCAGAGAGGTACCCCCGGGACAGAGCCTGGTCACCCCCGGGTCAGAGCCGGTACCCCCGGGTCAGAGCCGGTACCCCCGGAATCAAGCCTAGTAGACCCAGAGTGAATCTGTTTAATATGCAGAGCCGCTCTGAGAGTGCTGGATTCACCTGTAAGCTCATCTTCGAGGTGTCTTAATCAGGTACAAATTGTTTGAAATTTGTCATGATTCGTGCCGTTAAGACATCTTGACTTGAGCATTTGATTCTGGCATATGGGCCCGATAATGAAATGCAAATGTATTATAATGATATTCCTAATGTTGAATGGCATGAAACGCAGCCTGGCCCCGATGCGGGGAGGGCTCGATCATGGCAAGCTTTCATGCCAATATAAAACAAGACTTTGGACTTCTGGTGATATTTTCCGTTCTTGTCGCTGAGCCCACCTGCTGAGAATGGATGTGGAAAATCCCAGCCCGTGTTTCCTTTACTTGGTGAATCTGCAATAAATTTCCACCTATGGCGTCATCTGTGATTCTGCTTATGGGAGAGGGTTCAGATGGTCGATATGCAAACAAACAACTAGACTTCATGCACTAAACGTCATGAGCAGTCACTGCGGTTTGTGTTGGCTTGGGTCATGTTGGCTCGGATTGTGTTATCTCAGGTGAAGGACTTCCCGTGCTGAAGGTCCTGATGTTCAAAAGAAGAGTTGTTTTTGGTTGTGTTTGGTTTCACGGACAAAGGATATTTGACCTGTAAGGGTAGAGCACAAAAGCAAGGTGTTGAGGTTAAACTTGTATAAACCACTATTTTAGCCTCAAATGGATTATTGCATCCGATTCTGGGTACAACACTTCAGGAAAGTTGTGAAGGCATTTGAGAGATTACAGAAAGGACAGGGCACAGGTTTAAGGTCATTGTCAAAAGAAGCAATCGAGACACGAGGAGAAATGTTTTTAACGTAGCGAATGGTTAAGATCTGCAATGTGCTGCCTGAGAGTGTGGTGGCGGCACGTTCAATCAAGACATTCGAGAATGAATTGGATTATTTTCTGCAAAGGAAGATTGTGGAGGGTTATGGGGAGACCATGAGAAAATGACACTCGATGTACTGCTCATTCGGAGAGCTGGTGCAGATACAATGGACCAATGGCCTCCTTTTATGCTGCAACAATTTTGTGATTCAGTGATAATTACTCTTGACTTAGGGAGGCACAGTAGCACAGTTGCTTCACAGCTCCAGGGTCTCAGGTTTGATTCCCGGCTTGGGTCAGTGTCTGTGTAGAGTCTGCATGTTCTCCCCGTGTCTGCTGAGTTTCCTCCGGGTGCTCTGGTTTCCTCCCACAGTTCAAAGGTGCGCAGGATAGGTGGGGTTACAGGGATAGGGCAGGTGAGTGGGCCTAGGTAGGGTGTTCTTTTGCCTTATGGTTAGGAACATGGAATCCTTTGATCAAAATCTAATAGGGATGAAATTAGTCTTACTGAATTGGGTATACTGAATTTACTGTCACAAAAGACCAACTTTATCCCATTCTGTACATTTTAGGGGACTCATTCGGCAAAGATAAATGTTAAAGACCCTATGAAAATATATACTTGTAGGAAACCCTTGATTGTATCTACTTTTAACACAGGATCAGGTCATACATAATTGGAAGACCTGCAAGTTGGAGCTTTCTGAAATAGTGTTTTTCAACCTTTTTTTCCCAGGACTCACTTTTGCCAGTTGGTCGACCTTCAGGATCCACACTGGCCAATCTTCACGACACATTCCACATTCACTTACTTTTAATGTGACAGATGAACCTGCTTGGTCCTCACAATCTCACTCTAAACAGGTTCGCAGGAGGAGAGGGTAATGCACATATCAGGTGCAGAGTTCAACCGGTTCCTTTGTGCCGACTTCAACTTTGTGAGAACGGAAAATTCAACCTTGCACATGTAGGTCATCCTGAAGGGCAATTGCAACAAAATGCTTGTTTTACTCAGCACAGATACACCTGGGAGATGCAACTCCAGAATGCTGACAACCTCATGGACTTGTGGCATATTCTTAATCTGCTGTCACAAGTCAGGTGCAGCAACTCAGTCTCCATATTTGGAGTCAGCTGTAAATTAATAACTGACTCTGGGGTGTCAAATTTAAAGGGATTTATTTTTAACTTACCTCTTCTCTATCAAAATCTGAAACTTCTCCTCTGGAAAGTAGTGACAAGACTGTTATTTAACACAGCCAGATGTGACCGAATGCGTTTTGCCAGTCTATTGACAGTTCCTTTCCTAACACTATTTTCTTTGATGTAGCAGTGTGGGGAACATGTAGTAGTTTTAGTTTTGTACTCACATTTGCCAAACTTCTTTGTAGGTTGTTCACCAGAGGCCCTGGAGCTGGGTACACTCACAGAGCTAACACTAGCACTGCTCTGTCCTGCCATGGTCTCTCCTGTGCAGCTCTCCCCAGCAGGTTCAGATGAGAGATCCTGGCCAGTAAGTACTTTGCCTATTTCTGGCCATTTGTTTCATTTAACAAAATGGTCCATCTTCACAGTTGTCTTGCCAGCAGCTAGGAAATGGAAGCTCAACTCCATGATCCTGAGGCTAAGTGTTGACGCTGTCGTAAATGCCGTCGGGAAACGCGGCCTCAGGATCAGCAATTCTGGCCCCCACAGGAGGCCAGCACGGCACTGGAGCTGCCGATCCTGGCATCAACTGGGTGCCGCGGGGTCCACACATGTGCAGTGGCACCGGCACCAACGCTTGCATGTGCAGTGGCTCCCTTCTCCGCACCAGCCCAGACGCAACATAGCGTAGGGCTACGGGGTCCGGCGCGGAAGGGAGGAGGCCCCCAGCCCGAGAGGCCAGCCCACCAATCGGTGGGGCCCGATCACAGGCCAGGCCACAGTGGAGGCCCCTCCTGGGTTGGAATCCCTCTCCCCCCCACAGGCCGACCCGGACCCTTTCACGCCGAGGTCCCGCCGGGTAAGACCAGGTTAGAACAGCGCCAGCGGCACTCGGGTTTATTGGTACGGCTGCTCGGCCCATCCCAGGCCGAGAATCGCTGGGTGGGCCCCATAGAGCGGCTCCCGACCGGCGCCGCACTGACCATGCCGGTGCCAATGGCGCCGATTCTCTGCTCTGCGGAGAATCGCACCTCAGTGTCGGAGCAGCGTGGCGCAATTTGCGCCAGTCATGGCGAGTCTCCGGCCCAGCCTGGGCTGAGAGAATCCCGCCCCCTGAACCTACAGTGCACTTGGCATAAAGGGCGCATGACCTGCTCACTGTTGCCTTTTGGTTGGAAGACTGCATGGCTGATAATGCAACAATTTGAAATGCTAGTAGTGGCGGTTGGATGCTTCTTTTGGGACTGGGAACACCACAGCCAATTGGTCCGTGACCCTTCCGACTCCTGCCCGTGACCCACCCGTGGGTCGTGACCCCCATTTTGAAAAATCCTGATCTAAAACTACAAGGGATGGGAGGGGGAAAAAGTGAAACAGCAAGAAAATAAGGGAGGGAATACCAGGGAAAAAGTGAAACAAATAATTTGAAGATGGTCCACTCTCCCTTCGAACAAAAAAGTGTCATGAAACCAACATTTCAATCATGAATAATGGATTGGGGAAAATAATCTGGAGAGGGTCGGTAATGAAGGAAGGTCCTCAGATTGGAGCCTAGTAATATACATTCACACAGGTGATGATTTCTGGATTTAGCCCTTTTGACAAACAGTGTGTTTTATGAAAGATAATCCCGAGGGCATTGTAGCGCTGTAGATCACATACAAATACTCATATTTCTTTACCAGCTCCATGTTCTTATATTTAGGAAACCTAATTTCTTTACTGGCAAATTGTTTCCTTTTCTATTGATGATGAAAAAAGTATGCCAGAGAGAACATGAAATTAATAGATTTGACAGACATATTTTTCTGGGGATGTATGCTGTGTTATCAAACCTATGTTCACATTTTTTAAAGGATAATTTAGATGTGCCTAGCAATTTAGTAAAATGTATTTCCTGACCTGGGACATCGGTTCAAAGTCCTAACATATGGCCAGTATTCTGATATGAAAAATTAATAGGCACACAATAAATGTATAGTAACATTAAAAATATATGGCAGGCACAATACTTTAGGATACCAGATAATCCCCCAGAAACAAGAATTCAAATCCTATCACTGCATCTGGGGGAATTTAAATTCAATTAATTAATAAAATAGGGAATAAAAATGTTACTTTCATTCATAATGATCTTGAAGCTACCAGATTGTTATAATAGTTCACTAATGTTCTGCAGTGAAGGAAGCTTGCTGTATAATCTGGTCCTACATATGACCCAGAGCACTGTGGTTGATTCTTAACAGCCCTCTGAAATTTACTAGCAACTTACAGAAAAGTTTAAAAAGAATAAAATTGGACGGGCCATTAGGCAATCACATAGGCACCGGAAACAACAAATGCACACCCTGGCCAGCTGACTCTGCAACACTTTCCTCACTGACATCTGGCGACTTGTGTCATAATTGGGGGAGCTGTCCCACAGTCTAGTCAAGCCTGGAGACGGTCATATTGCAGAATATCATGCCCTCCCCCATGGTGAGTTTGGTGGCGGGGGGGCATATAATCAGGCACGAGGACAGCACCCGGGGACCCCGTTACTTCCCACGTTTACCCTGTTAAAGTCTGGGACAGGAAGGCCTGTTAATGATTTTTCCATCCCACTGTCAATCAATGCAAATGGTGTTTACTGTACGTGTGTTTCGGAATGCATTGAAGCCACTGTCGAGGTGCTGGAGCATTGCAACTTGGCGTCAATCAGTGCCTGCCGCGATTTTGGAGTCGGAACCGAATCTCCACCCAATCGCCTTTCCCGATTTTGGCACGGCAACGGAGAATCCTGCCCAAGGTGTTCAGCATTCTTTTTTTTTTTCTTCTCTTTTTTAGATAAATTTTAGTGTACCCAATTAATTTTTTTTCAATTAAGGGGCAATTTAATGCGGCCAATCCACCTACCCTGCACATCTTTTGGTTGTGGGGGTGAAACCTACGCAAACATGAGGAGAAGCCCGGATCGAACCTGGGACCTCGGCGCCACGAGGCAGCTGTGCTAACCACTGCACCACCGTGCTGCTCTGTGTTCAGCATTCTTGATGTGAAAAGTGAGTTTTCGCAGACCCTGTCAGATGAGGAATCCTCAAAACTAATGCCATTCATGTTTCCGGTCGGCATATATAGTTTTCTTCTTATGTCCTATGGGATCTCCACAGCCAGGATGATTTCCCAGTGGTGCATGGAGCAACTCTTTGCAGGGTAACCCTGAAAAATCGTTGTTGATGACATTCTAGTTCGGGGTCGTACTGTGCAAGAACATGATGTACGTTTTTGTTTCATCCTCGACAGAATCAGGACCATCCAATTAAAGGTTAACCCTGCAAAATGCAGCTTCCGGGTCAACCAGATCCCTTATGTGGTTCCATTTACTCACAGCTGATGATGTAAAGTCCAATCCAGACAAGACAAAGACTATACAATAGATGGCCATCCTCGTGGACAAGCACACCTTTCAGTGCTTTCTGGTATGAGAAATTATCTTTCTAAGTTTATAGTGAACCCATGACCTCTACCACCTATTGGGACAAGAGCAAAAGTTGCATGGAAAGACTATCACTTACAAGTTCTGCTCCAAGTTACTCACTTTCCTGACTTGAAACCATGGGGTTAATTTTACAAGGACTGGACCTCTTCATATACTTCTCCACCAGGACGTGAAATGGCATTGGCAAGAGCACTACACAATGGTCTTCAACAGACTCAAACAAGCGCTTGCAGCCCCACTGGTATGAAAATACTTTTACTTTCGAGCACACATACACATATCAGCAGATGCCTCCCAGCATGGACCGCATCTGCACCCAGAATGGCGGACCACT
This sequence comes from Scyliorhinus canicula, assembly GCF_902713615.1. Lineage (NCBI taxonomy): Eukaryota > Metazoa > Chordata > Chondrichthyes > Carcharhiniformes > Scyliorhinidae > Scyliorhinus > Scyliorhinus canicula. Next base: position 194,265,154 of record NC_052148.1, read on the forward strand.
AGCCTTTGCATCAAGGGCCCTCTCTGACACCGAGATCCGTTAGGCTCAGATCGAAAAGGAACTCCTCGCTTGAGTCATAGAACATAGAACATAGAACAGTACAGCACAGAACAGGCCCTTCGGCCCTCAATGTTGTGCCGAGCCATGATCACCCTACTCAAACCCACGTATCCACCCTATACCTGTAACCCAACAACCCCCCCTCCCCTTAACCTTACTTTTTTATTAGGACACTACGGGCAATTTAGAATGGCCAATCCACCTAACCCGCACATCTTTGGACTGTGGGAGGAAACCGGAGCACCCGGAGGAAACCCACGCACACAGGGGGAGGACGTGCAGACTCCACACAGACAGTGACCCAGCCGGGAATCGAACCTGGGACCCTGGAGCTGTGAAGCATTTATGCTAACCACCATGCTACCCTGCTGCCCACTTTGTCAATAAATGTGATGTTGAAGCTACAATAAAATGACCTCTACCACCTACTGGGATAAGAGCAAAAGATGCATGGAAAGACTATCACTTACAAGTTCTGCTCCAAGTCACTCACTTTCCTGACTTGAAACTATAGGGTTAATTTTACAAAGGAATGGATTATCTGCTCCCCCAACTTCACTGTTCGAAAAGCTCGTCAGCAGCTCGCTGACTTTCAATGTATTGCCCTGCATCAATAATACACTGGGTGTGGCCTGGCCTTTATTAGTTGAGTGATGGACTTCTACCTCTCACAAACAGGAGGTCTGATTGGCTGGCAGCTCTGTAGACACAGCAGTGCCTGAAGACACTGCTGGCCACTGCGGAGACGAGAAGCAGTCCCCAGGAAGGAAGCTGTCTCCTGAACTTGAAGATAAGCCTGGAATCTTGGAATAGCAGGGATTGCAGACCCCAGCGAAAAGTGGGAGTGGGGTGGTGGGTCAGGTTTTTGAAGGGGGGTACCATCTTGAGGTGGGTGCCCCTCATGGGCAGAGGGCCATCCCAAAAGCGGTCAACTCCTTCCGTCCTGACAGCAGCCCATGCTGTCAAAGCTGCAAGCCTGCTCACAATTCCTTCACTGTCTCCAACCAGATGGAAAATTGGAGTGGCAGTTCACCATCACCTTCTGAAAGCAATTAGGAACGGGGAACATATTCTGGCCTTACCAATGATCTCACATAACAAGTAGGAATAAAACATGTCCAGTTTGATACCAGTGTAGTGTTACAAGTCGCAACCCTTTGAGTTTACCGATCATGGCTTATCACTTCAATATCTTTGACCTCATGATTCATGGTCAAAGGTACCGTAAGGGGCAGCACGGTAGCATTGTGGATAGCACAAATGCTTCACAGCTCCAGGGTCCCAGGTTCGATTCCGGCTTGGGTCACTGTCTGTGCGGAGTCTGCACATCCTCCCCGTGTGTGCGTGGGTTTCCTCCAGGTCCTCCGGTTTCCTCCCACAGTCCAAAGATGTGCAGGTTAGGTGGATTAGCCATGATAAATTGCCCTTAGTGTCCAAAATTGCCCTTAGTGTTGGGTGGGGTTACTGGGTTATGGGAATAGGGTGGAGGTGTTGACCTTGGGTAGGGTGCTCTTTCCAAGAGCCAGTGCAGACTCGATGGGCTGAATGGCCTCCTTCTGCACTGTAAATTCTATGAAAGCTTCTCCTTTTCGGTGACCTCACGACCCTATGTACTGTTTGATATCCTTTCAAGTTGCCGACCATCTCAAATCACGAACTGTAACTTTATCTTTAAATTCACACACTCTTGCTGAAAACGTGGATTTCCAACTATGTCCGACCCGGGTGAGCCAGCCCCCCCCCCCGCCCTCCACTCCTTTTCACATCCGTCTAACACTGCTTCGTTCCTTCATACACTGAGTGATTATTTGTTTGTTTCTTTATTGCATTTTTATTTGGTATTGCTCTTTTTAAAAACAATTATATTTTATTAAGTTAGAATACAAATCTCAGGAAAGAAGTTGGAGATTTATTTATCTAATTAATTATAATTTTTAAGGGCCCTTCAGAGATTCACGGGCCCCTTCTTGGCTCTCCGGGCCCCGGACCGATGTACCGGCTGAACCAAGACGACTGCCTGATATCCTTTGAAGTTGCCGACCATCTCAAATCACGAATTATAACTTTATCTTTAAATTCACACACTCTTGCTGAAAACATGGAATTTCCTTAATTATGCCCGACCCGGGCCCCCCTATTCCACATCCTTCCACTACCTCCCCTGCTTCGTTCCTTTTCATGCACAGCTTATTTGTGTCCTGTTCTCTTTTGTTTCTTATTCCTTTTTATTACTAAAACAGTTGTCTGTGTTTGTTTCTTTATTGCATTTTTATTTGATATAGGGGGCCCACTTCATCAGGGGCCCACTTGCCATCGGGCAAGCTGACACCCTGGCCAGTTCGCTACTGACTCTCACCAACTTTTACAGATGCACCATTGAAAGCATTCTTTCTAGTTTTAAAAAAAATGTTTTTTATTGAGTTTTCATATTTTATATCCAACAAATTACAAATTATTAGAAAAAAAAACATGTATATTTACAGGTAAGCATCTTCATAATAACAACTGTGGCCGCCTCCTTTAGCCGGCATACATATTTTACATTCCCCAATATGGCCGAGGCACATGATTATAGACATTTATTTACAGTTTGGTTTTGGGCCTTAGCTTGCCATCAAACCCTCATATCGAACCCGTAGCCCCCCCCCCCCCCCCCCACCTTCCCCCGATTCCCGTCCATTTTCCCCTGATTCTTTTTTTTTTTAAATAATTTTTATTGAAAGAGTTTTTCCATACAGACATTTACCCCTCCTAATTTTTAAATTATTTACAACACAATCCCTCTAGGCAAATGTCCCTCCCTCGCCCGCCCTCTCGCGCGCACCAGTCCTCCCCCCCCCCCCCCCCCCCAGGCAACCTTAACAACCAAGGCAGCCTACAGTTTCAGACATGAGCAGCGAGCAGACTTGCCCGCATTACAGTCGTGCATGTCCCCCCACGACCCTTGCTGCCCCCCCCCTCCCCTCCCCTCCCCCCCCTCCCTCCCCCCCCCTCCCTCCCCCCCCCCTCCCCCCCCTCCCTCCCCCCCCTCCCCCCCCCTCCCCCCCCCCCCCTCCCCCCCCTCCCCCCCCCCCCCCCCCCCCCCCCCCGGGTTGCTGCTGCCACGACCCCGAACGTCTATCTCTGATCTAAAAAGTCAAGGAAAGGTTGCCACCACCTGGCGAATCCCTGTACCGACCCTCTCAGGGCAAATTTGATCCTTTCTAGCTGAATATAGCTAGCCATATCGTTAATCCAAGTTTCAACGCTTGGAGGCCTCGCGTCCTTCCATTGAATTAATATCCTTCGTCGAGCCACTAGGGACGCAAAGGCCAGTATTCCGGCCTCCCTAGCCTCCTGTACCCCCGGTTCTACCCCGACCCCAAAGATCGCAAGCCCCCATCCTGGTTTGACCCTGGACCCCACCACCTTCGACACCGTCCTTGCCACCCCCTTCCAGAACCCTTCCAGCACCGGACATGCCCAGAACATATGCACATGGTTCGCTGGGCTTCCCAGACATCTGACACACCTGTCCTCACCCCCAAAGAACCGGCTCATCCTTGTCCCCGTCATGTGAGCTCTATGCAGCACCTTAAATTGAATGAGGCTCAGTCTCGCACACGAGGAGGAAGAGTTGACCTTCTCCAGTGCATCCGCCCACGTCCCGTCTTCTATCTGCTCTCCCAGCTCCCCTTCCCACTTGGCTTTCAGCTCCTCCCCTGATGCTGCTTCCGCCTCCTGCATTATCTTGTAGATGTCTGATATCTTCCCCCCTCCGACCCAGACCCCCGAGAGCACCCTATCACTCGCCCCCTTACTGGGGAGCAGGGGAAACCCCTCCACCTGCCGCCTAGCAAATGCCTTCACTTGTAAATATCTGAACATGTTTCCCGGGGGGAGCTCAAACTTCTCCTCCAGCCCTCCCAGGCTCGCAAACATTTTCCCCTGATTCTTGGCCACCCGACTATTCTTCCTCTTGTACGTTGGCCACAAACAGGTCCCGGAACATATATGAATGGCTCCCACGTTCTGTGGAAGCCGTCGTCTGACCCTCGGATGGCGAATTTGATTTTCTCCATTTGGAGAGATTCCGGACAGCTAGTCTGCAGCTCTGGGCGGTGCTGCTGACCGCCAGCCAAACAGGATTCTACGGCGGGCGATCAGGGAGGCAAAGGCAAGGGCGTCCGCCCTCCTCCCCAGGAATAGATCTGGCTGGTCTGAAACCCCGAAGACCGCCACTATCGGGCATGGCTCCACCCTCACCTCCACCACTTTGGACATAGCCTCGAAGAAGGCTGTCCAGTACTCCGCAAGTCTGGGGCAAGACCAGAACACGTGGGCGTGGTTGGCCGGGCCTCTTTGGCACCGTTCACATCAGTCCTCCACCTCCGGGAAGAACCTACTCATACGGTTTCTTGATAAGTGGGCTCTATGTACCACTTTTAGTTGCGTCAGGCTGAGCCTTGCACACGTGGAGTTGACCCTATGCAGTGCTTTGCTCCAGAGTCCCCACCCTATCTCAATCCCCAGGCCGTCCTCCCATTTCATTCTTGTTGCGTCCAGTACGGTGTCGTCCCTTTCTACCAGTTGGTCATACATGTCGCTACAGTTCCCTTTCTCTAGGATACTTGTGTCCAGTAGGACTTCCAGTAGTGTCTGTCGTGGCGGTTGTGGGTATGTCCTTGTCTCCTTTCGTAAGAAGTTTTTGAGCTGCAGGTACCATAGCTCGTTCCTCCCGGCTAGCCGAAATTTCTCTGTCAGTTCGTCCAGTGTTGCGATCCTGTCGTCCGTGTATAGGTCCCTGACTGTCAGTGTCCCCCCGTCCTGCCTCCACCTTTTGAAGGTGGCGTCAGTCAGTGCTGGTGTGAAGCATTCTTTCTAGTTGTACCACAGCTTGGTATGGAGCCTGCTCTGCCCAAGACTGCAGGAAACTCCAAAAGGTCGCGAATGTAGCCCAGTCCATCACGCAAACCAGCCTCCCATCCATTGACTCTATCTATAATTCCCGCTACCTCGGAAAGGCAACCAGCATAATAAAGGACCCCACGCACCCTGGACATACTCTCTTCCACCTTCTTCCGTCAGGAAAAAGATACAAAAGTTTGAGGTCACGTACAAACTGACTCAAGAACAGCTTCTTCCCTACTGCCATCAGACGTTTGAATGGACCTACCTTGTATTAAGTTGATCTTTTCTCTACATCCCAGTTATGACTGTAACATTATATTCTGCAGTCTCTCCTTCCTTCCCTATGTACGGGATGCGTTGTCTGTACAGCATGCAAGAAACAACACTTTTCAGTGTATACTTACACATGTGACAATAATAAATCAAATCAAATCAAAATATATCTTTTCTTATTTTTCAACAAGAGATACTTTTTTGTACTGTCACCATTGATGCTTTGGCAGAGAACATAGAGTTAAAACAGTGGAAAATCCATCAAAAATGCTTTTCACTTATAATATGGACGATAAGCACAGACCGTATAGCTGGTGAGTGTAATTATCACCCAAAATAAATATACATTGAGGTGGATTTTCTGTGACATTGCGCCAAAATCACGAAACGCGATCGGACGGAGAATTGGCTCCGACGCTGAAATTGGGTTTGATGCTGATTTCGCGCTGATTTTAGATTCTGTGGACCCCCCCAACACGATGAAATTGTGGCACCCACTGTGTGGCCAGGCAGGACAGTACGCACCTCATTATCTGCCTTGATGACCGATTCTTCAGCCTCATCGATTCTGCGGACTGGATGGGTCGATTTCCTGACGGCGTGGTTCTAACCACCTTTTAAAAATCGTGGAGCTGTCGTGTTGGTTGAGGCGGCTGCAAGAGGAGGTAGGAGTTGGCGTGGGAGGACCGCGGGTTCCCGTAGCGGACACCGGCCGTGCTTTCTGAAGGGTGGGGGGGGGGTGCTGCCAGGGTCCGGGGAGGGGAGGGGAAGGAGGGGGACAGGCCGAGCAGTCAGGGAGCCCCAAACATGAGAGGGCGGTGCTCACACACCGAGCCCCATTTCGGCGGCCATCTTGTTGGACACCCACCCGGGCCCCTGGGCGAACACAGGGTTAATGGCTGTATGGGTGGGTGCCGCACCCCCCTCTCCCCAGCCACCCCACTCAACCAGCAACAGCCACTGGGGAACCACCCAGGGCCACACCGACGGTAGCCCCCAGTGAGGGCAATGCCATCAAATGGTGACCCTGGCAGCAGAGACGGGTGCCAGGAGGGGGGCACCAAGAGGGCGGGGCTAGGGGGCATGCAGAGCTGGGGCACGCAGTACCAACCGGGGTGACCATGTAGCCCATGGTACGTAGTTAGGCACGGGTGTATGTGCCCTGGTGACATGTTTCCCCTCACCCCCTGCAGATTATCATGTTTGGTCACCAACCAGCGATGTTGGTCGCTGTGGTGGGGGCCGCTGCCCTGCATGCAGCCCCGTGGCAGCGTCAGCTGAGGCAGCGCAGAGAGGAGGCTGCAGCAGAGGAGCGGGCTTCAGAGGGGCAGGTGGCAGCTGCGCAAGCTGGAGGGTCGCCCGCCTGACAGACTGAGGAGGAGGAGGAGGGGGACAGGGTGAGGAGGAGGAGGAGGGGGACAGGGTGAGGAGGAGGAGGAGGGGGACAGGGTGAGGAGGAGGAGGAGGGGGACAGGGTGAGGAGGAGGAGGGGGACAGGGTGAGGAGGAGGTAGTGCCAAGGAGGCGCCGGGTGAGGCCCCGCATGTACCGGCGCCGCATATCCTTTGAGAAATTCTCGGACCGGGCATGCAGGTGGCATGTGGGTGAGCCGTGAGACTGCCAGACATATCTGCCACATGATGGCACACCTGGTACCGCGTGGGAATGGGGGAGGACACCTGTTTCCGGTCGCCGTCACAGTGACGGTCGTTTGAACCTTTATGTGACGGGGTTTTTCCAGTCACTGAGTGGGGACCCGTTCGGCATCTCACAGGTATCACAGGTGTACCCGTGCAGTCACTGACGCCCAGTATGCCCTTGTGGGCCGTGCCCACCAGGATGCCCGGGCAGCGGGCTTCACCCCCATCACCGGGATGCCCCGGGTGCAGGGGGTAATCGATGGAGTGCATTTTGCCCTGCGGCCACTGGCGGCTATCAGGCCGCTGTTCACCAAAGGTAGGGCTACCACTCCATGAACATTCAAGTGGTTTGTGACCATCAGATGAGGATCCTGCACGCCTGCGCCTGATACCCGGGCAGTGTACATGACTCCTTTATACTGGCGCTATCTGTGATCGCCGGCATATTCGAGGGACACCCCCCTGGCTGAGGGGCTGGTTGCTGGGCGCCGGGGTTACCCGTTGCGGTCGTGACTGATGACGCCTATACGGAGGCCATAGAGTGACGCGGAGACCCGCTACAAAGTTGCCCATTGTGCGACCAGGGGTGTGGTAGAGAGGTGCTTCAGGGTGCTGAAGATGCCCTTCAGATGCCTGGACCGCTCTGGAGGGGCCTTCCAGTACAAGGCAAGTAGGGTCGGCCGCATTGTGGTGGTCCGCTGCGTCCTCCACAATATAGCCCAGCAGAGGGGAGGCGTTCTGGAGGAGGATGAGGAGCAAGGGCAGGCCTCGTTAGACGAGGAGGATGAGGGGGGGTGGGTACAATGAGCGGGATATGGGGGCTGGCCAGGAACGGGAGGCCTCACTATGCTATCGCCAGGGCCAGAATGCACGGGACACATTAGTCGACACACGTTTCACCAATTAGGGAGTGGAGTTACTCGGCAGGGGCACGGCGACCAGAATACCACACCCCTTCATCAACGGGCACCCTCACCACCCACACCACCGAACACCCTCACCTCCAACACCACCAAACCACCCGCATACACACCCCACTCCATTATTTATACCTGCGGCACCAAGAGCCGGGGCACTGGGTTGGCAGTGACAGCGGGTTTGATCCATGGGATGGAGGATGGTGACAGCCCGCTCGGCGATGAGCTCCATGCTCCACATCATTACACAATGTCTGACTCATGCTCACAGTAGCACCTTCCACCTGTGTGATCCCCGCATGCGAGCTGGCCAGTCCACACGGCCACGTCGAATCGCTGGGGACAGGATGATATGGATGGTCGGGGGAGGGGGGTCTGCACGGTCCACCCACTGGAGGAGGGGGGTGGCTGCACGGTCCACCCACTGGAGAAGGGGGGTGGCTGCACGGTCCACCCACTGGAGAAGGGGGGGTGGCTGCACGGTCCACCCACTGGAGAAGGGGGGTGGCTGCACGATCCAACCACTGGGCCTCATTCATCCACCACCCCTCACTCCTAGTGGCCATCATTGACCGCCTCACCCCCCACACCCATCAGACAGAGCACAGAGGCAGGTTTCAAAGGTGTTAACAGGTGTTTAATGTGAAGAGGTACATACAGTCTGTGCCTGAGCCCCGATAACTATCCTGTGCCCTGCACCCGTGCCAACTTAACTGGTTTCTAACTTTCTGGCTTTACGGGCCCTACCATTACGTCTTTCTGGTTCCCCAGACGGTACAGCAGGCGTGGAGGCGGACTTCTGAGATTCCTGCCCTGCAACTAGGGTCCCCATTGGTGCATATCTCCATGGGCGCAAGAATCGGTGGGCCTGGCTGCTCCTTGGGCATCCCAGCCGGTGTGGTGCCGCCCTGTTCTGCCCACTGCCCACCAGATGCACCAGGACAGAAGGGCGGAGTCCAAGGTGCTGCGGTGTTCTGGGACCTCCCCCGCAGGAGTCACCGGCACGGGCCTCAGCACCTCCTCCTCTCTCGGGGTTCCCGATGGCCCCTGGGCTTCTCCATGGGACGGGGGTGCGAACGGAGCCAAACTCTGCAGCCCCCTCTGGTATCGACAAGGGTCTGAAAGTTAGCGGCCATGGAGCACAGGGAGTGGGCCACCTCCCTCTGGGACTGGGCCACCTCCCTCTAGGACTGGGCCATCTCCGTCTGGGACTGGGGCATCTCCCTCTGGGACTGGGCCACCTCCCTCTGGGACTGGGCCATCTCCGTCTGGGACTGGGGCATCTCCCTCTGGGACTGGGCCACCTCCCTCTGGGACTGGGCCATCTCCCTCTGGGACTGGGCCATCTCCCTCTGGGACTGGGGCATCTCCCTCTAGGACTGGGCCACCTCCCTCTGGGACTGGGCCACCTCCCTCTGGGACTGGGCCATCTCCCTCTGGGACTGTGGCATCTCCCTCTAGGACTGGGCCACCTCCCTCTGGGACTGGGCCATCTCCCTCTAGGACTGGGGCATCTCCCTCTGGGACTGGGCCACCTCTCTCTAGGACTGGACCATCTCCCTCTGGGACTGGGCCACCTCCCTCTAGGACTGGGCCACCTCTCTTTAGGACTGGACCATCCCTCTGGGACTGGGCCACCTCCCTCTAGGACTGGACCATCTCCCTCTGGGACTGAGCCATCTCCCTCTGGGACTGGGCCATCTCCCTCTGGGACTGGGCCATCTCCCTCTGGGACTGGGCCATCTCCCTCTAGGACTGGGCCATCTCCCTCTGGGACTGGGCCATCTCCCTCTGGGACTGGGCCATCTCCCTCTGGGACTGGGCTATCTCCCTCTGGGACTGGGCCATCTCCCTCTGGGACTGGGCCATCTCCCTCTGGCACCTGGGCAATGCCGCCGATGTTCTCAGCCATGGTGTGCCATGATTCGACCACACTGAGGAGTGCCGCTGCAATCTCCAGATGGCTCTGGCATCTGGTTGCCTGTGAATGGGCAGCCCTGCCCTGGGCCACGGCCCCCGCCTGCACAGAATGCCCCAGGCCTTGGATAACCTGATCCATGTCCGACATCGTCGCCCCCATTGCCTCCACTGCGGACGCCACCCGTGCGGTTTTGGCCTGGGTGGCACGTATGACCAGCACCACTCCCTGCTCCTGCAGGTTGACGGCTTCCTCCACCTGCCCCTGCAAGTTCTGGAAGCTGGCCCATCTCCTCCTCTAGTCCACGGGTCTCTGCCTGCAACTGCACTGTGGGTGGGACTGGATATTCCAGGAGCCCAGGATCATTCTGGGCGGCAGCTGGTTGCTGGGGCTGGGCTGCCCTCCACCCGTCCGACCCCTCGGCTGATTCTACCTCCACCTGCTGTACCGGAACGGCTGTGTGGTGCACACCAGTGAGTGTCCCAGAAGCCTCTTCACTAATTTGCACAACCGAGTCACAGAGGTGGTGCGTGTTTGTCCCGTGTGTCTGTCCCCTGTGTGTCTGTCCACTGTGTGTCTGTCCACTGTGTGTCTGTCCCCTGTGTGTCTGTCCACTGTGTGTCTGTCCACTGTGTGTCTGTCCCCTGTGTGTCTGTCCCCTGTGTGTCTGTCCCCTGTGTTTGTCCCTGTGTGTTTGTCCCGTGTGTCTGTCCCTGTGTGTCTGTCCCTGTGTATCTGTCCCCTGTGTGTCTGTCCCCTGTGTGTCTGTCCCGTGTGTCTGTCCCCTGTGTGTCTGTCCCTGCGTATCAGTCTCCTGTGTGTCTGTCCCTGTGTGTCGGTCTCCTGTGTCTGTCCCCTGTGTGTGTGTCCCCTGTGTGTCTGTCCCCTGTGTGTCTGTCCCGTGTGTGTCTGTCCCCTGTGTGTCTGTCCCCTGTGTGTCTGTCCACTGTGTGTCTGTCCCCTGTGTGTCTGTCCCCTGTGTTTGTCCCTGTGTGTTTGTCCCGTGTGTCTGTCCCTGTGTGTCTGTCCCCGTGTGTCTGTCCCCTGTGTTTGTCCCTGTGTGTTTGTCCCATGTGTCTGTCCCTGTGTGTCTGTCCCTGTGTATCTGTCCCCTGTGTGTCTGTCCCCTGTGTGTCTGTCCCGTGTGTCTGTCTCCTGTGTGTCTGTCCCTGCGTATCAGTCTCCTGTGTGTCTCTCCCTGTGTGTCGGTCTCCTGTGTCTGTCTCCTGTGTGTCTGTCCCCTGTGTGTGTGTCCCCTGTGTGTCTGTCCCCTATGTGTCTGTCCCGTGTGTGTCTGTCCCCTGTGTGTTTGTCTCCTGTGTGTCTGTCCCCTGTGTGTCTGTCCCCTGTGTGTCTGTCCCTGTGTGTCTGTCCCCTGTGTCTGTCCCCTGTGTGTCTGTCCCGTGTGTGTCTGTCCCCTGTGTGTTTGTCTCCTGTGTGTCTGTCCCCTGTTTGTCTGTCCCCTGTGTGTCTGTCCTGTGTGTCTGTCCCCTGTGTGTCTGTCCTGTGTGTTTGTCCCCTGTGTTTCTGTCCCCTGTGTGTCTGTCCCGTGTGTCTGTCCCCTGTGTGTCTGTCCCCCGTGTGTCTGTCCCTGCGTGTCAGTCCCCTGTGTGTCTGTCCCTGTGTGTCAGTCCCCTGTGTGTCTGTCCCCTGTGTGTCTGTCCCCTGTGTGTCTGTCCTGTGTGTCTGTCCCGTGTGTCTGTCCCCTGTGTGTCTGTCCCCTGTGTGTCTGTCCCCTGTGTGTCTGTCCCTGTGTGTCTGTCCCCTGTGTCTGTCTCCTGTGTGTCTGTCTCCTGTGTGTCTGTCCCCTGTGTCTGTCCCCTGTGTGTCTGTCCCCTGTGTGTCTGTCCCCTGTGTGTCTGTCCCCTGTGTGTCTGTCTCCTGTGTGTCTGTCTCCTGTGTGTCTGTCTCCTGTGTGTCTGTCCCCTGTGTGTCTGTCCCCTGTGTGTCTGTCCCTGTGTGTCTGTCCCTGTGTATCTGTCCCCTGTGTGTTTGTCTCCTGTGTGTCTGTCCCTGTGTGTCTGTCCCCTGTGTGTCTGTCCCTGTGTGTCGGTCTCCTGTGTGTCTGTCCCCTGTGTGTCTGTCCCTGTGTGTCTGTCCCCTGTGTGTCTTGTCCTGTGTGTCTGTCCCCTGTGTGTCTCTCCCTGTGTGTCTGTCCCCTGTGTGTCTGTCCCTGTGCGTCTGACTCCTGTGTGTCTGTCCCTGTGTGTCTGTCCCCTGTGTGTCTGTCCCTGTGTGTCTGTCCCCTGTGTGTCTCTCCCTGTGTGTCGGTCTCCTGTGTGTCTGTCCCGTGTGTTTGTCCGCTGTGTGTCTGTCCCTTGAGTGTTTACCCCTGTGTGTCTGTCCCTGTGTGTCTGTCCCCTGTTTGTCTGTCTCCTGTGTTTCTGTCCCCTGGGTTGTGGTCTCCTGTGTTGTCCCGGGCAGAGGGCTGGTGTTCCGACTGCTCTCCCCGTCAGTGCTTGGGTTCATGGGGGCCATCGGCCCTGGCACTGACTGGGGGCGGGGTGACCCGGATATGCCGAGCCCATCGCCGGCTGGTCCTGTAATACACAAGACAGTATGTATGGTTAGACAGCGGGCTGTTGGTGAGGCGTGAGGTTGTGAGGGCTGTTGGGGTGGGGTTGGCGTGGGCATATATTTGTTGTGAGGACCCGCAACCAGGCAGGCGTTCTCACTTTGTGGGGTACCTCCGACCTCTGCATCAGCGACCTCCCTCTCCTCTGGACCGCCGTCCATGTCTATGCCCTCTGCCCGGGCACGATGAGGGGACACAGGTCGCGTGGCCCCCATCCGGTATTCTCCTGCTCCCGGCGGTTATGCGCGGAACTGTCCTGGGGAGGGGGGGGGGGGGGGAAGCAAACACAATCGGCAACAGTGTTGGTCCGACGCATGCAGCCCAGGAGTTGGGTCTCTGATGGCATCAGTGGCCAGGACACACGCCCATTGCGTCTGGCATGGATGGGTGCAGCCATGAGGGCCAGGGTGGGGGTCCGACCATCCACCGGGAGGGGGTCACATATGTGTGAGGGAGTAGGTGGTTGGTGCCGGGGCACAGTGCTGAGTACTCACCCGGGCTGCCCTGAGGAGGTTGTGCAGTTTCTTCCTGCATTGGTCTGAAGTCTGGGCCACCTCCGCCCAAGCACAGCGAACGATGGCACCTGCTGACCTCTGTCCCGACGCGGGGGACGACACCAGCCTCCTCTCCTCCATGGCGTCCAGGAGGGTCTCCAGTTCGGTGTCCCGGAAGCGCAGCGCTGCCCTCTTTGCGGCCATCTTGCCTGTGACGCTGTGTGTGAGGGGGAGAATAATTAAGGGCAGCTGCAGCGTCGCGTCAATGGCGGAACCAGCGAATCGGCTGCCGGGCCATCGGGCCTTTCATGATCCGCCCGTGCTAGCCTCTTGGGAGCGGTTGAACACTTGTGGACCCGATCATACCGTCGTGAAACTCCCACGTTTTTACAAAGGCGTCAACACTTAGCCTCAGGAACGGAGAATTCAGGCCATTGTGCATTTTAATGGTGTATCTCAAAAAACACAATTAATAATACAAAATATTTGGAGTACATATCAATAAATATGGATGTTGACAGTTTAATGTATGTATCAAACTCCTGAAAAATGCTAGGGGCAATTTTAATTCCACCCAATTGGCTGAAACTGGGTTGCAGTTCTATTCACCCACAGGACAGATCTAATGAGGTTCTGCTGCCTTCTCGCAGGCCCCAATCTGAACCTGACCTTCTGAGCCAGTAAGAGGAGTGAGACAGTCACCAGGAGCAGGCAGGAGCCTTCTTTAAATATGCAGATCGGCTTCTGATTAATGTCATTGGGACCTGACTGTTATTTAATCCAGAGACCTGCACGGGGAAGCCTGTGAAGATTAGGAAATCTGTTGCTTGTTTTGTCCCTTGGCACTGGCCCACAACACTGCTGCCCCAGTTAAAACCAAGGCTGTTATTAATGGTGATAACATTGAACAAAAAATGTTATGAATATTTCAATTAGGAGGTTTGGATGGAGATAAAGAGATTCCTTCAATTTGATAAAATTCCATTAGTTCAAAGAAAAAACTTGTTCAGTTCAGTCACAACACAAATCGGACAAATTGCCAACTGGTGCATTAGAACTAATTTGCTCTAATATTTTTACTGATTTAAAGTGTAGTCTTGTCACTGCACTCACTCTGGGCACAGGTACAGATTCTAATAACAGATAGAACAATAACAGTTCAGTAGATAATACACTGACGTCAAATGGCAGTCGGAAATACTTTCCCCTGAGGGTAGAAAACCATTTTTTAAAACAATTGTATTTCCCTTTCTCTGTCCTTGGCAATTACTAAATGTGGTGATACTCATCAGACACTGTCAATATTGGTAAGAGAAACAGTCCATCCCTAAAACACTGGAGAGCAGGATGGCTGCACCGTGGCAGCATTGACATATAATCTGAGACAAGAAGGGCATTAAATTCAATTGTGTCGCAATACTAGAAGCAAACTTTAATTTCATTAATTTCATCAGGTGACAGGCAACACCATGGGCCACTACTTGTACGTTCTGCATAGCATCCATCATTAGGACCTTGCTGTGTGTGCGCAATATGTGAAAATGGCAGAATCCTCACGTGACATTACCCAACTGGCTGATGTGGTGCCAGGTTACCAGATTTGGACAATGAAAGCCCTGGCAACACCTGCATTGTTCAATCTTAAAATAAGCCGCATTGGGCTGGACACCCTGATTGCAGGTCAGTATAACTTATTGAATTTCTTCACTGGAATGTGTCTGAAAGTATTGGGGAATGTTTGTAGAGGAGGTTGATTTTTTTTTATTCATTCACGGCATGTGGGCATCATTGGCTGGGCAAGCATTTGCTGATTGCCTTGCTAGACCATTTAAGATTCAACCACATTGTTGTGGGAGTGGACTCACCTGCAGCCCAGACCAGGCAAGGGTGGCATATTTCCTCTGCTAAACGGCATTAGTGAATTGGATCAGGGGGTCTTTACAACAATGGTTTCATGGTCATCATCAGACCTTTAATTCTAGATTCTCATTGAATTCACATTTGATCCTCTTCCACAGTAGTATTCGAACATGGTCCCCTAGAATATTACCCTGAGTCTCTGGATTACGAGTCCAGTGACAATACCACTAGACCACTGCCTTCCCTGAGACTGCTGGGGACTATTACAGCATCCTCACAGGGTCAGCAGAGGGATAGGCGGCCCGTCCTCAAGGAGGCTGTAAAAGATTTGGGGGACAGCCTGAGATTTTCCAGTCCTGTTCACAGTGGGCAGGAATAGAAGGTATCGAGAGAAGGTCAAAAATTGGTTTTAGTTGCCTTAAAACCAGTTTGTGATTGTGGCCTTCGGCCATCAATGGCGGACTGAATTTCCCTCCACTGCATGTTGGGAATGTGATTTAAATACACTTGCATCTCATTATAAGGGCTCCTTGCTGGGGTCAACCCCACCCACACATTGGATCATGTGGGCATGTCAGCGGGCTATTAAGCGATGAGCACCTCATGACCTGCACTTTGCCTGTGACTTTGAGGTCAGTTCGCTACCATTCATCGCACAGCATATTGTGGTCGCAACATCATGCTTTCGGTCCATTGGGCTCCTGTCATCATAATGGGCTACAGCTGGCACACTCAGTCTGGTGAAGCAACTGCAGCCCTTCAGATGGGGAAAAGGCATTTTTGGGGTATCTGAGGGTATGCGGGATATATATTTAATTGCGTAAGTGGGCTCAAGGTGGGGAGTGACGAGGCCCAAAATGGGCAGAGGCACATCCACGCCGAATGTTCAAGGGCTAATAAATGGGCATGCTGCACAAACACAATGAGATCAAGGAATACAGGGGGAGAATCAGAGGTCCATTAGGGAGGGAAACCTAAGCATTAAGCTCATTTGGGATGAGGGGAGGGATTTCCACACTCACACAGCAAGGGTTTAAGCTGGTCTAGCAGTGAGAGCTCCGCGTCACCATCTTCCAAGTTGTAGAGGTAGCCCAGTACAAAATTATAATGCGGAGAAGCTCTTTTGAGGGCTCTGAGAGCAGACTTGTAAGCACCAGTTACAGTTTACAAAAATCCAACATCGGAGTTAGCCTCCTAACCTCAACTCCCGCTACTTCCCCGAGATCCCCTCCCCTATAGAGACGCCTAAGTTACATCATGGTAGGTTGTTCTTGTTTAGTTCCTTGTATTTACAAACTTTCGGTGCAGGGGAGGGGCGGTACGGGGTGTGGTCAGTTTATGTGCCTCCCTATTCTCTCCCCCTCCCTCCCTCTCCCTTTTTTGTTGGTGTTTGTGGTCCCGTTGTGGGCCCCACCTCTCCTTGGTCTATTGGCTATTGGCTGCAAACAGATCCTGGAACCTGGAACAGATTGGATTGGTGAATTGCCTCCACATCTTGTAGAAGCCCTCTTCCGACCCCCGGATGGTGAATTTGATTTTATTTAGTTAGAGAAATTCCGACAGGCCCGCCAGCCAGTCTGCACCTTTAGGTGGTGCTGCTGGTCGCCAGCTGAACAGAATTCTTGGGTGGGCGATTAGGGAGGCAAAGGCTAGGGAGTCAGCCCTCCTCTCCATGAAGTTATGGCTGGTCTGATACTCTGAAGACCACCACTTTCGGGCACAGCTCAATCCTCATCCCTACAACCTTGGACATTGCCTCAAAGAAGGTGATCCAGAATCTGACAAGTAACATGTTGTGGTTGGCTGGGCCTCCCTGGCACCTTTCACATTTGTCCTCCACCTCCGTGAAGAACCTGCTCATTTGGGTTCTGGTTAGGTGTGCTCTGTGCATCACTTTCAGCTACATTAGCAATCTCCTTGTTTTAACCCCTTGTTCACAGCTTGTGGAAGCCCTTCCTCAGAGTAATAACAAGCTCCAGGGCAACTGGGCGACAGGACGAGTTTCAGAAGCCTTTTAGAAAGTTTGCATGGCATAATCATATAAGAGAAGCTTCAAGACCCCTCAAACAATATAATTTTCTGACTAAACATTTACCCTCATATTTATTCCAAAGAGTGGTGTAGTATTAGAGTGCAGTGAATGAGGGTCACAGCATGTGGGCAGAATACAGCACTTCCAAATGCCTGGCCAAAGAAATGTCATAGCAGTCAGTAATGTCTGGAGAGACCTTGATACACAACCATTACTGACCATCCTTTCAAGGTTGTGTGCTTTCCAACTTGGGAAAAAAGCCCTTGAACCCACATTCACTGACAAGTCATTGACAGATCTATACCAAGGACATCACGCTTACTTGAAGTGGTGCGAATGAATGTGTCACAAGCCTCATTTTACCATCTCGCCATGGTTCTTGCCTCTGGCCTAATCTTTCTGCCCTGCCTCCTCTGCCCCTTCCACCGCATCCTCATCAGATGAGGAGTGAATTTCCTACAGATCCTCTCTGCTGCTGTGCTGGGTTGTGTAGAGGACAGCAGATGACTATGATTTGGGAAACTCTCACTTGGACTTATGGCAATGCACGACCAGGAAAGTCGAAGCAACAAATTCTTATCTCCAGCAGGCTAATCATCTGCTCAACTGTGGTCTGGGTTAACCCGTGGCAGGCATTATAATGTTACACATCTGCTGTGCAGGGGATCCCACCAATGTCATCAGCCATGTCTTGTGTGGGCATCCCTTGCTCCCCAATGATTCATTCCTGGAGGGGTGCATGGACTGGTACAGTTGCACACTTAATTTGCAAGACGCTATTAAAACCTATTCAATGGCAGAATGGTGGTGCAGGGGTTAGCATTGCTGCCTCACGACGCCGAGGTCCCAGGTTCGATCCCGGCTCTGGGTCACTGTCCGTGTGGAGTTTGCACATTCTCCTCATGTTTGCGTGGGTTTCGCCCCCACAACCCAAAAAATGTGTAGGGTAAGTTGATTGGCTAAATTTCCCCCTAATTGAAAAAAAAATTAATTGGGTACTCTGAAGTTAAAAATAAACCTATTCAATTACATGAAAAAGAGACATAAGTACGGTTATGATCCCAGTTGGTTTTATAAATGGATGGGAAGATCTGAGAATGGAACCCTGGTTCAAAAATTGTAACATTATATCTTGAAAGACTGGTGACCACCAAGCAGATTAATGAATTAATGGTTTATTAAAGCTAATACCTAGAGGAGGTGGTGGCGCAGTGGTATTGAGCCAGAGTTAGGCTCTGGCGATTCAGGTTCAAATCCCACCTCTGCAGATGGTGAAATTTGAATTCAATTAAAATCTGGAATTAAGAGTCTCATGGTGACCACAAAACCATTAATAAAGCTAATACTTATTTACAGAGAATGAGATAAAGGCTCCAAACACCTAACCAACCCTAAAATCTGTGCTCAGTTCATGATTTGTGTGCTCTGGCCTGATTGGCCCTATGGTTCACATGTCCTTCCAAGAACTCACTCCCTTAAAGGGCACGACATCCCTCCCCCTGTAGTCCCTGAATAACACTTTACAACTACAATGGATCTATTTACAATTTTATACAACAAATGGATCTCAACACATTATAAGGTCAGTTGGTCCAAGGACTTCCTGATCCTTTGGGAGCTCCAGCAGTATAGGTAACTTCGGTTTGACTCTCAATGGGTTGACTCTTAACTTGCGAAGGTGCATCCATGCCGATAACTTCCCCAGTTTCTCCTGGAACATTACTAGGCTCTTCCACGGGGTAGCTTGCTGCTGCATTACTTTCATCCGTAATGATATCATTGGCAGGCACACTGGGGGTGGGCTGCTGCACTGGTTCAATGGGCAATTCTTTCCTTCTCAAATGATCCAGGTGTTCCTTAACCCCTTTTTTTTGGACGTCTATCTCAAACAACACTGGTCTTTTTCTGGCCACAGCAGTTCCAGGGATTCAATTTGGACCAGCACCAAAATTCTTTAGGGATACCAAGTCGTCCACCTCACATGTATCTCAGGTTTTCTTGAGTTGTGATGTTTCTTCCGTGCGTTCTGTTTTACCGCCACCCTCCCCGCTAAAATTCTGAAATATCAGATTCACCCGTGTTTTAATGTTAGCAACTTGGTGGGTGTAAAACCTGCGGTGACATGAAGTGTTGTTCCACCAGTGAGTAGGAAACAACCCAGTCTGGTTTGCAGAGAGGTTGGTGACTGTGTTTCTTCATGGCGGGATTGAATGTTTGGATAGATACCTCAGTCAGTCCATTTGAAGTAAGGTGGCGGGGAGCGGATTGAATATATTGAATGCCGTTGGTTCTCATGAAATTTTTGAACTCTTCATTGTAAAAGCAGTCCCATTAACTGAGACCAGCACCTCTGGCAAACCGCGGGTGGCGAAGGTCTGTCTAAATTTTCCTGCCGTTGCTGATGAGGTCATAGTCTCCATTTCGCATCTGTCGAACCACTTGGAATGAGCATCTACAATGAGCAACAACTTGAAGCCCATGAATGGGCCTGAAAAACCGACGTGTCGTCACATCCATGATTGACCACTCCCAAAGCTGCATTAAGGTCACAGACAGCAGGTTTGGCTGCATTTGACACTGGCCACATTGTTTTACCAGATTCTCTATGTCGCTATCTATTCTGGGCCACCACACAGCATGTGAGCATTTTCATCTTTGTCATCCCAGGATGGGCACGGTGTAGCTCTAGTAATAACAGCTGTCCAGTGGGTGTGGGAACGGCCATCCTTGGTCCCCATAATAATATGCCATCTTCACATCTTAATTCGACTTTTCTTACCTGAAAGGATTGCAGCTGCTCAGACCTGTTATCATGATGCAAGCCTTGGAGGACCATATGCTTGACTTGAGATAATATGGGATCTTTTTGGGTCCAAAACTTGACCTGTCTTGGCGACACTGGCAACATATCGAGAGAGTTGAAAGCAAAAACGATTTCCGTTGGTACTGGCGAGGTGGTACACTTTTGGATAGGGAAAGGTTGCTTAAAGTGTCCGTACTTGAAATGTCTGTGCCCAGCCGCATAGGCTGCTAACAATAGTGCCCAGCATTGGACCCTAGCTGAAACTTTGGGGGCACTTGCCTCATCTTTCCTACATAAGCTCAATAGGAGTGTGTGGTCGGCATGAAATATCATCCATAGTTGTATTGATGGAACTTTTTCACTACAAAGTTAAGGGCTAGTCCCTCTTTTTTTATTTGCAAATAAGCTTGTTCAGCATCAGTCAAAGTCCTTGAGCATAGGCCACAGGCCTTTCTGCACCATCTTCAATCTTGTGTAATAAAGCCACTCCGATTGCATAAGGCGCCACATCACAGGTAAGAATGATCTCTTTTCAGGGGTCAAAATGAACCAAGAGACTCGATAACTGCAAAGCTAGTTTGACCTGTTCATAGGCTTCTTTCTGATGCTCTCTCCAAAGCCATATTTCTGGTGCTTCTTGAGTAGTGTTTGTAGTGGTGCCAACATTGTGGAAAGGTTAGGAATAAATCTGCTGCAATAGTTCAGCATGCCAAAAGAGAACTTCAATTCTGATTTATTTTTAGGGGATGGTGCTTCCTTAATCGCTTTGATCTTCTCCTCCATAGGTGCAGCCCTTGGGCGTCTACCCTAAATCCGAAGTACAACAGTTCATGAGCTTGGAGCATACAGTTTTCTCTTTTCAGCCCTACTCAGACTTCACAAATCTTTCAAAATTTTCTTTGAGATTTGTTAGGTGCTCCTCTTCAGAGGCTTGTGTTAGCAGTACATTGTCTAGATAGACAAGCGCCTTGGATAGGTCCTGTAATAGGCTTTCCATTGTGCGCTGGAAAATTGCACACGTTGACGAGACTCTGAGGGGCAGCCGGATATACTGGCACCGGTCTTTGTTGGTATTTATAGTAACAAATTCTCTAGGAGCCTTGTCTAATTCTAGTTGCTGGTATGAATGGCTCATACCAAGCTTAGTGTGAGTTAAACCTCCTGCTAATTTAAAGTTTAAATCTTCAATTCTTGGTACAGGGCATCAGTCCAATTTTGCTGCTGATTCACTGTTAATTTGTCGTCCCCATATATCCTGATGGTTCCATCTGACTTAATTACTGGCACACTGGAGACCACCCACTCTGGAAACTTGATGATGCCTAATTCTTCTAACCGCTTGAGTCCAGTACTAATTTTCTCATGTAAGGCATAGGAGCAGGTCGGGCTCTGTAAACTTGTGTATGGCCCCAGGATCCACATGATTCTTTGCTTTCAGGCCCTGTATTTTCCCAGCTCATCATGGAAAACCTGGGGAGGGGGGGGGATGGGGATTCTCCAACCCCGGGTTGGGTCAGAGAATCGCTGGGGGTGGGGGGGCACGATTCATGCAACGACACCCCGGTCACTGAGAGAGTCGGCACCGGCGTAGTCGGCACGGTGCAGGTCGGGGGCCGCTCTACGCGGCCCCACCCCCGCGGCGATTCTCCGCGCGTGATGGACTGAGTTCACCTGTGGTTCTACCCGGCGGGACCTCGAAGTTCATGTTGTGGGGGACTGCCTGGTGGGGGGTAGGGGGGATCCGACCCCGGGTGGGGGGGGGAGGGGGGGGGGGAGGGGGGGGGTCTCCATGGTGGCCTGGCCCGCAATCAGGGCCTACTGATTAGAGAGCGGGCTTCTCCTCATGGGGGCCTATGTTCCTCCGTGCCGGGTCCCTGTGGCTCTCCGCCATGTTGCGTCATTGCCAGCATGAAGAAGGCAACTAGCGAGCATGCGTGAATTTGTGCTGGCCGTAGCGCGCATGCCCGAATTTGCACTGGCCGTAGCGCGCATGCCCGAATTTGCACCGGCCGTAGCGCATGCGCGGACCTGCGGTGCCCATTCTGACGCCCGTATCAGCAGCTGGAGCAGCTCCAGTGTCGTGCTGGCCCCCCTGTGTGGTGCAGGATCGCAGCTCCTAGGGGCCTGTTTACGACGGCGTTTACAATGGCGTCAACACTTGGCCTCAGGATCAGAGAATCCTGCCCCTGGTATTTTTTTTAAGATGTTGCGAAAGTCTCCTTATCTAATTTTGAAGATTTCGCGCCAATTTAATATAATTTGGCACAGCCAATCGCAGCCCATCAGACTTGGCCCTTGGCCCCCCACCACTATTAGAGGCAGTTGAGCTGACTGGTGCCATTGGTTCACGGGCATTGTGGTTGTTCTCAGGATTCTTAAAGCTTCTCCAGTACACCTGATTAGCCTGGTTATCGTGCTTCATAACTTCAGGGGTGAGCCCCACCTTGTAAATAATGATACATTTGCTCACCTACAACTGTAGTGGAGGCACCGATGTCGACCTCCATTCTAAGTGGGCTGATCGTTTACCATTAACATATAATCGGGCTGTCTTGCCCACCTTAACGTTGTTTAAACTGTAGATCTGTTTTCAGGGTTATTCTCAACACTGTGTACTGGAGTTGGAGTTTTTTTTGTTGGCCCCTTGTAAGCTCTGCCTAGCCTTGCACTTTCTCTTAATGTGCGTCCTCCTACTGCATGTAGCTTCCCTGAATTTTCATCTCTCCTGGGGATGATCTCCCCAATTCCGGTTGCATTCTTCACAACTCTTGGTCTGTGGGCCAAACTCCCGATACCTCCGCAATCACTTTTCTCCGAGCCTCTTTGCTCATTATTTCTTGTGCCTTCATCCCTGGCATCACGACTGCCAGCAGCTTCCCACCAAAGTTGGTGGGCATCGGCTGCTTGCAAGCTTTGAATTTCCATTGTTCCCCCCCTTTCAGCACTTCCAAGGCCTGGGTGAGATCTAATGCCTTCTTTAAGGTAGTCTCTGCCTCTGCTACCAATTTATTTTGTATGGCTGTGTCATTAACACCACAGACTAGCCTGTCTCCTAATCTGGTGTTGAGTGTAGTCCTGAACCTGCAATGCTCATCTGTTTGTCTGAGGTGTGCCATCTCTTGTCATCGAATTAAATTTGTATCCTAGCATTATCACTGAGAGCTTTGGGTGATAATGTCCCTTGACTAATCCCACAAGCTCCTCAAATGTTTTGGAGTTGGGACATCTGGAGAAGTCAGTCTCCCACTCAGGTATAGGTCAGGGTCCCGCAGGTTATTAATAGGATTACCCGCTGCTTCGCTTTCCTTCCAATTTCATTGGCCTTTAAGAAATAGCTCAGGCTTTCAACATACAACACACTGCTCTGTGTTAGGATCGAATGGCTCAGGTTTCCCAAAAAAGGGCATTTTGTCACTCACAGACATCTCAATGAGATTGCTTCAAAGGAAAGGATTCCACATGAGGTCTGCTCTCCTGATTTCTGTAGCAGTAGGAAGGAAATCTGATTGATCATCGTCGGCAAATGTAGTATCTTGAAAGACTGGCGAACACCAAGTAGATTAATGAATATATGGTTTATTAAAGCAAATAACTGGCGGCACGGTTGCGCAGTGGTTAGCACTGCTGACTCATGGTGCCGAGGTTCCAGGTTCAATCACGGCCCTGGGTCACTGTCCGTGTGGAGTTTGCACATTCTCTCCATGACTGCCTGGGTTTCACCCCCACAACCCCCAAGATGTGCAGGTTAGGTGGATTGGCCACTCTAAATTGCCCCTTAATTGGAAAAAAAAAATTGGATACTCTAAATTTATTTTAAAAAATATTAAAGCAAAAAACTATTTACAGAGAGTGAGATAAAGGCGACCATGCTCCCCGACTCCAAACTCCTAACAGTAAAACCCGCGCTCAGCCCCAGGATTCACGCACTCCGGCCTGATTGGCTTTGCAGTGTCACATGACCCTCTGAGACCTCGCCCCCCCTTAAAGGGGCATGCTACCATAGTAACTTTTACTTTTTTTTTAGAAGATGTGGAAGAACAGAGTCACAGGACAACTAATTTGTTTTAATAAAGAAAAAAACATTTATCAGGACAAAAGTTGGATAATAATACAATACTCCTTTACTCCCCCTTATCTTAACAAAGATTAGCATGATTACAAAGTATATTTTAAGCTACAATGGTCTCAGTAACACAACGTCCCTTTAAGCACACAAGACAATTGTGGTCACACGCACTTTGTTCTGAACCCAAGTTAGAGTCTATGGATTTCTCAGAATCCCTCCAGATGATTATTAGGAGAAAACTTCCACCCCAAAAACACGCTTTCAAATTCTCTTTCACAAGAATACTTTCCATTAAAGGTTTGCATTCTGAAGTTAATAGTTCTTTTAAACAAAGCTTTTGCTGCACTTTTAACAACAAATCCAATATCCAGGTTTTACAGCTCCTCCTTCAGACTTTTTTTGTCTTGACTATGTTCAGAATTGCTTTAACTCTCGATTCCAAGACTGTACTAAGATGGTATAAAACGTTTAATTTACCTCACTTTAAATCTGGTTACTGCAATTGTCCCTTTAACTCATAACAATTTATTTACTCTTCCTTGAATTCTCCTGAACAATACCTTGGTCTCTGTTCTCTTTCCTTCAGTCATCTTTGGACATTATTTCCGTCCCAATTCCCTGGTTATCTGGACTGTAACTGGTTCTTCGGGAAGCATGCCTCTCTGCAGCAGCCACCCTGTCCAGTCTTTCTTCTGGCAGAGTTGAGAGACGTTCACTCCCAGGTGTCCTCCTTTAACTGCAATGTATCCAGCTAAAACTAAAAACTAATAGCTTCTCTAACTTACAAGGCCCATAGTTGCCAAGCAACCACTGAGTTTAATTTTTCTTCCAGCTGTAGCCCTCTCTAAACACAGTTGGATCTAACTATAGGTTTTACCCTTCCTTCCATTGAAACATTAAATTAAACCCACTTAAAATTATACAGTAGCCAGGATTCTCTGTTTGGGAGACTAAGGGGTGAATTCACCGCCTCCCCAGAACGTGTTCATCGACGGCGTGTTGTCGCCGGCAGCGGAATTCTCAGTTCCCACCGCTGGCAAATGTGAGCCATTGTAGCCACCCCATGTCACTGGGAAACCCACTGGCAGGGTGCGTTGCCGGCGGAACAGAGAATCCCGCTGATGGAGAATTCAGGGGTAAGTGTTCCCACCAAGAACGAACAGTGTACAATTCATATTTTCATTGGTGGTGCTACTTGGTAAGTGAGTCAGGACTTGCAAATTGGCCAGCACTCTGCACACATGAATTGAGAGCAATTCCCATTGTCACTGGTGTCTGGTTCGCTGGGGCCGGAATAAGCACTGGAGAGCCTGACAAGCTAGAGCTGCTTTTAATTGTTCCATGCCACACACTCATTCCAGCCAGGAATATGGCTCCAAAGAGACCTGCCCTCTGCTTTCTAGGAAAGAGATCCAACCTGGATGCTGGATGCAGTGGAAGACAAGAGGGCCACCATCTTCCCAGGAGGAGGCCACAAACTCATGCCAGCTGAATGGATTATGTTAAGAATGTAGAGGTCAGAACAACAATGGTGTATCTGGCAATATATTCACGTTTGTTTTCAGGACAAGAAGGCTCAAGCTCTACAGCACCAATTCAAAGCAGAGCTATTTTTATGGAGTTCTTAATTTATTTCTATTGAAAGCATGAAAACTCTTTTTCAGATCTATACTTATTGACTGAGGCATCAGCTGATTAACAGTACACATTATTTTCACTAACAACACCAGAGTAGTTCAAATTCTAAACTGATTTGAAAACAGATATTTTAACAGCATATGGCAAGAGAGAGCCACACACAACATATTGCAATTGGTTAGAAATACAGATAACTGTGGTTGAAAAATATCCAAGGAGGAACCGGTTCCTAAACTTATTCGTGCAACTCATTACTTTTGGTTGTGTAATCAATTTGAAGGTTCTCGTCTCAAAATTATTCTGGAGCAATTTGTTGACAATGATACATGATATTTAATTTATGATTCATACATGGAAAACATTTAAGATTGCTGCATTGATAAAAGTATATCTTCAACAATAATCTGTGCAAATTAGAACACCATAAGATATTAATTGAAAACAAATACATACACAGGCTTAAAACAGAAATATTTGGGTCTATCAATCATGATTTCACTTGGTAAAAACTTTGGAATATAAGACAACATTTGAGCACATTCATTACCATGAATACAATTGCTGGTAAAATTAAAGAATCCTTATAGTTGTTTCGGTTCTCCTAATGATACTTTAACTGATTCCTTATGAATTGTCTGAAAAAGAGTGTTGCTACTGAGAAGAACATGAATTTGTTTTATAGTTTTTGCAGGTTTTCCTTTATTTAGGGCTGATTTTCATCACTGTTTATCTCCACGTCCTCAATTGGTTCTTTGAAAATTTGCTTGACTGTTGCAACATCTGTTGAGAAAATCAATATAGTTCAGAAGCGCTTCACGGTGCTTGAACACAAACAAAGATTCTAACATTATACACATAAGAGGCAACTTCAACCTTTGAAAGCAGATCGGCTTGGGTTGGGTGGAATACAAGAATAGAAGGAAAACCTGAAACCGAATCCCAGCCTGCCTCATCCTGCCCACTTTCAGTTTCAACAGAGGCAGGGCGGGGTGTGGGCAGCCAGTCATATTCAGGAGGTGAGTTGGCCATTTAAATAGAAAAATGATGCAGCATGGCTCAGATTATGTCTCTTCAAAACCAGCAATTCTTGCCAGCTGGGTTTCCCAGGCCTCAGGAAATCTGGACCGAAAGGGAAGCCAGGCGGCCACACGGAAGAGATAAGTGCCTTCCTAGCACTGCTTATGGGGGCCGGGGAAGTAAGAGTGTTTCTCTGTGATCTACTACCTTAAGGGACTGGTGAACATGCACACCAAGGTTCCTCTGATCCTCAGTGCTTCCCAATATCTTGCCGATTATTGTGTATTCCCTTGTCTTGTTTATCCTGCCCAAGTGCATCACCTCACACTTATCCCGGTTGAATTCCATTTGCCACTGATCAGCCCATCTGACCAGTCCATCTAAATCCCCCTGTAATCTAAGGCTATCCTCCTCACTATTTATCACCCCACCAATTATTGTATCATCCACAAACTTGCTGATCAACCCTCCTGCATTCATGTCTAAATCATCTGTACGAAGCACAAGCAGCAAGGGCCCAGCACTGATCCCTGTGGGACCCCACTGGACATAGGCTTCCAGTCAGAAAAACACACCTTGACCCTCACCCTCTGCTTCCTGCCACTCAGCCAATTCTGCATCCAATTTGCCAAATTTCCTTGATCCCATGGGCTCTTACCTTTGCTATCCGTCTCTCATGTGGGACCTTATCAAAAGCCTTGCTGAAGTCTCAATAGAGTATGTCAAATGTATTGCCCTCATCTGCACACCTGGTCACCTCTTCGAAAAATTCAATCAGGTTGGTCAGTTATGACCTCCCCTTAACAAAACCAGGCTGCCTGTTCTTGATTAATCCCCGGCTCTTCAAATGCAGATTCATTCTGTCTCGCAGAATTGCTTCAAATAATTTCTCCACCAGTGAGGTTAGACTGACTGGCCTGTAGTTTCCTGGTTTATCCTTTCCTCCCTTCTTGAATAATGGTACCACATTGGCTACCCTCCAGTCCTCCAGCCCCTCCTGTGGCCAGAGAGGGATTGAAAATTACTGCCAGCACCCCTGCTATTTCCTCCCTTGCCTCACTCAACATCCTGGGATACATTTCATCTGGCCCTGGAAGCTTGTCTACTTTTAAGCAGAACAGATCATTCAGAACCTCCTCTCTGTCTATGTTAATTTCTTTAATTTTATTACAGCCCTTCTCCCTGATTATTATACCCACACTGTCCCTCTCGCTAGTGAACACTGACACAAAGTATTCATTTGAAATGAAAATGAAATGAAATGAAAATCGCTTATTGTCACGAGTAGGCTTCAATGAAGTTACTGTGAAAAGCCCCTAGTCGCCACATTCCGGCGCCTGTCCGGGGAGGCTGGTACGGGAATCGAACCGTGCTGCTGGCCTGCTTGGTCTGCTTTAAAAGCCAGCGATTTAGCTTTGTGAGCTAAACCAGCCCCATTTAGAACCCTACCTATGTCCTCCAGCTCCACACACAAATTTCCACTGTGGTCCTGAATGGGACCTACTCCTCTAGTTATCCTTTTATCCCTCACGTACTTGTAAAATAATTTAGGATTTTCCTTTATTTTGCCTGCCAGCATCCCTTCACGTCTCCTTTATTTTTTCTAATTTCCTTTTTGGGTTTCCTCTTGCATTTTCTCTGCGCCTCTAGGGCTTTTTGCTGTTTTGAGCCCTCGATATGTGCCACAAGTCTCCCTTTTTCTCCTTATCCAATGCTGTATATCCCTCGATATCCAGGGTTCACTGGATTTGTTAGTCCCAACCTTTTTCTTGATTGGAACATGTTGGCCCTGCACTCTCCCTATTTCCTTCTTGAATGAGTCTCACTGTTCCATCACAGGTTAACCTAAAAGTGGCTGTTTCCAGTCCACTCTGGCCAATTTATATCTGATCTTATTAAAATTAGCCTTCCCCCAGTTTAGAACTTGGATTTCAGGCCCATCCTTGCCGTTTCCCATAACAATCTTGAATCTAATGGTTATGATCACTGTCTGCAAATTGCTTCCCCACTGATATTTCAACCACCTGCCTGACTTTGTTAACTAAAATTAAGTCCAGGACCTCTTTTATAGGACCTTTTCCGTACTGGTTTAAAAATTTCTCCTGAATGCATTTTAAGAATTCCGCTCCCTCCAAACATTTCAGAGTATGATTACTCCAATTAATGTTGGAGAAGTTGAAATCCCCCACTATCACTTCCCTATTACTTTTACACTTCTCTGCAATTTGCCCACATACCTGCTGTTCTATTCTTCTCGGAATGTTAGAGGGCCTATAGAACACTCCCAGCAATGTGATTGCTCCTTTTTGATTTTTTAGTTCGATCCATATGACTTTATTTGAAGAGCCTTCAAAGATGTCGTCCCTCCTTACTGCTATAATTGATCCCTTGATCAAAATTGCAACACCCTTTTACCTCCTTCCCTGACGATCCTATATCCTGGAATATTGAGCTGCCAATCTTGCTCCTCTCTCAACCATGTCCCCAGTGACAGCAATGGCATCTTACTTCCATGTTTCAATTTGTGCCCTCAACTCATCTGCCTTGTTCGTCAGACTCCTTGCATTAAACTAAATACCATCCAATCTTCCCAAACTCCCTTGTGACTTAACGGGTCGAGAAATTCTATGCATTCCTGACTCACTTGATGTCTTCTAGTTTGACTGTGCATCTTTCCTTGCTGAACCTTCTTTCAGGATCTCAGCCCCCTGCCAAGTTAGTTTAAACCCTCCCCAACAGCACTAGCTGCAAGGACACTGATCCCATTTTGGTTCAGGTGTAAACTGTCCACCTTATACAGGTTCCACCGTCCCCAAAACTGGTCCCAGATATCTAAAGCCCTCCCTCCTGCACTATTTCTCCAGCCATGCACTCATCTGGACTAACCTCCTATTTCTGTACACACTAGCATGTGGAACCGGAAATAATCCAAAGATTACTAACTTCTGGGTCCTGTTTTTTTAATCTACTTCCTAGCTCCTTAAATTCTGCTTGCTGGACCTCATCCCTTTTTCTGCCGATATCGTTGGCACCAATGTGTACCACCAGCGGAAGCTACAGTGGGTATTTCGGTGGCCATTACTTCATTCATAACTACTACTACTATTTTATGGACCCACTTCAGGAACTGAAATCATGCCCTGCAGATAGGTATAAATGTGGCTCGAAACGTCATTGAATGCATCAGATTATCAGTTCCAAATACAACCATCACAGTCTTTGGATGGCTCACAAGCAATTTCATTGACAGAATCAACTGGTATTTTATGTAAAAACAACAATAATAGCAATAGAACCAAAGTCTTTAGCATGTTAATGCTGTATTTTAATTTATCAACAACTTATACTCGCGACATCGGCCTTCCTTCTCTCCATGAGCTCTGGCTTCTCTGAAACCGAGGGAACCTCCACCAGACTTTTCGCGCAAAGTCCCTGACCTGCAGATACCTGAACTCACTCCCCTTGGCAGCTCTACCTTAGATCCCCCAGACTGGCGAACCCTTCCTCCAAATACAGGTCACTCACCTTGACCGGCCCCACTTCCCTCCACCTCTTATAAGCACTGTCCATCCCCCCTGGCTCAAACCCATGATTCTCGCACAATGGAATTAGCACCGACATCCCTTCCACCTTAACATGCCTCCTCAACTGATTCCATGGGCTGGATTCTCCACACCCCGACGCCGAAATCTCATTCAGCGATGGAACGGAGAATCCAGTTTCCCACATGAAATTGGGACCGCCGCCGGTTCATTGATTCTCTGCCCCCCGAAAAGCTGCGTACGCAGCGATTATCCATCTCCTAAGGCCATTGCCGGAGGCCCGACCCGCTATTCTCCGCCCCTGACTGGGCGAATTCCCAACGGTGTAGATCATGGTCCCACCGTCTGTGCTACTCGCGTGGCGACTGCGGACTCAGTCCGGGGCCGCACAGCCAGGGGAGGGTCTATCGGAGGGTGGGGGGCTCATTCGGGACCGGGGTTTTTTCGTGCAGGCGGTCCGGATTGGGCAAGCGGCTGATCGAGGGCATGGCCTCTGACCTGGAGGTGCGGGGGGCCGTATCAGCAGCTGGAGCTGCGAGCTCCACGACAGCTGCCTGTTAGCCCCCTGCAAAAGGCCACAAAGGCTCTGAATTTGTGGCCTTTAGATGGCAGTTTTTCAGGTGTAAAAGACCGGATGTCACAACGGCATGGGGATGTAGCTCCTGAAACGGAGAATCCAGCCCCATATCTTCACCATGGACTGCACCACCGGGCTCCCTGAATACCTACTCGGAGCCATTGGCAATGCTGCCGTCACCATAGCCCTCAAACTAGACCCCTCACAAGATTCCTCCTCCATCCTAACACATCCTACCCGTCTCCTTCTCACCATCACCGCCCCTTGTCCACATTCGTCACCCAATAATAATGAAGCAAGTTCGGCAACGCCAACCCTCCCTGCTGCCTCTGCCGTGAAATAAGTATCTCAGTGGCGAGCTCACATTCTCTGATTTTGCCCACCCCTCTCAGGGGACATAACGAGGTTCCCTCCCAGAAAAGACGGGGGCCTCATTTAAATCCATTTAAATAAATTTCCATCTACTTAAGGGGCTTCCCTGCCATATGTTCGCCCCACATTAAGAATTCCCCTCTTGCCGAATGATGTCACATCGGTGAGGTTTACAACTGCTTTTGTAACACATGAAGCAGTTAAGTGGAACATGTCAGGGCGCAAAGGTAAGCATAGCCCCAGGGGAAGAGGGCCATGCCTGGGCAGTACTCTGGCACTGCTCCCTGGCACCCTAGTGCCAATCCAGCAGTGCCAACTTGGCACTGCTCTATGGAGAACTCCGTTCTGGGGTGGGTTCCCCTTATGTGTGTGTGGGAAGGTTGTTTATGGGGATGGGGCGGGGGGGTGTGGAAAATTGCCCTTGTGTTTCTGGGAATGGGGTTTCCTGGTGCTTTTAGGAGTATCAGTGAAGGGGGTGTTCTTTGAAAAGAGTACTCTGATCTCTATGAGGTCCCATCACGCCCCACCCCCGCCAGCATGAGTACCCGCCAGTACCGTACCAGCCTCCCCGGACAGGCGCCAGAATGTGGCGACTAGGGGCTTTTCACAGTAACTTCATTGAAGCCTACTCGTGACAATAAGCGATTTTCATTTCATTTCAGCATGACGGGAAAAAACATGCATCCAGATTTTCTCTGCAGAGTGCCAGAATATCTGGAGATAATACCCAGCTATGCAGCTGGAGAACTGCACGCAGGCTTTGTCGTCTCAGCCAGCGCTCTGTGCACAGAGTACAACATTCAGTCCAACAAGTTGAATGACCTCCATCTGTGCTCCAGCTATGCTACGATTTGACAAAACTTATGAGGGCCTCACAAAGAAGACTTATCTTCCCATGCAGCAGGCGACCTATACCTGCCATCTTTGATAAATCCTGTGCCCCATCCTCATCCCTACTGCTGGTGGCTAGCTGCAAAACCCCCTCTCACACCCCATCACCAATCCCTGCCAGGGTCTTCCATCCTCCACTGACTTTCCAGGAGCGTTCACACAGATCCTGCCACGGGATGCTCACACTCTCACTGGTCAGGCAGTTACTTGGATTCATTGTCGGGAGGTCTCTGTAAAGATTCATTTAAATTACGCCATTACTTTAAGATGGGTAGAGTAGTCCTGCTAGGTTTGCCATCCACTGCCATACATCCTTCCAGCCCCTGTCTGTAATATCAAGACCATTGATTCATTTTAGACACAACCACAACTGATATCTTATATATATCAGCACAAAGACAAAAAAGCATGGCATTGAAAGGGATAACCAATTTCTCTATTGATGATTTAGACCTGTCAATAATATTTACCCGCACATATATGCAAATAATATTTTAACTAAAGCATTAGAGTTAAATATAACAAATGAGATTTATAAAGAAAAGATTATTCCACATTCTATTCAACTTCCCCCTTTAGGGCCTCAGGCAGTATTTATTTGGTTTCTACTGTACTCTGCCTGAGGCATTGCGTGGAGAAATCCAATCTCACATTTCCCACGGGAGAAAGTGGCTAATAAGTGAGATAAGCTATATTCCCATTCATCAATGTACTTAGGACCTGCAGCTCAACACAATCTTTCTAAGTGCAAAAAACTTGAAAATATGACAGAACACCAGAAAGCACACATCCATTTTTTAAAGGACTGCATGCAAATTATTCTTAATGTCATAGCAGTACGCTGAACATTAATATAAAAATGTCAAATTAGGAAGTTCTCTTTAAAAATGTCGCCACAATTGTGAGTCTGAATCGTACAAAAAGTGGTAATAATTGTCGGATTGACACTCCACTCCTATTTTCTTATCTTGCACCAGACCTCTGCATTTCAGCCCCTGGACTTGCAAACTGGGCCTCTTCAGCAATGCCTGTTCTGAGAGTTCTTCCTTCATAATTGCAGGATCGTCGGGGAAAGATCAGGCACACCCCCTTTCTATGGCACGAGCTGCCTTATTCTGCTATGTAGAGTTTTATGGTCCCAAAGCCACTTTGAGAAGCTACAGGCAAAAGGTAAATAGATCCTGGACTTCCTGACCCATAGACGACAATCAGTAAAGATTTAACACACCTCCTCCACGATAATCTTCAACACGGGGCCCCGCAAGGCTGCGTACTTAGCCCCTTACTATACTTCCTATGCACACACAACTGTGTGGCAAATTTTGACTCCAACTCCATCGGGGCTGGTTTAGCTCACTGGGCTAAATCGCTGGCTTTTAAAGTAGACCAAGGCAGGCCAGCAGCACGGTTCAATTTCCATACCAGCCTCCCCGGACAGGCGCCGGAATGCGGCGACTAGGGGCTTTTCACAGTAACTTCATTGAAGTCTACTCGTGACAATAAGCGATTTTCATTTCATTTCATTTAATTTAATTTCATCAAAAAGTTTGCTGATGACACGACCATAATGGGTCGGATCTCGAACAACAGCGAGCACAGAAGAGAAGTAGAGAACCTAGTGGCATGGTGCAATGAAAACAATATTTCCCTTATTGTCAGCAAAACTAAGGAGCTGGTCATTGACTTCAGGAAGTGAAATGTCGTACACACCTCTGTCTGCAACAATGGTGCCATGGTGAAAGTGGTTGACAGCTTCAAATTCCGAGGTGCGCCAGCGATCTGTTCTGGTCCACCCACGTTGACACTCCGACCAAGAAAGCACAACAGTGCCTATTCTGCCTCAGGGAAACTAAGGAAATTGGGCATATCCACATTGACTCTTACCAATTTTTACAGATGGACTATAGAAAGTATCCTATCTGGCTGCATCACAGTTTGGTATGGCAACTGCTTGGCCCAAGACCATAAGAAACTACAGAGAGTAGCGACCATAACCCAGTCCATCACATGAACCCGCCTCCCATCCATTGACTCTGTCGATATCTCCCGCTGCCTTGGGAAAGCGGGCAGCATAATCAAAGACCCCTCCCATTCAGGTTACTATCTGACTGGACTGTACGCAAAACAATACTTTTCACGATACCTCAGTACACATGACAATAAATCTTAATTTGTATGGTGGGTGGATGAAACAGTAGGGTGGCAGGTGGATGAGGAGGTAGGGTAGAAGGTTGGTGGGTGCCAGTGGCAGATGGGTGGGAAAAACGGTAGGGTGGCAGATGGATGAGGGGGTAGGGCAGAAGGTGGGTGTGTGACATTGGCAGGTGGGTGGCTGGGGGGATAGAGAGGCAAATGGGTGTATGAGGGGATTGGATAGAAGGTGGATGGTTGAGGGGTTACTGTGGCAAATGGGTGGGTGAGGGGATGGGGTGGAAGGTGGGTGAAGGTGTAGGGTGGTGAGTGGGTGAGGGGATAGAGTAGAATATGGGTGGGTGAGGGGGTAGGCTGACAGTGGGTAGGGGGTGGGGTAAGGTGAGGATACAGTAGCTGGTGAGTGGGTCGTGACACAGATGGGTGGGTGAGGGGATAGAGTATCATAGAATCTCAGCATTGCAGAAGGAGGTCATTCAGCCCAACAAGTTTGTACCAAGTCTCTGAAAGAACACCTTACCTCGGCCCACCCCCTCCCTATTCCCATAACCCCACCTAACTTGCACATCTTTGGACACTAAGAGGCAATTTTGCATAGCCAATCCACCTAACCTTCACATCTTTTGACTGTGGGAGGAAACTGGAAGATCCAGAGGAAAACAAGTTCTTACTCCTAGGTAACTATTCTACTAAACTCCCAACTCCCCATTGCACCGTCCAACACCACCAACCAATCATCCCACGACTCACCCCACTCCCTCACCCATCCGTAGAATAGTTATCCAGAGGAAACCCATGGAGAAACGGAAAGAATGTGCAAACTCCACTTGGGTGAGACCCAAGGCCGGATTTGAACCCGAGTCCCTGCTTCTGTGAGGCAGCACTGTTAACCACTATGCCATCCAAGATGGCAGATGGGTGAGGGAGTGGGGGTGAGTCGGGGGGGGGGGGGGGGATGATCTGTGTTGGGAGGGGGGTGGGGGGTGTTGGACGGTGCAGTGGGGAGTTGGGGGTTTAAGAGAATAGTTACCCAGGAGTAAGAACTTGTTTTAATCTTTCTGACCTTTCCTGGATAACTATTCTGCTCAGTGAGTCAGAATCGATTCCTGGCTGGGTCACTATCTGTGCAGAGTCTGCATGTTCTCTCCGGGTCTGCGTGGGTTTCCTCCGGGTGCTCCGGTTTCCTCCCACTAGTCCCGAAAGTCCCGAAAGACGTGCTGTTAGGTAATTTGGACATTGTGAATTCTCCCTCTGTGTACCCGAACAGATGCCGGAATGTGGCGACTAGGGGCTTTTCACGCTAACTTCATTGCAATGTAAGCCTACTTGTTACAATGACAATTATTAAATTAAAAGTCTCCAACTGTAAATTAGAGTTTAAAAGATTCCAGACACATGTGAATTGTCTGTTGGAAGTTCAAACTTCCTGGGCAACTTCCGAGGGGTCTGCAATGCATTTGAAATGAAAATCGCTTATTGTCACGAGTAGACTTCAATGAAGTTACTGTGAAAAGCCCCTAGTCGCCACATTCCGGCGCCTGTCCGGGGAGGCTGGTACGGGAATCAAACCGTGCTGCTGGCCTGCTTGGTCTGCTTTAAAAGCCAGCGATTTAGCCAAGTGAGCTAAACCAGCCCCTTTTGAGGGGTATCTCCAAGATACAACCATCTGGGGATCAGAAGTTCTGGGCCAAAGTTCCAATACTTCCTCACTGAGAATTTAATGTGTTAGTGAGATCAATCTCCTACTATAACATCATTATGTGCCAATGTTATCCACTGAAAGCATGCTTGACGAATGGTTAGTGCAATGCTTCCATCGGCATAAAGGCTTTTAACATTATCTTCAAAGTCATCATGATTCCCCACTTTCCAACTATTTTGTACTCATGGGGCTGGAATTTTAGGCCCTAATGAGGATGAGCACAGAGGGGGGAAGACATGCAATTTTTTACCACCCACCGTTGTGCCAGTTTTCTGGCATCATCTCATCCATGGCAATTTTCTCAGCGGCAGGATGCAGGGTGTGCGTGTGTGGGGTGGGTGGTGGTGGTGGTGGTGTGGGGGGCGGGGGGGGGGGGGGGGATGCTAAGGGATGTTGGTGACAAATCTTTTAGATAGTAATACAAAAACCAGTTTTCCAAAACAGGACTGGAGTTAAGTTAAATGTCCAATACAGGCATTATATGACATTATTTTATACGGACTACCAGGACCTGGGGCGGGATTCTCCGACCCACCCCGCCGGGCCGGAGCATTGCCGGGGGGCGGCGTGAATCCCGCCCCCGCCGGCTGCCGAATTCTCCGGCACCGGGGGCGGGAAAGGCGCCATGCCGGTCGGCGGCTGCTGGCAGCACCCCCCCCCCCCCCCCCCCCCCCACCCCCCCAGTGATTCTACGGCCCGCGATGGGCCGAGCAGCCGCCCGTTTTAGGCCGCTCCCACCGACGTAAATTAGACCTGGTACTTATCGGCGGGACCTGGCTCTGCGGGCGGCCTCCGGGGTGTGGCACCGGGGGGGGGGTGCTCCCACGGTGGCTTGGCCGCAATCGGGGCCCATAGATCTGCCGGCGCGCCTGTGCCGTGGGGGCACTATTTCCCTCCGCACCGGCTGCTGTGGACCTCCACCATGGCCAGTACGGAGATGAACCCCCCTGCGCTTGCGCTGGGATGACGCCAGAACATGCTGGCGCTCCCATGCATGTGCCAACAGCACCAGCCAGCGGAGGCCCTTCGGTGCGGTTGGCGTGGTGCCAAGCCCCTTCCGCGCCGGTTGACGTGGCGCCAACCATGCCGCCGCCGGCCTAGCCCCTGAAGGTGCAGAGGATTCCGCACCTTCCAGGTGGCCCGACGCCGGAGTGGTTCACGTCACTACTTGGCACCGGGTCCGCCCACCCCGCCAGGTAGGGGAGAATCCCGCCCATGGTTCTCGAGAATTCAAATCTGTGAAAGGCTTCAAATCCCCTGACACCCTTTGAAATGCGAAACATTCACTCAATTTTGCAGAGCAATACCTTCTCCTGTGATTCCACACACCTGAGGAAGGAGCTGCGCTCCAAAAGCTAGTGATTCCAAACAAATCTGTTGGACTTTAACCTGGTGTTGTAACCCCAGTCCAACGCCGGCATCTCCACATCAGGTTCTCCTGTGATTGACAGCTTAATGGTTCAGACACAGCTGCTTAGTGGGATTGTGTATTATCTTTCTCTTCACATTTGAATGGATCTCAGGCACTCTACTTCGATGCCAACCACAATGTTTATAAACACTCTTGCTATGATTGACAGCTCCTGACCACATCAAGGCAGCTAAGTGCTTTCTTCTGTTAGAAAAGTGGAAGTGAAACCATGGACTGACCCCTTGACCCGCCTCGGCATCCACCATACCAAGCATGGGTGTTACTGCCTGGAAGCAGGTGCCATGGTGCTAGGGCCGTGCACCATTCGAAATGCCGGAGGTGGGGACTGAAGGGATGGCTGAAGGGGACGGGGCTGAAAGGGTGGCTGATGGGGTGGCTGAAGGCAATGCAGGTGGGAGGGCTGAGGGTGTGGTTGAGGCGGGACACTGGGGGGGGGGGGGGGGGCGAGTGGGCGGGCATCACCCTCATGTGTGCGTGGTGTATGTGGGGTGGTGACCTTGATTTCCCCTCCTAGTATAACTGTTCAATTTGATAATTGAGAACATCAATGAATGCCCCATACAGAATTGAATGCAATTTCGCCTTTAAGGTTGAAAAGATAGAGGTAGAGCTTCTAATTTCTACTGATGCTTGACCAGCAACATACAGCAACTATAACTAGCACTGCAATATATTGATAAAATCCTCAAGGAATTTAAAATCACCCTTTGGAATTAATATTTTGTTTAGGGAAATCCTCTTCAAATTGGCTCAATAATCCAGAAGATCTTTCATAATCCATTTGGAAAGTTTAAATGTACTTTATAGAAAAACGTTATTTCTCCAAATGTTCTTGTCTCTCTTCCTGATGATGCTGGGTCATGGGGGTAATCTTCAACTTTGCTGCCTGTGTGGTAATCTGGTCGAGCAGATCACCCACCCATTGTAAAGCCTGCCTTATTTTCATGCCATTGAAATCAATAGTGGGAAAACTGTATGCTCCATAAAGGCCATGTGGTATACTCCACCAGGTTATCGCACAAAGTTGAAATTACCTTTCATTGTTGGTACAGTTTCACAGCTGGCAAAAATACATATGTACATCTTCCAAGTGATCATTCTTCATGGGTTGTGAATCTATGGAATTCCTTGCCCAGTGAAACAGTTGAGGCTCCTTCATTAAATGTTTTTAAGGTAAAGATAGATAGTTTTTTGAAGAATAAAGGGATTAAGGGTTATGGTGTTCGGGCCGGAAAGTGGAGCTGAGTCCACAAAAGATCAGCCATGATCTCATTGAATGGTGGAGCAGGCTCGAGGGGCCAGATGGCCTACTCCTGCTCCTAGTTCTTATGTTCTTATGTGTAAACCTAAGCAGTGAGTGTTGGGAGTCTATTTGACTATGAAAGGATTCAAGGCAAAACACAATCCTATCCTCATTTGACGACCAGATATAAACAATTTGTATTTGTGTTGCAAACCATCCTATCTTACTTTTCCCTTCTTTGCTTTTAGTGATCCAATTGTTGCCTCTGTCTAAAACAGAAGAAAAAGGACATGGAATAGACCATTCGGCCCCTTGAACCAGCTCCTCTTTTCAATACGATCATGGCAGATCTGGTGTGGTCTTAACTCTATTTTCCTGCCTGGCCCATGTAACCTTTGACCCTCTTGTCAATCAAAAATCTATCTCAGCCTTGAATACCTTAGCAAAGATATTAGGTCAAACTTGATATTTTCTGGTTTGTATGTTTAATACAGATTCGATTCTGTATGGTATTTTTACTCAATAGGCTAATGAGGGAACTATTTACATCAATTTTAATGGTGTAGGTAATATACAGTATTCCAACCCCTGGAAATAAGATTTGTCAATAGCTCACTTTGTGCTGCAGCTGTAATGAATGAAAACAATAAAAGCAAGAGGCCAAATTATCTGCAGCTGACGCTCAATAAAACGCAATCAAGAGTCAGTCAGAATATCAGTATCGTGTACGAATATGGGGAGAAGGCGTGTAGGATGCTGGCGCATCAGCTTCGTAAGCGTGACGCGGTCAGGGAGATTGGTGGAGTGACGGATAGGGGAGGCAATGTGGTGCGAAGGGGGCTGGACATTAATGGGGTCTTCAGGGACTTTTATGGGGAACTGTACCGGGCCAAGCCCCCGGTGGAGACAGGGGGAATGGGGCGCTTTTTGGACAGGCTGAGATTTCCGAAGGTGGAGGAGGGACAGGTGGAGGGGCTGGGGGCGCCGATTGAGCTGGAGGAGCTGGCCAAAGGGATAGGTAGCATGCAGTCGGGGAAGGAGCCTGGGCCGGATGGGTTTCCGGTCAAATTTTACAATATGTATGCAGACCTGCTGGGCCCCCCTGTTGGTTAGGACCTTTAACGAGGCAAGGGAGGGGGGGGGGGGGCTTTGCCCCGACTATGTCACGGGCGCTGATTTCCTTGATCCTTAAACGGGACAAGGACCCCCTGCAGTGTGGATCATATAGGCCGATCTCGTTGTTAAATGTGGATGCCAAGCTGTTGGCGAAGATCTTGGCCACAAGGATAGAGGACTGTGTGCCGGGGGTCATTCATGAGGACCAGATGGGGTTTGTGAAGGGAAGGCAGCTGAACACCAATATACGTAGGCTTCTGAATGTCATCATGATGTCGGCGGTAGAAGGAGAGGCGGCGATAGTGGTAGCATTAGACGCGGAGAAGGCCTTTGATAGGGTTGAGTGGGGGTACTTGTGGGAGGTGCTGGAAAGGTTTGGGTTCGGGGAGGGGTTTGTCAGTTGGGTGAGGCTGTTATATGAGGCCCCGATGGAGAGCATAGCCACGAATAGGAGGAGATCGGAGTACTTTTGGTTGTACCGGGGGACGAGGCAGGGGTGTCCCCTTTGCTCTTTGCGTTGGCAATTGAGCCCCTGGCCATGGCGTTGAGGGAGTCGAGGAATTGGAGGGGTCTGGTGCGGGGTGGGGAGGAGCACCGAGTGTCATTATACGCAGATGACTTGTTTCTATATTGTGGCGGACCCAGTGGGGGGAATGCCGGAGGTGATGAAGATCCTTAGGGAATTTGGGGGCTTTTCTGGGTACAAGC
Source organism: Scyliorhinus canicula (assembly GCF_902713615.1). Lineage (NCBI taxonomy): Eukaryota > Metazoa > Chordata > Chondrichthyes > Carcharhiniformes > Scyliorhinidae > Scyliorhinus > Scyliorhinus canicula. The sequence continues at coordinate 194,305,070 of NC_052148.1, forward strand.
TCGACCTGGGTAAGAGTGAGCTGTTCGTTGTGCACCCGGGGGATCAAGAGGAGGGGATTGGTAGGCTCCCACTGAAAAGGACAGGAGGAGCTTTCAGTACCTGGGAGTCCAGGTGGCTAGGCGCTGGGGGGGGGGGCCTTCACAAACTTAACTTCACTAGGCTGGTGGAACAAATGGAGGAGGAGTTTAAGAGATGGGACATGTTGCCGCTGTCACTGGCGGGCAGGGTGCAGTCAGTCAAGATGACGGTGCTCCCGAGGTTTTTGTTCCTGTTCCAGTGCCTCCCCATCCTTATCCCGAAGGCCTTTTTTAGGAGGGTCAATAGGAGTATTACGGGATTTGTATGGGCGCATGGGACTCCGAGGGTGAGAAGGGTGTTTTTGGAGTGGGGCAGGGATAGGTGGGGGCTGGCGTTGCCCAACCTCTGTGGGTACTATTGGGCTGCCAATGCAGTGATGGTGCGTAAGTGGGTAATGGACGGGGCAGGGGCAGCATGAAAGAGGATGGAGATGGCGTCCTGCGTGGACACGAGCCTGGAGGCGCTGGTAATGGCGCCGCTGCCGCTCCATCCAACGAGGTATACCATGGGCCCGGTGGTGGCGGCTACCCTCAAAATTTGGGGGCAATGGAGACGGCACAGGGGGGAGGTGGGAGCTGGGACGAGGATGAGTAGGTTTTTCGGGGGCGAAGACAGGTGTGCTAGGTGCTCGGGGAGCCCAGCGAACCACGGCCATATGTTTTGGGCATGCCCAGCGCTGGGGGAGTTCTGGAAGGGGGTAGCAAGGACGGTGTCGAGGCTGGTAGGATACAGGGTCAAGCCAGGCTGGGGACTCGCAATTTGTGGGGTTGCAGTGGAGCCGGGAGTGCAAGAGGCGAAAGAGGCCGGTGTTCTGGCCTTTGCGTCCCTAGTAGCCCGGCGGAGGATTTTGCTTCAATGGGAGGATGCGAGACCCCCAAGCGTGGAGGCCTGGATCAATGATATGGCGGGGGTCATCAAATTGGAGAAGGTGAAATTTGCCCTGAGGGGATCAGTACAGGGGTTCTTTAGGCGGTGGCAGCCTTTCCTGGACTTTCTGGCAGAACGGTAGGAGTGTAGGCCGGCAGCAGCAGCAACCGGGGGGGGGGGGGGAGGGAGGGAAGGAGGGGGGGGAGGGAGGGAGGAGGGGGGGGGGTTTGTTGCGGGGGAAGGGAGAAATGTGTATATGTGTTTATTGAATATGCCGGGTTTTATCTATTTCTTCTTTTTGTAGTTACTGGGGTGAGGGGCGGGTTTGGTTTTGGGGGTTATTGTGTTTTTTCTTTTTGTTGTTGTTACTACGGTTTTCTTGCTGTTATTTTATGTTTTTGATATGTTTTTGAAAATCTTAATAAAAATTATTTTAAAAAAAGAATATCAGTATCAACTTAGCCAACATTACACCATCAATATCTGTCACATAGCATAATATACTGCACAAAGACGAATGCTGTAAAACTTACTAAACACATTTTTGTTGAATACCAGAACACTGGGGTAATAAAAGTTAACATTAGACTATCAGTATCAATTCATAGAAACAGGAGATTTATTACATACAAATACTTCTTGTATTCAACATATTATCCTTAACTGTCAATTGCACATGTCCAGATTTTCTGTCACCAGCAGCTCAATAAGCAAAGGCCATGGGCAAATAATCTGTTGAAATAATTATTTCCCCTCTGGGCATTCATGAGAAAAGGGACATCTTGCAATACACAATAATGGCCCTGGAATTCACCATTCTCCGCTGCTGCGATTAGGAATCCCTATTGGGGGGGTGGGGGGAAGGGAATGGAGTGGCGGCAGAAAAACTGGATTGGCACCAGGCGTCAGATCCGTTCCTATTCACTGCTCATCTGCCGCTGGCCGAAGCAGGCTAATCACCCCGTGCCAACGGGAAAATGCGAAATGGTGATCTCAGGCAGCCTCCTGCCCAATAGCATCCTCTTGGTCTGACTTTCTAAACTCTGAAGTGACCTCCTCACCCTGAACTGCTCTGCCTGATAGCTGATGAGCAGTCCTGGCAGTTCAGTAAAGAGTCAATGCAGGAACACTTTCCTTTTCCTCACATCTGCTCCCTCAGACAAATGCCTTTAAATCTCCAGCTTTTACAAATGTCAGAGGCTTCCTCAGAAGCCCACGGGCGGGATTCTCTGACCCCCCCCCCCCCCCCCCCCCCCCCCCCCCGCTGGGCCGGAGAATTCTCGGCGGGGGCGGGAATCGTGCTGCGCCGGTCGGTGGCCGCTCGCAGCGCCCCCCCCCCCCCGGCGATTCTCCAGCCCGTGATGGGCCGAAGTCCCGTTGGTTCTTTGCCAGTCCCGCCGGCGTAAATTAGACGAGGTCCCTTACCAGCGGGACCAGGCGTTGTGGGCAGGCTCCGGGGTCCTGGGGGGGCGTGGGGCGATCTGGCCCTGGGGGGTGCTCCCACGGTGGCCTGGCCCGCGATCGGGGCCCACCGATCTGCAGGCGGGCCTGTGCCATGGGGACAATCTTTTCCTACGCCCGACACGTAGTGTCAGCCTCCGCGATGGCCAACGCGTAGGTGAAACCCCACCCTGCGCATGCGTGGGAATGATGTCAGCAGCTGCTGACGCTCCCGCGCATGAGCGGACTCGTGCCGCCGGCAGAGTCCCTTCGGCTTGGCTGGCATGGCGCCAAAGGCCTTCCACGCCGGAGGATTCCGCACCTTAGGGGCGAGCCGGCGCCAGAGTGGTTCACGCCACTCCATCCCGTCGGGACCCCCTACCCCGCCGGGTATGGGAGAATCCCGCCCCACAACACTGGGAAAGGCTCAAATCCCCTGCCACTCTTTGAAATGCGAAACATTCACTCAATTTTGCAGAGCAATACCTTCTCCTGTGATTCCACTCACCTGAGGAAGGAAGCTAGTGATTCCAAACACTTTAACCTGGTGTTGTAAGACTTCTTACTGTGCCCACCACAGTCCAACGCCGGCATCTCTACATCAGGTTCTCCTGTGATTGGCAGCTTAATGGTTCGGACACAGCTGATTAGGAGGGTTGTTTATTATCTTTCTCTTCACACTTGAATGGATCTCAGGCACTCTACTTTGATGCCAACCACAATGTTTATAAACACTCTTGTTATGATTGACAGCTCCTGACCACATCAAGGCAGCTAAGTGCTTTCTTCTGTTAGAAAAGAGGAAGTGAAACCATGGACTGATCCCCTTAACCCACCTCAGCATCCAGTATGCCAGGCATGGGTGTTACTGCCTGGCAGCAGGTGCCATGGTGCTCGAGGCGTGCGCCATTCGCAATGCCGGAGGTGGGGACTGAAGCGGGTGGCTAAGGGGGCCCTGGCTGAAAGGGTGGCTGATGGGGTTGCTGAAGGCGATGCTGATGGGATGGCTGAGGGTGTGGTTGAGGCGGGACACTGGGGGGGGGGGTCAGGTGGGGGGCACCACCCTCATGTGTGTGTGGTGTACGTGGGGGGTGGCCTTGATTTCCCTCCTTGATGAGGAGTTGGAGTTGCCTTTCTTGTCAGCAAGGGTTCAAAATTTGCAATGTGTGAGGTGGGGGGCTTGCTGCTGAATGCGGGGATCGGGCTGCCCACTCAAAATGGCGGCCCGATACCGGAATTTGAATAGACTCTGATGTAGTTTCCACCATGCATAAATATGCAAGGCCAAGGACTGTGACTCAGTCCTGTGTGCTGCTCCTAGCGCAAACGGAGACTGGTCCTGATTCTCCGCTGACAGGAGCACTTAGACTCTGGAATCCGAGTCCCCCCACTCACCCCCACCCTTGCCAGTGAGAACAGAGAATTTGATGCTCAGCCAAAACTCGATTCACTCCAACGGGACCAGAGAATCCTGTTGGCGTGAGTGGATGGAGAATTCCAGTCAACATCTATCGCAGTATTTTCTGTCTTTGGAACAAGAGCTTTTCACTATTTCTCTTTTCTGTAAGATGAATGTGCCATGTTTCTTGCAGTGCCCTCTCTCATTTTGTTCACATCAGTTTTTTCCTGCAGCTTTTGCAGCAAATGTTGGTGTCAAAAGCTGTTCTTTCTTCCTGTCTTTACTTGTTTTTTCCTTTATTGTGTAACACCTTTCCATTTGTTTTTACAAATGCCAAGAGCATAACTATCATTGTTAACAATGATAATAGATGCTGACCTCAAAATAGTCTGTCCCTGCTAGCACTATTTGATCAGCTAGCTATATTGCTGCCTTTGAGTGAAGTCCAGTGTTAAACTCAATTGCTCTGAGTTGTGATAGATTAAATCATTCTCTCTGCATACCTTTTTAACTTAGAATCCTTTGCAGGCATGCTATACAAATAGTTAGAACAGCGCTGCTAACCCGATCTTGAAGAATTAAGCAGCGTTACATATTCTGTACATGATTTATTTTAGTGGATCAGGAACAACTTCTCGAATGGGAAAAGGAAATCATTTAATTTAATGCTTTTAAGATCTCGATTGATACTTTAAACATGAGTGAACCAAGTTCAGATATTACTGATAGTTGTATCTTTATTTCTTTCTGCAGACTGATAAAAACAAAGATAAAATGTGCCTCATTTTTCACCATTCTCAACAACTATTAACTGGATGGACAATTATTGCTTTTATGGTTAGAATGATGCTAGAGTCGCAACATAAATGACATATAATCAGATAGTTGGGAAGTATTGTAAGATATCATATCGGGATAAAAATATGTTGGTTAGTGTAAGCAGTTTGGTTAAAATTTTATTAACTGATCAGATCTTGCTAGTTCAACTATGAGTGTTGCTCAAACTATTGCATTATGCATGGTATGAGAGCCTATTCTTGAGATGTACCTTTTCATTATTCAAAGGATTTGTATGCAATGACTGCCACTGTTTTCCTTTGCAGAAAAAAAGACTGCTAAACAAATGGGAGAGTCAAATGTGTTGACTGTGGCAAGCAGCAATTCAAAGTATTTACCAATTACAAAAATCTCCAGGAAAGGAGATCATAAAGAGCCGATGTCAGAGAGCTTGATGGTACCCCTAGTTTGTACAACTACCATAGTATGAGTGAGGCTAAATTAGCATGTTAAGCAGCTTGTAAAGTGTTTGTATAGCATCAAAATATAACACATAAACACGAGGTGGAAGAAATTGGAGCTTATTGTCTCCGGTTTCCAGGTGACAAACGGGGGAAAAAATAGACAGATTTGGCCTTGCACCCCGGACACCTGCAAGACATATGACTCCATATTGGATTAGGTCTCATGGGCTCATGGTGGCTGCCAAAACAGAGAAAAAAAGACTTGCATTTGCAGAGAGCTTTTCACAACAAAAGGACACTTCAAAGCACTTTACAGCCAATGGAGCACCTTTGAAGTGCAGTCAATGTTGTAATGTAGGAACACATCAGCCAATCTATGCACAGCAAGCTTCCGCAAACAGAAATGCGATAATGACATGGCCAGGTAATCTGTGATGTTGATTAAGGGATAAACATTGGCCAGGACATCAGTGATAGTGCCATTGGAGCTTCCACGTCCTTCTGAGAGGGCAGACAGGGCCTCAGTTTAATGCCTCATCTGAAAGATGGCAGCTTTGACTGTGGAACAGGGAGGGGCAAGCCCAATTTTGTCTAGCTTCTGTGCTGCCTTCTTCTGGCAGGTGCAGGAATTCAGCAGGGAGCAGGATCAAACAAATCTGTCTTCCAACATTCCATGGATACTCCAAACAGTAACCAAGTGTCACTTTTCACATTGCAAGTTACATGTAGTAAGTGTGAGCTCAGAGATACCCACTTCAAAGAAATGGAAGTGAGGGCTTTAAACTAAATAGAAGGGGGATGGTTCTGGAGAGGGAATACATAGGCTTACAAAGCAAAAGGATCTGGTAGATTTAAAAGGCAGTTATTTCGGTAATGACACCCAGAGTGTGATAGGAAGGGATTGAATGTACAAGCATTTTTTAAAAAAGTACAAAACAGGGTCAAGAAAGGAAAAAAATGTTAACAAGGCAAAATGAATGTCTCTTTACTTAAATACACTGTATTAAGCACAAAATAAATGAATTAACGGCACAAATTGAGGTTAGTAGGTTGATCTGATAGCCATTACAGAGACGTGGTCACAAGGACATCAAAACTGAGAATGTGACCTTTTTGTAAGGACAGGCAAGAAGGGAAGGGTGGTGGGGTACCTTTGTTAGTAAGAGATGGAGTAAGTACGATAGCAACAAATGAACTTGGATCGGAAGATGTAGTATACATATGGGTGGAGGTAAGAAATAAAAAGGGATAAAGTCCTTGGGAGGAATTGTCTATAGGCCCTGGCTGTAGCTATACTGTAGGACGGAGAATAAATCAGGAGATAATGATGGCATGTAAAAAAGGCAATATTTTAATCATGGGTGAGTTTAATTTTCTTATGGATTGGGAAAATCAAATTGGTAGAGGTAGCCATGAGGAAGAATTTGTAGAGTATGTTCAGGACAGTTTCCCAGAACAATATGTTGTTGATCCAACCGAGGAAGCAGTGGCCACAACATAGTAACATTTCACAATCAGTTTGAGAGTGAGAAACTTGGGTCAGAAACAATAGTACTAAACTTAAATAGGTTAATTATAAATGACTGAAGGTAGAGAAGGCAGTAGACAGGGAAAGGGGTTTAGAAGAAAAGATGGTTGATCAGCAATGGCAGACATTTAAGAAAACAGTTCATGACTCTCAAAAAAGATACATCCCAGTGAAGAATAAGGATTCTTGGAGGGGATAAATCAACAATGATTAACCAAAGAAGTTAAAGATAGTATTGAACTGAAATAAAAAAACATACAATGTGGCAAAGATTCGTAGTAAGCCAGAGGATTGGGAAAGTTTTTTAAAAACAACAAAAAATTACCAAAAGAAAGAGGAAGATAAACTCTGAGGATGAACTAGCAAATAATATAAAAATGGAGAGCAAGAGCTTCCTTAAATATAGAGACCAAAGTGAACATAGACCTCGTAGAGACTGAGACTGAGGAAATAATATTGGGGAACCAGGAAATGACAGGGGAGTTAAACAAAAACTTTGCATCACTTACTAATAACATTCCAGAAATACTATAAATAAGCAAGGGAAAAAATATACATCCCCTGGACCTGATGGGTTGCATCCTAGGATATTAAAGGAAGTAGTTACAGAGAAAGTAGATGCATTGGTAGTAATTTTATAAGAATCCTTACATTCTGGAAAAATCCCAGAAGATTGGAAAAATGCCAAAGTAGCACTCATTCAAAAAGGGAGGGAAACACACAAACAGGTAACTATAGGCCAATTAGCTTCAAAGGATGTAATAGCAGAGCATTTAGAAATACCTAATATAAGAAAGCAGAGTCAGCATAGCTTCATGAAGGAGAAACCATGCTTAACAAATGTATCAGAATTCTCTGAGCTGTAATGAGAAGGATAAAGGAGAACTAGTAAATGTAATGTACTTGGATTTCCAAAAAGCATTCGATAGGGTACCGCTCAAAAGGCTACTTAATAAGATAAGAGCCCATGGTGTTGGGGGTAGTATATTAGCATGGATAGAGGATTAGCTAACTAATAGAAGACAAAGCATTGGGATAAGAGGTGCATTTAAAATAGATGGCAACCTGTATCTAGTGGAGTGCCACAGGGATCACTGCTCGGGCCATTGTTATTTACAATATATGTTAATGACTTGGATTATAATAAATGTACTATTGCCAAGTTTGTGGATGACACAAAAATAGATGGGAAGGCAAGTGGTGAGGATGACACAGAGTCTATAGGGGATATAGACAGGTTAAATGAGTGGGCAAAAACTTGGCTCTACCTCCCGCTGCCTTGGGAAAACGGGCAGCATAATCAAAGACCCCTCTCACCCAGCTTACTCACTCTTCTAACTTCTTCCATCGGGCAGTAGATACAAAAGTCTGAGAACACGTACAGATTCAAAAACAGCTTCTTCCCGCTGTTACCAGATTCCTAAACGATCCTCTTATGGACTGACCTGATTAACACTACAACACTGTATGCTTCATCCGATGCCGGTGTCTATGTAGTTACATTGTGTACTTTGTGTTGCCCTATTATGTATTTTCTTTTCATATACTAAATGATCTATTTGAGCTGCTCGCAGAAAAATACTTCTCACTGTACCTTGGTACACGTGACGATAAACAAGTTCAATTAAGTACATTTAAGGTTGAGATATACATGTTTAATCACTAAGGGAATCCAGGGTAATGCAATAAGGTGAGAAAGTGGAATTGAGGATTATAATATTAGGTCAGTCATGATCTCATTGAATGGCAGAGCAGACTAGGTGGCCAAAGGCCTACTTCTGCTCCTACATCTTATGAACTTACATGGTGAGACACATCATGGGTGAGAAAAGGTTGAAACGGATGGTTAATGAAGGAGGAGTGTGCTGCTACGTAAAGGTAACATGCCAAATGACCCTGATGAATCTCTTTTGGATTTAGAACTCATGGGGGGGTGCGGTGGACAGGGTGGTGCTGCATGGTGGTGGCTGTTGCATGGTGGGGAGAGTGTTCTATTGTGCTGGTGGTGGGGGAGGGGAAGTTCTGTGTGGAAAGTGGTGGGTGCAAGGGAGGGTGGGTATTTATTGTGGGGGGTTTCCCTGGGTGGGGCTGGGGGGCTGTGGTGGCAGGGACCCTCCCATAATCCTTCCGGGCTGTGGGAGAGGTCGGGGATTATTTCGGGGGCCTCGGAGATCGGGACGCCACTTCTCGCTACAATGGTGAGTTTCGCCGAGCAGAACTTCCCACTGTACAAAACAGAGCTATGTACGGTCTCAGCTGTGCATTCCCCATTCAGGCCCCTTAGTCAACTCGATTCATGTTGAATAGCCATGTGTTTCCCTGCACTGCGAGCGCCCGGCTAAACGCGCTCGCTCGGGAACTTTGTTCCCTTTTGGGAGAATCGCACCCACTGTCCTCGAACCTTGTGTTTGATTTACTCATGCACCCTGAGCAAGTAATTGCGCCAGTTAGCAGTCCTCTCGGGTGAGTATCCTCAGTGTGGAAAGTAGCAGCATCCTTTTGGTGTACCCAGTGGCTGCAGGGCTTGCTGCGTTGGCCTCTGAAGAGACTCCATTTCCATTGGCGTGGGGACAGGATTGCAAGCTGGAGATATGGGGTACTGTGGTTGTTGATGGTGCTGGTTCAGATACCTGCAATAGGTGACGCCAGTTTCATATGTATAGATCATAAGACCATAAGGCCATAAGACATAGGAGCAGAATCAGGCCACTCGGCCCATCACATCTGCCCTGCCATTCAATCATGGCTGATATTTTCTCATCCCCAATATAGAACATAGAACGATACAGCGCAGTACAGGCCCTTCGGCCCACGATGTTGCACCGACATGGGAAGTCAAAAACTAAAGGCCATCTAACCTACACTATGCCATTATCATCCATATGCTTATCCAATAAACTTTTAAATGCCCTCAATGTTGGCGAGTTCACTACTGTTGCAGGTAGGGCATTCCACGGCCTCACAACTCTTTGCGTAAAAAAACCCACCTCTGACGTCTGTCCTATATCTATTACCCCTCAATTTAAGGCTATGTCCCCTCGTGCTAGCCACCTCCATCCGCGGGAGAAGGCTCTCACTGTCCACCCTATCTAACCCTCTGATCATTTTGTATGCCTCTATTAAGTCACCTCTTAACCTTCTTCTCTCTAACAAAAACAACCTCAAGTCCATCAGCCTTTCCTCATAAGATTTTCCCTCCATACCAGGCAACATCCTGGTAAATCTCCTCTGCACCCGTTCCAAAGCTTCCACGTCCTTCCTATAATGAGGCGACCAGAACTGTACGCAATACTCCAAATGCGGCCGTACCAGAGTTTTGTACAGCTGCAACATGACCTCATGGCTCCGGAACTCAATCCCTCTACCAATAAAGGCCAACACACCATAGGCCTTCTTCACACCCTATCAACCTGGGTGACAACTTTCAGGGATCTATGTACATGGACACCGAGATCCCTCTGCTCATCCACACTGCTAAGAATTTTACCATTAGCCAAATATTCCGCATTCCTGTTATTCTTTCCAAAGTGAATCACCTCACACTTCTCTACATTAAACTCCATTTGCCACCTCTCAGCCCAGCTCTGCAGCTTATCTATGTCCCTCTGTAACCTGCAACATCCTTCCACACTGTCTACAACTCCACCGACTTTAGTGTCGTCTGCAAATTTACTCACCCAACCTTCTGTGCCCTCCTCTAGGTCATTTATAAAAATGACAAACAGCAACGGCCCCAGAACAGATCCTTGTAGTACGCCACTCGTAACTGAACTCCATTCTGAACATTTGCCATCAACCACCACCCTCTGTCTTCTTTCAACTAGCCAATTTCTGATCCACATCTCTAAATCACCCTCAATCCCCAGCCTCCATATTTTCTGCAATAGACGACCGTGGGGAACCTTATCAAACGCTTTACTGAAATCCATATACATCACATCAACTGCTCTACCCTCGTCTACCTGTTCAGTCACCTTCTCAAAGAACTCGGTAAGGTTTGTGAGGCATGACCTACCCTTCACAAAACCATGCTGACTATCCCTAATCATATTATTCCTATCTAGATGATTATAAATCGTATCTCTTATAATCCTCTCCAAGACTTTACCCACAACAGACGTGAGGCTCACCGGCCTATAGTTACCGGGGTTATCTCTACTCCCCTTCTTGAACAAAGGGACCACATTTGCTATCCTCCAGTCCTCTTGCACTATTCCTGTAGCCAATAATGACATAAAAATCAAAGCCAAAGGCTCAGCAATCTCTTCCCTGGCTTCCCAGAGAATCCTAGGATAAATCCCATCAGGCCCCGGGGACTTATCTATTTTCACCTTGTCCAGAATTGCCAACACTTCTTCCCTACGCACCTCAATGCCATCTATTCTAATAGCCTGGGTCTCAGCATTCTCCTCCACAACATTATCTTTTTCCTGAGTGAATACTGACGAAAAGTATTCATTTAGTATCTCGCTTATCTCCTCAGCCTCCACACACAACTTCCCACCACTGTCCTTGACTGGCCCAACTCTTACCCTAGTCATTCTTTTATTCCTGACATACCTATAGAAAGCTTTTGGGTTTTCCTTGATCCTACCTGCCAAAGACTTCTCATGTACCCTCCTTGCTCGTCTTAGCTCTCTCTTTAGATCCTTCCTCGCTTCCTTGTAACTATCAAGCGCCCCAACTGAAACTTCACGCCTCCTTCTTCCTCTTAACAAGAGATTCCACTTCTTTGGTAAACCACGGTTCACTCGCTCGACCCCTTCCTCCCTGCCTGACTGGTACGTACTTATCAAGAACATGCAATAGCTGTTCCTTCAACAAGCGCCACATATCCAGTGTGCCCAACCCTTGCAGCCTACTTCTCCAACCTACACATCCTAAGTCATGTCTAATGGCATCATAATTGCCCTTCCCCCAGCTATAACTCTTGCCCTGCGGGGTATCCTTAACCCTTTCCATCACTAACGTAAAGGTCACCGAATTGTGGTCACTGTTTCCAAAGTGCTCACCTACCTCCAGATCTAACACCTGGCCTGGTTCATTACCCAAAACCAAATCCAATGTGGCCTCGCCTCTTGTTGGCCTGTCAACATATTGTGTCAGGAAACCCTCCTGCACACATTGTACAAAGAACGACCCATCTAATGTACTCGAACTATATTTTTTCCAGTCAATATTTGGAAAGTTAAAGTCTCCCATAACAACTACCCTGTTACTTTCGCTCTTTTCCAGAATCATCTTCGCCATCCTCTCCTCTACATCCCTAGAACTATTAGGTGGCCTATAGAAAACTCCCAACAGGGTGACCTCTCCTTTCCTGTTTCTAACCTCAGCCCATACTACCTTGGAAGAAGAGTCCCCATCTAGCATCCTTTCCGCCATCGTAATACTGTCCTTGACTAGCAGCGCCACACCTCCCCCTCTTTTGCCCCCTTCTCTGAGCTTACTAAAACACCTAAACCCCGGAACCTGCAACAACCATTCCTGTCCCTGCTCTATCCATGTCTCTGAAATGGCCACAACATCGAAGTCCAGGTACCAACCCATGCTGCCAGTTCCCCTACCTTATTTCGTATACTCCTGGCTTTGAAGTAGACACACTTCAAACCACCTACCTGAACACTGGCACCCTCCTGCGAAGTCAAATCTGTGCTCCTGACCTCTATACTCTCAATCTCCCGTACCCCAAAACTACAATCCAGGTTCCCATGCCCCTGCTGAATTAGTTTAAACCCCCCCAAAGAGCACTAACAAATCTCCCCCCCAGGATATTGGTGCCCCTCAGGTTCAGATGTAGACCATCCTGTCTATAGAGGTCCCACCTTCCCCAGAAAGAGCCCCAGTTATCAAGAAATCTGAATCCCTCCCGCCTGCACCATCCCTGTAGCCACGTGTTTAATTGCTCTCTCTCCCTATTCCTCATCTCACTATCACGTGGCACGGGCAACAACCCAGAGATAACAACTCTGTTTGTTCTCGCTCTGAGCTTCCATCCTAGCTCCCTAAAGGCCTGCCTGACATCCTTGTCCCCTTTCCTACCTATGTCGTTAGTGCCAATGTGGACTACGACTTGGGGCTGCTCCCCCTCCCCCTTAAGGACCCGGAAAACACGATCTGAGACACCACATACCCTTGCACCTGGGAGGCAACATACCAAACGTGAGTCTGTCTCGCTCCCACAAAATCTCCTATCTGTGCCCCTGACTATTGAGTCCCCAACTACTAATGTTCTACTCCTTTCCCCCCTTCCCTTCTGAGCAACAGGGACAGACTCCGTGCCAGAGGCCCGTACCCCATGGCTTACCCCTGGTAAGTCCCCCCCCCACAAGTATCCAAAACGGTATACTTGTTACTCAGGGGAACGACCGCAGGGGGTCCCTGCACTGACTGCTTCTTCCCAGTCCCTCTTACAGTTACCCATCTATCTGCAGTCTTTGGTGTAACTACTTCCCTGAAGCTCCTATCTATGACCCCCTCTGCCTCCCGAATGATCCGAAGTTCATCCAGCTCAAGCTCCAGGTCCCTAACACGGTTTTTGAGGAGCTGGAGTTTGGTGCACTTCCCACAGATGAAATCAGCAGGGACACTGACGGTGTCCCTCACCTCAAACATTCTGCAGGAGGAGCATTGTACTGCCTTCCCTGACATCACCTCTAGATTTTTAAAAAAACAAGAAAAATAAAAATAAAGGAAGAGCTTACCTGATATTCCCTCAAACCCTGCTCCCGCTGAAAGGTAAGCAAATTTAAAGGCACTCACTCACCTTCACGACAGGCCCCTGCTCCCGCTTCCCAACGACCGTGTCACTTGACGACAGCCCCTCCACAAACCACCTTCAAATTAGGCTGACCGTACTGCACGTGTGCAAATTTCCCCAGAACAGCTGATCAGTAGCTCTGCTCTGCTGCCCTCTGCTGGATTCTCCTGCCTTCTCCCCATAACCCCTGATCCACATATTAATCAAGAACCTATCTAACTCTGTCTTAAAGACACTCCATGATTTGGCCTCCACAGCCTTCTGCGGTAAAGAGTTCCACAGATTCACCACCCTCTGGCTGAAGAAATTTCTCCTCATCTCAATTTTAAAAGATCGTCCCTTTAGTCTGAGATGGTGTCCTCTGGTTCTAGTTTTTCCTACAAGTGGAAACATCCTCTCCACGTCCACTCTATTCAGACCTCGCAGTATCCTGTAAGTTTCAATAAGATCCCCCCTCATCCTTCTAAACTCAGAGTACAGACCCAGAGTCCTCAACCTTTCCTCATATGACAAGTTCTTCATTCCAGGGATCATTCTTGTGAACTTCCTCTGGACCCTTTCCAAGGCCAGCACTTCCTTCCTTAGATACGGGATCCAAATCAGCTCACAATGCTCCAAATGGGGTCCGACCAGAGCCTTATACAGCCTCAGACGTACATCCCTGGTCCTGTATTCTGGCCCTCTTGACATGAATGCTAAAATTGCATTTGCCTTCTTAACTGAAGACTGAACCTGCACATTAACCTTAAGAGAATCATGAACAAGGACTCCCAAATCCCTTTGTGCTTCTGATTTCCTAAGCATTTCCCCATTTAGAAAATAGTCCATACCTAAATTCCTCCTTCCAATGTGCATAACCTCACACTTTTCCACATTGTATTTCATTTGCCACTTCATTGCCCACTCTCCTAGCTTGTCCAAATCCTTCTGCAGCCCCCTTGCTTCCTCAATACTACCTGTCTCTCTACAGGGGCGGGATTCTCCCCGACCTGGCGGGGCGGGCGCTCCCGGCGCTGAGGAGTGGCATGAACCACTCTGGCGTCGGGCGCCCGGAAGGTGCGGAATCCTCCCAACCGGCGCGGAAGGGGCTTGGCGCCGTGCCAACTGGTGCAAAAGGGCCTCTGCTGGTCGGCGCGAGTTGGCACATTCGAGGGAGTGCCAGCGTGTGCTGCTGTCATCCAGCGCATGTGCAGGGAGGTTTCGCCTCCTCACCGGCCATGGCAGAGGTCCACAGCAACCGGTGCAGAGGGAAAGAGTGCCCCCATGGGGGGGGGGGGGGGGGGGGGGGGGGGGGTCGGAGAATCCCTCCCCAGATCTTTTGTATCATCTGCAAACTTAGCAACAGTACCTTCAGTTCCTTCTCAGATCATTAATATATATTGTGAAAAGTTGTGGTCCCAGCACAGATCCCTGAGGCACAGCACTAGTCACCGGCTGCCATCCTGAAAATGGCATATAGAGTGCGCATATAAACCACAGGCTGAGGCAACCATATAGATATTTAGCTTGCGGGATGGCTGTTGTGCCACTGCCAGTTTGCCATGGCTGTATGTGGTTTTGATCCTGCCCATTTGACCAAGTTCTAAAGGGCAGCGTGTCTGAGCATTTTGATCGTAATACCTCTTTCTCCTTTGTCACTGCCTCACAAGGGCACAACACATGTTGGTTTTGGCATCAGTTGCAAGAGGGCCTTGTCGATGGGCATTGTGGTCCTGGTGTGCCTGGAGAACAGCCGCTGTGCCAATGAGGGTAAACCATGTCTTGTCAAATTTTTCAGCCTGAGGAGTGCGGCACAGAACTTTTTGTGGTCTCTGGCACATTTCGCAAGTAGGTATTCAGCTGGGCATACTGCCCATTCAGCTAGGCCATTGGACTGTGGGTACAAGGGACCACTTGAAATGTGGTCCAAGGCTGTACTGGGACGCACGTACTGATAGGAACACAGGTGCTTGAACGCTGAAGTATTGTAGCCAGGGTGGGCTTATAGTGCTTGCTTGAGCTTGTTGAATGCAACAATATGGTGCCCTGCCAACACATTCAACATCTTGGTGGAGGAGCTGACAAAGGGACCTCACCGTAGAAAGGAATAAACTTGGGAACATAATTCGTCACCCCAAGGAAGCACTGTAAAGCGTGTTTGTCCTCGGGAATGGACATCTGTCATAAAGCCATTGTCTTGTCTGGATCAGGCTTCACACCATCGGCTGTGAGCAAGTGACCCATGTGGGGAATCTGGTTGACCCTGAATCTGCGTTGAGCAGGGCTGAGCTTTAACTGTATGCTAAACAAAGGCGTGCATCATGTTCTTGCATTGTACGATCCCGGACTAGGATGTCATTGACTACAATTTTGCAGGCTTATCCTGAAAAGAGTTATTCCATGCACCTTTGGAAGATTTTACTGCCAGTGAAGATCCTATAGGGCATGCGGAGGAAACTGTATCTGCCCACTGGAGACATGAATATAGTATATTTCAAGGATTCTTCATACAATGGGATACATCAGAACCCACACTCTGCATCCAAGATGCTGAAAACCTTGGCACTGAGCATGTCAGCTATAAACTGTTCAACCATCTTCATAGGGTGATGAGGTCTGAGCAGTGCCTTGTTTAAGTGAAGTAGGTTGAAGCAGGCTGTAACCATACCATCTTTCTTTACTGCAACCACCACTGCTGAAACCCGCTCTGTAGCCTCGTCTATGGGGACTAGGACACCAGTGTTGTCATCCATTCCAACTCATCAACCATTTTCTGCTTCATCGCTAGGAGTACTCTTCCCAAAGCACAGACTATTGGTGGTACCGAGTCATCTAGCCTTGTGTGGTATATTACAGGTAGCTTACCAATGATGTCACAGTTGACTAGGTCTTTATATTTGATTAGTTTGAGGGCCTGGTGCTGCAGAACGTGTAAATCTGGACCAAGATGGATTTGCCCCATTGTGATTAGCCTCTGACAACTACAACCATCTTCCTTTGTGCCAGGCATGACTCCAACCAGTGGAGAGTCTTCCCCTTGATTCTCATTGACTTCAATTTTGCTAGACTCCTTGATGCCATACGCATTCAAATGCTGCCTTGATGTCAAAGGAAGCATTTACCTCACATTTGCAATTCAGCTCTGTTGCCCATATTGTAACCAATGCCTCAATAAAGTCTACAGCTGAGAAGTTTGGAAGAAACCAAACTGATCATTTGTCTCTGATCAATTCTAGCAATCACAGTTCTTATTGCTACTAGACTTATTTCATCCTCAAATGTTCTGTGCGCTACTTTTGTCGTGGCCTCAACCTAATAACCTAGTCACCTAGCAATGCTAGATGGCAAGCAAATTTTACAGCAAGTAGTTCTGGGATTATAATTCAACATCATTTGGCTCAGGTGTCAGAAATGCAATCTTTGTTGGTTGGGTTCGGTTGGACTATAAGATGGTAAAATTGTCTTTTTTTTGCTCAAAATTTGATTTAACTCCAGCCACTCCTATGTAAACGTTGTTCATTAATTTCATTGTAATATGTTGATAAGCACCTCCAGTGGCAGTCATAGGAGGATTTTTTAATATCGTTTTTTCTTGTTAAAATATCTGCTGTGGTTGAATGCCAAAGGGATACTTTTGAATAGTCATCACAAAGGTTGATTATATTCGTATATCATTTAGTTTTTGCACTGAAGGTTATTATATTGTGTATTCAGGCATGTACTGTCAAATACTAGTCATGTGATTTTGTAATGACAGTTTTCTGTTAACCTCCACAAACTGATTCAAAAGGACATTTCAGCATGCAATGCCTATTTACAATATTTATTCCTGAGTGGGAAATCATTAAATACTGACAGCTAGGTGTATTTGCTTTTTTGCCAAAAATTAAAAATCTTCCTGTTTGTGAAATCTTACTCATCCAGGTATTGTGAAAATGCAAACTATATTTCATATTATTTTCTCATTTTAGATGCAGTGACTGGAATTCTACGATTTACGGCGGGATGCTGTTTGCTGGCTGTGGGAATCTCTCTTCCCACTGTTTATCAATGGGGTTTTCCATTGAAGCCACTCCACCCCGCCGGGAAACCCATGGGTGGGGGTGTGCTACCAGCAGGAAAAGTGAATCACAAAAGTGGCATGGTGGCGCAGTGGTTAGCACTGCTGTCTCACAGCTCCGAGGACCCGGGTTGGATCCTAACCCCGGCTCCCTGTCCGAGTGGAGTTTGCACATTCTCCCTGTGTCTGTGAGGGTCTCACCCCCACAACCCAAAGAGATGCAGGGTAGGTGAATTGGCCATGCTAAATTGTCCCTTAATTGAAAAAAAAAAGAATTGGGCACTCTAAATTTTAAAAACAAAAGAAAAACAAGGAAACGTGAATCCCAACAGCTGGAGAATTCTGGCCTTTATGTTTCCACTTTGCATAATAGTTGCAATTAAAGTATTATCAGTAAGATAACAACAAACTCAAAGTGGTGGATTTTCTGTCGCTGTTTTCAACGGAGGGCAATGGTGGCAGGGGTGGAGAATCGAGGAGGTGGTCCAAAGTGGCTTTCACGCCAGTGGGATTTCCCCGCTCGATTGTTCCCACCTCAGCCAATCATGTAATGGGGTTCCCGTCATGAAACCCAGGAACCTCATTACCATATATTTAAATTATTAGTGGGCTTTGCCGTTGTATTACCCCCCACATAAGGATTTCACCACTTCCTCCAGCGTGACATCATGTCAGCGAGGTTTACAACAGGGCTTGACAGACAGGGACCTGCCAAACAGCGGTCCCACCAGGAGCGCACACAGGTAAATATAGGGGTGGGGAGTGGGGGGGTTAGAGTCATGACCCAGCTGGCCATTTCTGGGGTCAGCGCCAGGGGGAATTGCTGGAGGGGGTGAGGGGGGGGGGTCAATTAGACAGGCTTGGGATGGGGAGGGTTCCCGAATGTGCGGGAGGTTCGGGGTGGAGAGAGTCGTGGGTTGGCCCTAAAAGGGGTATGGTTGATCGGCAGGTTAAGGGGGCCGGGGACCAGGCTAGTCACGTACAATGCGAGGAGTTGAATGGGCTGGTTAAACGGTCACGTGTGTTCACACATCTGAGGAGTCTGAAGGCGGACGTGGCCTTTTTGCAGGAGATGTACTTGAAGATAGGGGACCAGAGTAGGCTGAGAAAGGAATAGGTGGGGCCGGTGCTTCATTCGGGGCTGGATATGAAGAAGAGGGGGTGGCGGTGCTGGTGAATAAGCGGGTAGTGTTCGAAACGGGGGGTATTGTGGCCGATCCCAGGGGGTGATGGTGAGTGGAAAGTTGAAGGGAATGCCGGTGGTTCTGCCAAATGTCAATGCCTGAATTAGGATGACGTGGACTTTATGAGGTGGGTGTTAGGGAAGATTGCAGACTTGGACTCTTATCGGCTAGTTAATGGGGGGGATTTTAATACTGTCATAGATCTGAGCTTGGACCGGTTGAGTCCCAAGTCGTCAAATGTGTCGGCAGTGGCAAAGGAGCTGAGGGGGTTTATGGAGCGCATGGCGGGGGTGGGGGGGTAACCCGTGGAGGCTGTAGTCAAAGGAGTTTTCATAGCTCTGTCTTGTGCACGGGTGTACTCCTGCATTGATTCTTCGAGAAGGCGCTGCCGGACCAGGTGGCTGACTCGGAATATTCGGCGATTGTGGTTTCTGAAAAAGCACCACAATGGGTGGCTCTGTGGGTGGCCCGGGAGGGGGGTTCCCTTTGCCTGCAATGGAGGCTGGTTGTGGGGTTGTTGGCGGATGAGGAGGTGCGCGAGCGGTTGCGGGCTGCCATTCGGGGATATGTGGAGCTAAATTATGCGGGGAGGCCACAGCCACCACACTGTGGGAAGTACTCAAGGTGGTGGTTGGGTGAGAGTTTATATCACTTCGGGAGCATAGTCAGAAAATGAAGTGGGTAGAGAGGGCAAGGCTGGTGGACGAGATTTTGAGGGAGGACAGGAGGTACTTGGAGGCGCTGGAGGCAGGACTATTGAAGGAGAGGCAGAGGCTCCTGATGGAGTTTGGACTAGTTTCTATGAGAAAGGCAGTGGGGCCAGTTATGGGGGGCCAGAGGGACAGTGTATGAGGACAGGGAGAAGGTGAGTAGAATGTTGGCCCATCAGTTGAGAAAGCAAGAGTTAGCGAGGGAGATTGGCAGAGTGAGGGATGGCAAGGTAGTGATGCACCCTGAGGGGGTGAAATGGGTGTTTGAGATATTTGATAGAAGGTTATAACGAGTTGGATCCCCCAACCAGGGAGGAGGGAATGTAGCGGTTTCTGCATGAGTTGGAGTTTCCCAATGGAGAGGAGGAGCTGGTTCAGGGACTGGGGGCCCAATTGGGTTGAGGGAGGTGATGGAGAGTATGGGGGTGATGCAGGCAGGGAAGGCCCCGGTGCCGGATGGGTTCCTGGTAGAGGTCTATAAAATGTTTGGGGCGGACCTGGAAGCAAGGGAGAGGGGGGATTTCCCCCCTACTTTGTCGCAGGCTTCCATCCAACTAATATTAACGAGGGATAAGGATCCGGAGCAGTGCTGTCGTACCGCCCGATATAACTACTGAAAGGAGACGCCAAGCGGTTAACGAAGACGTTGGCTGCGCAAATCAAGGACTGCATCCCGGGGGTGATAGGTAAAAATCAAACGGATTTTATGAAGGGGAGGCAGTTGTCGGCAAACATGAGGAGGTTGATTAATGTATTCATGATGCCTTTGGAGGGGCAGGAGGATGAAGTACTGGTGGTGATGGATGCGGGGAAGGGGTTTGATCAGGTGGAGTGTGCGTATCTGCTGGAGTTGCAAGGGTGGTTTGGGTTCGGGCAGGAGTTTGTGGACTGGGTCCGGCTGCTTTATAAGATGCCGGTCACAAGCGTGCGGATGAATCGAGTGAGTTTGGGGTACTTCGGGCTGCATCATGGGGCGAGGCTTCGGTGCCCGTTCGCCCCGTTCCTCTGCGCCTTGGTGGCACATCATGGACATCTGCACCCGATACTCGGGCAGTGTGCATGATGCCTTCAACCTGGCACATTCAATGATTTCTGACATGTTCGAGATGCCCCCCAGGCTGGGGGGGTTTGACTCTTGGGTGACAAGGGTTACCTCTGCGGTCATGGCTGATGATGCCTATCCGGAGGCCAAAGACCGATGCGGAGACCCACTACAACGACGCCCATGCAGCGACCAGGTCCGTGATCAAGCGGTGCTTCAGCCTCCTGAAGATGAAGATGGGGGGAGCCTGAGGTGCTGTGGTGTTCAGGCACTTCCCCTGTGGGAGTCACCGGCACCATCACCTCTTGGGGTGCCTGATGGCCCCAGGGCTGCTCCATGGGATGGGGGTGCGAGCGAAGCCATCCCCTGAGGTTCCCCCGCCACCTGGCACTGCCAGCCCTGGAGGCCCGCTCTGGTCTCGACCAAGGTCTGCATGCTCACGGCCATGGGGCACAAGAGTGGACTATCTCCATCTGGGATTGCGCCACATCACCCATTGACTGTGCCACCACCTTCTGGGTCTGTGTCACATCAGCCAGTGACTGCGCCATCTCCTTTTGGGACTGGGCCATTTCCCTCTGTGTCTGCATCACATCAGCCAGAGCCTGGGCAATGCCGTCGACGTTCCCAGCCAAGGCCTGCTGTGACATGCTCAGGCGTGCTGCTGCAATATCCAGGTGGCTCTGGGACATGGTTGCCTGTAAGACGTCAACCCTGTCCTGGAACTCGGCCAGTGCCTGCACAGAATACCTCAGGCCTTGGACATGCTCTATAGTCACGATCGTTGCAACTAAGCGGGGTCTTACTTCCTTGCCCATGGCTTAGCTACACTTCGGCAATCTCCCTTTCCTCTGGGTCGCCAGCCATATCCGGGGACCTCTGCTCAGCCATGGTGAGGGGCCACAAGTGAAATCGCCACCACCTACTCTCTTCTCCAGCTCCTGTTGATTGTGCGTGGCCATCTCCTGGAGGGGGGGGGGGGGGGGGGGGGGGGGGGGGGGAGCAGGGGGAACAGCACAGAAGGCAACAAGGTTAGACAGTACGATGCATGCAGCCCAGGGGGTGGGTAGCTGGTGGCCTCAGTGGCCAGGGCCCCCAGCCACGGTAATCAGTGTGGGTACCGGCATGTGGTGCAGGATGAGGGATCGGCTTCCCTCCGGGTGGGGGGGGGCAGGGTTCGGATTACGGGTGTGTGGGACAGGGCAGCACAGACCTGCCTTCTCACCATGGCTGCCCTGAGGAGGTCATGCAGTTTTTTGTCTGCTGGCCGGTCCAAACAACATTGCCTACGGTACTGACCGGCTCTGCCACCTGCGCCCAGGCACGACTAACGGTGCCAACTGGCAGCCTCCTTCCCTGGCCAGCGTATAGGGTCACCCTCTTCTCCTACACAGCCTCCATAAGGGTCTCCAGCTTGGTTTTCTAGAGCTCTACCTGCAAAGACGAGATATGGCTGCATATCTCGCACCATAGGGTAATGGTGTCCTTGCTCTTTGTTCAATTTCCTGTTTAGTAACACCTCAAGCCACCCATTATAATCGCAACATTTTCTGGCCCAGTTTTTATGACTTGTTTTTGGTAGACCCTTCCTTGGTCACTATCAATCCCACCCATGCCCTGGTCATTCACCTTTGCTGATTAAGTTAACTGGTACTCGTCCTCTTGACACTCTGTCCCACTCACTGAACTGACAGCCTATGTTCTACAATTGCACCATGTCTGATCCATCTGCTTTAATTGAGCACTCTCTTGGCACTCTGTCTTCAAAGTGTTGCTTCGCAGTCACCAATTGTGTTTCTTCAAGTTACAACTTCAATGTGGTCTGACCAAAATGTCAAGGGTTTGCTGATGCATGCAGCATGATCTCAGGCTGTTCACCAGGTCATACCTGTAATTAATATTGCTGCCATTGGTCTTACCACCACTGATCACCATGTTGTGTTACTATAATGCTATGGGCACCAATTGCTCATACGGGATTGAGTGGACAGGTTGTGGGTTCATTTATTAAGGCGAGGCACAGAAGAACAGTTATACATAGATATATGGCTTGAAGATATCAGAGCTGTGGGTTGTGCCCTGCTCAAAGTAAAAGTGAAACTATGACTGAATCTTATGGCACATTTCCCTTCTCGTGATGTAATGCAGCTGTGTCTGAAAGGCATATGACAATTGTCACTACTTTAAAATACATGCTTATATGGATTGATTTTCACAATACATACTGGAGAATGCCGGCACTTGCTATTTAATGAACATCAGACAAAACTAAAAGGCTGTGACCTCTGAGCACCAGTGAAGTGTATCTGAGGGAACCGCAAAGATTCCCTTGGATTGTTCCAGGTATGAATTGCGCAGCAATTGCCCGGGAAGTTCACATTTCCTTTGGACAATTGCCCTGCCCCGGGAACCATCCGAAAATGTGATTTAAATCACAAGCTTCAGGTGGTTCCGACTGTCCTCCAGCAGGAGTTACCCAGAAAAAGTTAGAAGTATTAACCCACTTCTAGCTTCGAGGTAACCATAATACTGACCAGCACGGATTCCCCCTCTCCATGGGACATCCCCCACAAACCTCTCCACCACCCCCATTACCACCCTCACCCCTTCCACACCACGGGACTCATCCCATCCCCAGGACCTGCAAGTGACTCCAGCCACCTCCCCAAAGACTCCTCCACCCCCTCAATCCTCTCCCAATACTCTCCTCAATCCTCACTAACATGTCCTAAACACTACTCCTCAATATCCCAGAATACCCTCCACCCAGATCCAACTCGACCTGAATCCATCCCTCCCCCAGGGTCAACCCAACTAGTGCAACCCTCGGGCTTCAGCCAACATGACCCCACCCCCCTGTCCCAACCAAAACCCAGCCTAACGCAGCCCCACATACTCCCAATCTTACCCCAATCTTATCTTACCTTCTTCATGGCTTGTCAAAGTGGGAATATGCTGCACATGATGGCGTTCTGAAATAAAACAGAAAATACTGAAGAAACTTAAATAATGCACGCTCACAAATGCTTTAGAAACATGAAAGGTATTTATGAATAAGAGAACCTGTACGGAGGCCAGCAGCCACATGGCTGCCCTGGAGCAGCCACACCTCACTGCCCCAGTCTCTACAAGTCTTCTGCCGAAGAGAGGCCTCCAGCCCAACAGGTGACTATGCACTCTCAGTCCGTCAATGCCAGGTGACCCGCTTCTGCTGTGTTGCCCCTAAAGGGACAGTCAGCACAAACGTTTGCAGGGGGTGGGGGCGAGGGCGTCGCTGGGGGTGGGGGGGCTGCGGAGGCGAGGAGGGCAGTACAATGGTTAGCCAGAAGCTAGTAAGGTGGCATGGTGGCACAGTAGTTAGCACTGCTGTCCCACAGCACCAGGGACCAGGGTTTGATTCCAGCCTTGGGTGACTGTGTGGAATTTGCACATTCTCCCCGTGTCTCTGTGGGTTTTCTCCAGGTGCTCTGGTTTCTTCGCTCAGTCCAAAAATGTGCAGATTAGCTGGACTGACCATGATCAATGAGCAGGGTTACGGGATAATAATAATCATAACAATAATCGCTTATTGTCATAAGTAGGCTTCAATTAAGTTAATGTGAAAAGCCCCTAGTCGCCACATTCTGGCGCCTGTTCGGGAGGCTGGTACGGGAATTGAACCCGCGCTGCTGGCCTTGTTCTACATTACAAGCTAGCCGTTTAGCCCATTGTGCTAAATCAGACCCATAGGGCGGGGGAGTTGTCCTTGGTAGAGTGTTCTTTCAGAGGGTCAGTGCAGATTTGAAGAGTTAAATGGCCTCCTTCTGTACTGTAGGGATTCTATGGACTAATGGAAGGGGATTAAATTCTTCTACCTTTTGCTGCCCTGCTGGGCGGTCCGGTCTACATTGCCCACAGTGCTGACCGCCTCCGCCACCGGCGCCCAGTCATGACTAATGGCGCCCGCTGACAGCCTCCTTCCTGGGCCAGGGTACAGGGTCAACCTCCTCTCCTCCACGGCATCAAGAAGGGTCTCCAGCTCGGTGTCTGCCAAATGTGGGGCTGCGTGTCTTGCTGCCGTGTTGTTGACTGGCATGGTGTGTGTGGGGAGTGAGGTGTGTATATGTGGCTGCAGCTGGTCAACATCCTGACTGTCGATCGCAAAACCAGCGAATCCGGCACCGTTTCTCATTGGACCCCAGCCCCTTAACTGTACCAGAATCGGTCCAGGTGTGGCGCCAGTTTAGCTGTCGGGGAACTCCACGAATTCTGCATTGGCGTCAACACTAGTCTCAGAAATGGTGAATTCCGCCGCCCAGCTCTGTATGCTGTATAAACATTTTGACTGCATCCCAATTCAAATATGGGAATTTGTGGACATTCTGACAATATCTTTGATCTTGCTTCTTCTGTAGTGCCTGGAATGAGTGCCGCTGTAGCCTCTTTCGCATGCTTTTCTAAAGCTCTGCCTGCAAAGACGACATATGGTCGCATATCTCGCACCACAGGATAATGGTGTCCTTGCTCTTTTTTCAACTTCCCAGGTTCGATTCCCGGCTGGGTAACTGTCTGTGTGGAGTCTGAACGTCCTCCCCATTTGTGCGTGGGTTTCCTACGGGTGCTCCGGTTTCCTCCCACAGTCCAAAGATGTGCGGGTTAGGTGGATTGGCCATGCTAAATTGCCCGTAGTGTCCTAATAGTAATGTTAAGGGAGGGAGTTGTTGGGTTACGGGTATAGTGTGGATACGTGGGTTTGAGTAGGGTGATCATTGCTCGGCACAACATCGAGGGCCGAAGGGCCTGTTCTGTGCTGTACTGTTCTATGTTCTATGTTCCTGGTCAGTAACACCTCAAGCCACCCATTATAATCGCAACATTTTCTGGCCCAGTTTTTATGACTTGTTTTTGGTAGACCCTCCCTTGCTCACTATCAATCCCACCCATGCCCTGGTCATTCACCTTTGTTGATTAAGTTAACTGGTACTAGTCCTCTTGACACTCTGTCCCACTCACTGAACTGACAGCCTATGTTCTACAATTGCACCATGTCTGATCCATCCACTTTCTTTGATCACTCTCTTGGCACTCTGTCTTCAACGCGTTTCTTCGCAGTCACCAACTGTGTATCTCCAAGTTGCGACTTCAATGTGGTCTGATCAAAATGTCAAGGGTTTGCTGATGCATGCAGCATGATCTCAGGCTGTTCACCAGGTCATACCTGTAATTAATATTGCTACCATTGGTCTTACCACCACTGATCACCATGTTGTGTTACTATAATGCTATGGGCACCAATTGCTCATACGGGATTGAGTGGACAGGTTGTGGGTTCATTTATTAAGGCGAGGCACAGAAGAACAGTTATACATAGATATATGGCTTGAAGATATCAGAGCTGTGGGTTGTGCCCTGCTCAAAGTAAAAGTGAAACTATGACTGAATCTTATGGCACATTTCCCTTCTCGTGATGTAATGCAGCTGTGTCTGAAAGGCATATGACAATTGTCACTACTTTAAAATACATGCTTATATGGATTGATTTTCACAATACATACTGGAGAATGCCGGCACTTGCTATTTAATGAACATCAGACAAAACTAAAAGGCTGTGACCTCTGAGCACCAGTGAAGTGTATCTGAGGGAACCGCAAAGATTCCCTTGGATTGTTCCAGGTATGAATTGCGCAGCAATTGCCCGGGAAGTTCACATTTCCTTTGGACAATTGCCCTGCCCCGGGAACCATCCGAAAATGTGATTTAAATCACAAGCTTCAGGTGGTTCCGACTGTCCTCCAGCAGGGGTTACCCAGAAAAAGTTAGAAGTATTAACCCACTTCTAGCTTCGAGGTAACCATAATACTGACCAGCACGGATTCCCCCTCTCCATGGGACATCCCCCACAAACCTCTCCACCACCCCCATTACCACCCTCACCCCTTCCACACCACGGGACTCATCCCATCCCCAGGACCTGCAAGTGACTCCAGCCACCTCCCCGAAGACTCCTCCACCCCCTCAATCCTCTCCCAATACTCTCCTCAATCCTCACTAACATGTCCTAAACACTACTCCTC
This sequence comes from Scyliorhinus canicula, assembly GCF_902713615.1. Taxonomy (NCBI): domain Eukaryota; kingdom Metazoa; phylum Chordata; class Chondrichthyes; order Carcharhiniformes; family Scyliorhinidae; genus Scyliorhinus; species Scyliorhinus canicula. The sequence continues at coordinate 194,331,412 of NC_052148.1, forward strand.
AATATCCCAGAATACCCTCCACCCAGATCCAACTCGACCTGAATCCATCCCTCCCCCAGGGTCAACCCAACTAGTGCAACCCTCGGGCTTCAGCCAACATGACCCCACCCCCCTGTCCCAACCAAAACCCAGCCTAACGCAGCCCCACATACTCCCAATCTTACCCCAATCTTATCTTACCTTCTTCATGGCTTGTCAAAGTGGGAATATGCTGCACATGATGGCGTTCTGAAATAAAACAGAAAATACTGAAGAAACTTAAAATAATGCACGCTCACAAATGCTTTAGAAACATGAAAGGTATTTATGAATAAGAGAACCTGTACGGAGGCCAGCAGCCACATGGCTGCCCTGGAGCAGCCACACCTCACTGCCCCAGTCTCTACAAGTCTTCTGCCTAAGAGAGGCCTCCAGCCCAACAGGTGACTATGCACTCTCAGTCCGTCAATGCCAGGTGACCTGCTTCTGCTGTGTTGCCCCTAAAGGGACAGTCAGCACAAACGTTTGTAGGGGAGTGGGGGCGAGGGCGTCGCTGGGGGTGGGGGGGCTGCGGAGGCGAGGAGGGCAGTACAATGGTTAGCCAGAAGCTAGTAAGGTGGCATGGTGGCACAGTAGTTAGCACTGCTGTCCCACAGCACCAGGGACCAGGGTTTGATTCCAGCCTTGGGTGACTGTGTGGAATTTGCACATTCTCCCCGTGTCTCTGTGGGTTTTCTCCAGGTGCTCTGGTTTCTTCGCTCAGTCCAAAAATGTGCAGATTAGCTGGACTGACCATGATCAATGAGCAGGGTTACGGGATAATAATAATCATAACAATAATCGCTTATTGTCATAAGTAGGCTTCAATTAAGTTAATGTGAAAAGCCCCTAGTCGCCACATTCTGGCGCCTGTTCGGGAGGCTGGTACGGGAATTGAACCCGCGCTGCTGGCCTTGTTCTACATTACAAGCTAGCCGTTTAGCCCATTGTGCTAAATCAGACCCATAGGGCGGGGGAGTTGTCCTTGGTAGAGTGTTCTTTCAGAGGGTCAGTGCAGATTTGAAGAGTTAAATGGCCTCCTTCTGTACTGTAGGGATTCTATGGACTAATGGAAGGGGATTAAATTCTTCTACCTTTTGCTGCCCTGCTGGGCGGTCCGGTCTACATTGCCCACAGTGCTGACCGCCTCCGCCACCGGCGCCCAGTCATGACTAATGGCGCCCGCTGACAGCCTCCTTCCTGGGCCAGGGTACAGGGTCACCCTCCTCTCCTCCACGGCATCAAGAAGGGTCTCCAGCTCGGTGTCTGCCAAATGTGGGGCTGCGTGTCTTGCTGCCGTGTTGTTGACTGGCATGGTGTGTGTGGGGAATGAGGTGTGTATATGTGGCTGCAGCTGGTCAACATCCTGACTGTCGATCGCAAAACCAGCGAATCCGGCACGTTTCTCATTGGACCCCAGCCCCTTAACTGTACCAGAATCGGTCCAGGTGTGGCGCCAGTTTAGCTGTCGGGGAACTCCACGAATTCTGCATTGGCGTCAACACTAGTCTCAGAAATGGTGAATTCCGCCGCCCAGCTCTGTATGCTGTATAAACATTTTGACTGCATCCCAATTCAAATATGGGAATTTGTGGACATTCTGACAATATCTTTGATCTTGCTTCTTCTGTAGTGCCTGGAATGAGTGCCGCTGTAGCCTCTTTCGCATGCTTTTCTAAAGCTCTGCCTGCAAAGACGACATATGGTCGCATATCTCGCACCACAGGATAATGGTGTCCTTGCTCTTTTTTCAACTTCCCAGGTTCGATTCCCGGCTGGGTAACTGTCTGTGTGGAGTCTGAACGTCCTCCCCATTTGTGCGTGGGTTTCCTACGGGTGCTCCGGTTTCCTCCCACAGTCCAAAGATTTGCGGGTTAGGTGGATTGGCCATGCTAAATTGCCCGTAGTGTCCTAATAGTAATGTTAAGGGGGGGAGTTGTTGGGTTACGGGTATAGTGTGGATACGTGGGTTTGAGTAGGGTGATCATTGCTCGGCACAACATCGAGGGCCGAAGGGCCTGTTCTGTGCTGTACTGTTCTATGTTCTATGTTCCTGGTCAGTAACACCTCAAGCCACCCATTATAATCGCAACATTTTCTGGCCCAGTTTTTATGACTTGTTTTTGGTAGACCCTCCCTTGCTCACTATCAATCCCACCCATGCCTGGTCATTCACCTTTGTTGATTAAGTTAACTGGTACTAGTCCTCTTGACACTCTGTCCCACTCACTGAACTGACAGCCTATGTCTACAATTGCACCATGTCTGATCCATCCACTTTCTTTGATCACTCTCTTGGCACTCTGTCTTCAACGCGTTTCTTCGCAGTCACCAACTGTGTTTCTCCAAGTTGCGACTTCAATGTGGTCTGATCAAAATGTCAAGGGTTTGCTGATGCATGCAGCATGATCTCAGGCTGTTCACCAGGTCATACCTGTAATTAATATTGCTACCATTGGTCTTACCACCACTGATCACCATGTTGTGTTACTATAATGCTATGGGCACCAATTGCTCATACGGGATTGAGTGGACAGGTTGTGGGTTCATTTATTAAGGCGAGGCACAGAAGAACAGTTATACATAGATATATGGCTTGAAGATATCAGAGATGTGGGTTGTGCCCTGCTCAAAGTAAAAGTGAAACTATGACTGAATCTTATGGCACATTTCCCTTCTCGTGATGTAATGCAGCTGTGTCTGAAAGGCATATGACAATTGTCACTACTTTAAAATACATGCTTATATGGATTGATTTTCACAATACATACTGGAGAATGCCGGCACTTGCTATTTAATGAACATCAGACAAAACTAAAAGGCTGTGACCTCTGAGCATCAGGAAAGTGTATCTGAGGGAACCTCAAAGATTCCCTTGGATTGTTCCAGGTATGAATTGCGCAGCAATTGCCCGGGAAGTTCACATTTCCTTTGGACAATTGCCCTGCCCCGGGAACCATCCGAAAATGTGATTTAAATCACAAGCTTCAGGTGGTTCCGACTGTCCTCCAGCAGGAGTTACCCAGAAAAACCCCACCCCCCTCATCCCGACCAAAACCCTTCCCAGGCCTAACGCAACCCCACATCCTCCCAATCGTATCACAATCTTATCTTATACACTTACCTCCGTCATGGCTTGTCAAAGAGGAAATATGTTGCAGAAGATGGAGATCTGAAATAAAACAGAAAATACTGAAGAAACTTAAAATGACGCACTCTCACAAACGCTTTAGAAACATGACAGGTATTTATGAATAAGAAAACCTGTACGGAGGCCAGCAGCCACACGTCGCTGCCCCCAGTCTCCTCAAATCTTCTAAAGTCTTCTGCCTAAGTGAGGCCTCCAGCCCAACAGGTGACTATGCACTCACAGTCCCTCAATGCCAAATGACATGCTTCTGCTGTGTTGCCCCGAAAGGGACAGTCAGCACAAACGTTTGCATGGGGAGTCGGGCTGGGGGTTGGGTGGAGCGGAGGCGAGGAGGCGAGTACAATGGTTAGCCAGAAACCAGAAAGGTGGCATGGTGTCACAGTAGTTAGCACTGCTGTCTCACAGCACCAGGGACCAGGGTTTGATTCCAGCCTCCGACAGAGCACTGAGCCACAGACAGAGCACTGAGCCTCAGACAGAGCACGGAGACTCCGACACAGCACTGAGCCTCAGACAGACACTGAGCCTCCGACAGAGCACCGAGCCTCCGACAGAGCACTGAGCCTCCGACAGGGAACGGAGCCTCCGACAGAGCACCGAGCCTCCAACAGAGCACTGAGCCTCCGACAGAGCACTGAGCCTCCGACAGAGCACTGAGCCTTCGACAGAGCACTGAGCCTCAGACAGAGCACTGAGCCTCCGACAGGGAACGGAGCCTCCGACAGAGCACTGAGCCTCTGACAGAGCACTGAGCCTCCGACAGAGCACTGAGCCTCCGACAGTGAACGGAGCCTCCGACAGAGCACTGAGCCTCAGACAGAGCACTGAGCCTCCAACAGAGCACCGAGCCTCCGACAGAGCACCGAGCCTCCGACAGAGCACTGAGCCTCCGACAGAGCACCGAGCCTCAGACAGAGCATCAAGCCTCAGACAGAGCACTGAGCCTCATACAGAGCACTGAGCCTCCGACAGAGCAGTGAGCCTCCGACAGAGCACTGAGCCTCCGACAGAGCACTGAGCCTCCGACAGAGCACTGAGCCTCAGACACAGCACTGAGCCTCAGACAGAGCACCAAGCCTCAGACAGAGCACTGAGCCTCCAACAGAGCACCGAGCCTCCGACAGAGCACCGAGCCTCCGACAGAGCACTGAGCCTCCGACAGAGCACCGAGCCTCAGACAGAGCATCAAGCCTCAGACAGAGCACTGAGCCTCATACAGAGCACTGAGCCTCCGACAGAGCACTGAGCCTCCGACAGAGCACTGAGCCTCCGACAGAGCACTGAGCCTCAGACAGAGCACTGAGCCTCCAACAGAGCACCGAGCCTCCGACAGAGCACCGAGCCTCCGACAGAGCACTGAGCCTCCGACAGAGCACCGAGCCTCAGACAGGGAACGGAGCCTCCGACAGAGCACTGAGCCTCCAACAGAGCACTGAGTCTCAGACAGAGCACCAAGCCTCCGACAGAGCACCAAGCCTCAGACAGAGCACTGAGCCTCAGACAGAGCACCAAGCCTCCGACAGAGCACCAAGCCTCAGACAGAGCACTGAGCCTCAGACAGAGCACTGAGCCTCCAACAGAGCACTGAGCCTCATACAGAGCACTGAGCCTCCGACAGAGCACTGAGCCTCCGGCAGAGCACTGAGCCTCAGACAGAGCACTGAGCCTCCAACAGGGCACCGAGCCTCCGACAGAGCACCGAGCCTCCGACAGAGCACTGAGCCACCGACAGAGCACCGAGTCTCAGACAGGGAACGGAGCCTCCGACAGAGCACTGAGCCTCCAACAGAGCACTGAGTCTCAGACAGAGCACTGAGCCTCAGACAGAGCACCAAGCCTCAGACAGAGCTCCAAGCCTCAGACAGAGCACTGAGCCTCCAACAGAGCACTGAGCCTCAGACAGAGCACTGAGCATCAGACAGAGCACTGAGCCTCCGACAGAGCAGTGAGCCTCCGACAGAGCACTGAGCCTCCGACAGGGAACGGAGCCTCCGACAGACCACCGAGCCTCCGACAGAGCACCGAGCCTCCGACAGAGCACTGAGCCTCAGACAGAGCACCGAGCCTCCAACAGAGCACTGAGCCTCCGACAGAGCACTGAGCATCGGACAGAGCACTGAGCCTCCAACAGAGCACTGAGCCTCCGACAGAGCACTGAGCCTTCGACAGAGCACTGAGCCCCCGACAGAGCACTGAGCCTCCGACAGAGCACTGAGCCTCAGACAGAGCACTGAGCCTCCGACAGGGAACGGAGCCTCCGACAGAGCACTGAGCCTCTGACAGAGCACTGAGCCACAGACAGAGCACCGAGCCTCCAACAGAGCACAGAGCCTCCGACAGAGCACTGAGCCCCCGACAGAGCACTGAGCCTCCGAAGAGCACCGAGACTCCGACAGAGCACTGAGCCTCCGACAGAGCACCGAGCCTCAGACAGAGCACTGAGCCTCCGACAGAGCACCAAGCCTCCGACAGAGCATCGAGCGTCAGACAGAGCACTGAGCCTCCGACAGAGCAGTGAGCCTCCGACAGAGCACTGAGCCTCCGACAGAGCAGTGAGCCTCCGACAGAGCACTGAGCCTTCGACAGAGCACCGAGGCTCCGACAGAGCACCGAGCCTCCGACAGAGCACCGAGCCTCCGACAGAGCACTGAGCCTCCGACAGAGCACCGAGCCTCAGACAGAGCACTGAGCCTCAGACAGAGCATCGAGCGTCAGACAGAGCACTGTGCCTCCGACAGAGCACTGAGCCTCCGACAGAGCATCGAGCCTCAGACAGAGCACTGAGCCTCAGACAGAGCACTGAGCCTCAGACAGAGCACTGAGCCTCCAACAGAGCACTGAGCCTCCGACAGAGCACTGAGCATCGGACAGAGCACTGAGCCTCCGACAGAGCAGTGAGCCTCAGACAGAGCACTGAGCCTCCGACAGGGAACGGAGCCTCCGACAGACCACCGAGCCTCCGACAGAGCACCGAGCCTCCGACAGAGCACCAAGCCTCAGACAGAGCACTGAGCCTCAGACAGAGTACTGAGCCTCCAACAGAGCACTGAGCCTCCGACAGAGCACTGAGCCTTCGACAGGGAACTGAGACTTAGACAGAGCACTGAGCCTCCGACAGAGCACTGAGGCTCAGACAGAGCACCGAGCCTCCGACAGAGCACCGAGCCTCAGACAGAGCACTGAGCCACCGACAGAGCACCGAGTCTCAGGCAGGGAACGGAGCCTCCGACAGAGCATCGAGCCTCAGACAGAGCACTGAGCCTCAGACAGAGCACTGAGCCTCCAACAGAGCACTGAGTCTCAGACAGAGCACTGAGCCTCAGACAGAGCACCAAGCCTCAGACAGAGCACTGAGCCTCCGACAGAGCACCGAGCCTCCGACAGAGCACCGAGCCTCCGACAGAGCACTGAGCCTCAGACAGAGTACTGAGCCTCCAACAGAGCACTGAGCCTCCGACAGAGCACTGAGCATCAGACAGAGCACTGAGCCTCCGACAGAGCAGTGAGCCTCCGACAGAGCACTGAGCCTCCGACAGGGAACGGAGCCTCCGACAGAGCACCGAGCCTCCGACAGAGCACCGAGCCTCCGACAGAGCACTGAACCTCAGACAGAGTACTGAGCCTCCAACAGAGCACTGAGCCTCCGACAGAGCACTGAGCCTCTGACAGAGCACTGAGCCTCCGACAGAGTACTGAGCCTCCAACAGAGCACTGAGCCTCCGACAGAGCACTGAGCCTCCGACAGAGTACTGAGCCTCCAACAGAGCACTGAGCCACAGACAGAGCACTGAGCCTCCGACAGAGCACTGAGCCTCCGACAGGGAACGGAGCCTCTGACAGAGCACTGAGCCTCCAACAGAGCACTGAGCATCAGACAGAGCACTGAGCCTCCGACAGAGCAGTGAGCCTCCGACAGAGCACTGAGCCTCCGACAGGGAACGGAGCCTCCGACAGAGCACCGAGCCTCCGACAGAGCACCGAGCCTCCGACAGAGCACTGAGCCTCTTACAGAGCTTCCAACTAGAGCACTGAGCCTCAGACAGAGTACTGAGCCTCCGACAGAGCACTGAGCCTCAGACAGAGCCTCCAACTAGAGCACTGAGCCTCAGACAGAGCCTCCGACAGAGCACTGAGCCTCCGACAGAGCACTGAGCATCAGACAGAGCACTGAGCCTCCGACAGAGCACTGAGCCTCAGACAGAGCACCGAGCCTCAGACAGAGCACTGAGCCTCAGACAGAGCCTCCAACTAGAGCACTGAGCCTCAGACAGAGCCTCCGACAGAGCACTGAGCCTCCGACAGAGCACTGAGCATCAGACAGAGCACTGAGCCTCCGACAGAGCACTGAGCCTCCGACAGAACACTGAGCCTCCGACAGAGCACTGAGCCTCAGACAGAGCACCGAGCCTCCGACAGAGCACGGAGCCTCAGACAGAGCACCGAGCCTCCGACAGAGCACTGAGCCTCAGACAGAGCACTGAGCCTCCGACAGAGCACGGAGCCTCAGACAGAGCACCGAGCCTCCGACAGAGCACTGAGCCTCAGACAGAGCACTGAGCCTCCGACAGAGCACTGAGCCTCAGACAGAGCACCGAGCCTCCGACAGAGCACGGAGCCTCAGACAGAGCACCGAGCCTCCGACAGAGCACTGAGCCTCAGACAGAGCACTGAGCCTCCGACAGAGCACGGAGCCTCAGACAGAGCACCGAGCCTCCGACAGAGCACTGAGCATCGGACAGAGCACCGAGCCTCCGACAGAGCACCGAACCTCCGACACGGAACGGAGCCTCCGACAGAGCACTGAGCCTCAGACAGAGCACTGAGCCTCCGTCAGAGCACTGAGCCTCAGACAGAATCTCCGACAGAGCACTGAGCCTCCATCAGGGAACTGAGCCTCAGACAGAGCAGCGAGCCTCAGACAGAGCACTGAGCATCGGACAGAGCACTGAGCCTCCGACAGAGCACCGAGCCTCCGACAGAGCACTGAGCCTCCGACAGAGCACTGGGCCTCAGATGGAGCCTCCGACAGAACACTGAGGCTCAGAGAGAGCACTGAGCCTCAGACAGAGCCCCCGACAGAGCACTGAGCCTCAGACAGAGCAGTGAGCCTCCGACAGAGCACTGAGCTCCGACAGAGCACCGAGCCTCAGACAGAACACTGAGCCTCCGACAGAGCAGTGAGCGTCAGACAGAGCACTGAGCCTCCGACAGAGCACTGAGCCTCAGACAGAGCACTGAGCCTCCGACAGGGAACGGAGCCTCCGACAGAGCACTGAGCCTCTGACAGAGCACTGAGCCTCCGACAGTGAACGGAGCCTCCGACAGAGCACCGAGCCTCAGACAGAGCACTGAGCCTCAGACAGAGCACTGAGCCTCCAACAGAGCACCGAGCCTCCGACAGAGCACCGAGCCTCCGACAGAGCACTGAGCCTCCGACAGAGCAGTGAGCCTCCGACAGAGCACTGAGCCTCCGACAGAGCACTGAGCCTCCGACAGAGCACTGAGCCTCAGACACAGCACTGAGCCTCAGACAGAGCACCAAGCCTCAGACGGAGCACTGAGCCTCCAACAGAGCACCGAGCCTCCGACAGAGCACTGAGCCTCCGACAGAGCACTGAGCCTCCGACAGAGCACCGAGCCTCAGACAGAGCATCAAGCCTCAGACAGAGCACTGAGCCTCATACAGAGCACTGAGCCTCCGACAGAGCACTGAGCCTCCGACAGAGCACTGAGCCTCAGACAGAGCACTGAGCCTCCAACAGAGCACCGAGCCTCCGACAGAGCACCGAGCCTCCGACAGAGCACTGAGCCTCCGACAGAGCACCGAGCCTCAGACAGGGAACGGAGCCTCCGACAGGGAACGGAGCCTCCGACAGAGCACTGAGCCTCTGACAGAGCACTGAGCCTCCGACAGAGCACTGAGCCTCCGACAGTGAACGGAGCCTCCGACAGAGCACTGAGCCTCAGACAGAGCACTGAGCCTCCGACAGAGCACCGAGCCTCCGACACAGCACTGAGCCTCAGACAGACACTGAGCCTCCGACAGAGCACCGAGCCTCCGACAGAGCACTGAGCCTCCGACAGGGAACGGAGCCTCCGACAGAGCACCGAGCCTCCGACAGAGCACTGAGCCTCCGACAGAGCACTGAGCCTCCGACAGAGCACTGAGCCTTCGACAGAGCACTGAGCCTCAGACAGAGCACTGAGCCTCCGACAGGGAACGGAGCCTCCGACAGAGCACTGAGCCTCTGACAGAGCACTGAGCCTCCGACAGAGCACTGAGCCTCCGACAGTGAACGGAGCCTCCGACAGAGCACTGAGCCTCAGACAGAGCACTGAGCCTCCAACAGAGCACCGAGCCTCCGACAGAGCACCGAGCCTCCGACAGAGCACTGAGCCTCCGACAGAGCACCGAGCCTCAGACAGAGCATCAAGCCTCAGACAGAGCACTGAGCCTCATACAGAGCACTGAGCCTCCGACAGAGCAGTGAGCCTCCGACAGAGCACTGAGCCTCCGACAGAGCACTGAGCCTCCGACAGAGCACTGAGCCTCAGACACAGCACTGAGCCTCAGACAGAGCACCAAGCCTCAGACAGAGCACTGAGCCTCCAACAGAGCACCGAGCCTCCGACAGAGCACCGAGCCTCCGACAGAGCACTGAGCCTCCGACAGAGCACCGAGCCTCAGACAGAGCATCAAGCCTCAGACAGAGCACTGAGCCTCATACAGAGCACTGAGCCTCCGACAGAGCACTGAGCCTCCGACAGAGCACTGAGCCTCAGACAGAGCACTGAGCCTCCAACAGAGCACCGAGCCTCCGACAGAGCACCGAGCCTCCGACAGAGCACTGAGCCTCCGACAGGGAACCGAGCCTCCGACAGAGCACTGAGCCTCCAACAGAGCACTGAGTCTCAGACAGAGCACTGAGCCTCAGACACAGCACTGAGCCTCAGACAGAGCACCAAGCCTCAGACAGAGCACTGAGCCTCAGACAGAGCACCAAGCCTCAGACAGAGCACTGAGCCTCCAACAGAGCACCGAGCCTCCGACAGAGCACTGAGCCTCATACAGAGCACTGAGCCTCCGACAGAGCACTGAGCCTCCGGCAGAGCACTGAGCCTCAGACAGAGCACTGAGCCTCCAACAGGGCACCGAGCCTCCGACAGAGCACCGAGCCTCCGACAGAGCACTGAGCCACCGACAGAGCACCGAGTCTCAGACAGGGAACGGAGCCCCCGACAGAGCACTGAGCCTCCAACAGAGCACTGAGTCTCAGACAGAGCACTGAGCCTCAGACAGAGCACCAAGCCTCAGACAGAGCACTGAGCATCAGACAGAGCACTGAGCCTCCGACAGAGCACTGAGCCTCCGACAGAGCACCGAGCCTCCGACAGAGCACCGAGCCTCCGACAGAGCACTGAGCCTCCGACAGGGAACAGAGCCTCCGACAGAGCACTGAGCCTCCAATAGAGCACTGAGTCTCAGACAGAGCACTGAGCCTCCGACAGGGAACGGAGCCTCCGACAGAGCACTGAGCCTCAGACAGAGCACTGAGCCTCCGACAGAGCACCGAGCCTCAGACAGAGCACTGAGCCTCCGACAGAGCACTGAGCCTCAGACAGAGCACTGAGCCTCCGACGGAGCAGTGAGCCTCCGACAGAGCACTGAGCCTCCGACAGGGAACGGAGCCTCCGACAGACCACCGAGCCTCCGACAGAGCACTGAGCCTCCGACAGGGAACGGAGCCTCCGACAGACCACCGAGCCTCCGACAGAGCACTGAGCCTCAGACAGAGTACTGAGCCTCCAACAGAGCACTGAGCCTCCGAGAGAGCACTGAGCCTTCGACAGAGCACTGAGCCCCCGACACAGCACTGAGCCTCCGACAGAGCACTGAGCCTCAGTCAGAGCACTGAGCCTCCGACAGGGAACGGAGCCTCCGACAGAGCACTGAGCCTCTGACAGAGCACTGAGCCACAGACAGAGCACCGAGCCTCCGACAGAGCACTGAGCCTCAGACAGAGTACTGAGCCTCCAACAGAGCACTGAGCCTCCGACAGAGCACTGAGCCCCCGACAGAGCACTGAGCCTCCGAAGAGCACCGAGACTCCGACAGAGCACTGAGCCTCCGACAGAGCACCGAGCCTCAGACAGAGCACTGAGCCTCCGACAGAGCACCAAGCCTCCGACAGAGCATCGAGCGTCAGACAGAGCACTGAGCCTCCGACAGAGCAGTGAGCCTCCGACAGAGCACTGAGCCTCCGACAGAGCAGTGAGCCTCCGACAGAGCACTGAGCCTTCGACAGAGCACCGAGGCTCCGACAGAGCACCGAGCCTCCGACAGAGCACCGAGCCTCCGACAGAGCACTGAGCCTCCGACAGAGCACCAAGCCTCCGACAGAGCATCGAGCGTCAGACAGAGCACTGTGCCTCCGACAGAGCACGGAGCCTCCGACAGAGCATCGAGCCTCAGACAGAGCACTGAGCCTCAGACAGAGCACTGAGCCTCCGACAGGGAACGGAGCCTCCGACAGGGAACTGAGACTTAGACAGAGCACTGAGCCTCCGACAGAACACTGAGCCTCCGACAGAGCACTGAGGCTCAGACAGAGCACCGAGCCTCCGACAGAGCACTGAGCCACCGACAGAGCACCGAGTCTCAGGCAGGGAACGGAGCCTCCGACAGAGCACTGAGCCTCCAACAGAGCACTGAGTCTCAGACAGAGCACTGAGCCTCAGACAGAGCACCAAGCCTCAGACAGAGCACTGAGCATCAGACAGAGCACTGAGCCTCCGACAGAGCAGTGAGCCTCCGACAGAGCACTGAGCCTCCGACAGGGAACGGAGCCTCCGACAGAGCACCGAGCCTCCGACAGAGCACCGAGCCTCCGACAGAGCACTGAGCCTCAGACAGAGTACTGAGCCTCCAACAGAGCACTGAGCCTCCGACAGAGCACTGAGCATCAGACAGAGCACCGAGCCTCAGACAGAGCACCGAGCCTCCGACAGAGCACCGAGCCTCCGACAGAGCACCGAGCATCTGACAGGGAACCGAGCCACCAACAGAGCACTGAGCCTCCGACAGAGCACTGAGCCTCCGACAGGGAACGGAGCCTCCGACAGAGCACTGAGCCTCTGACAGAGCACTGAGCCACAGACAGAGCACCGAGCCTCCGACAGAGAACGGAGCCTCCGACAGAGCACTGAGCCTCCGACAGAGCACTGAGCCTCAGACAGAGCACTGAGCCTCCAACAGAGCACCGAGCCTCCGAAGAGCACCGAGACTCCGACAGAGCACTGAGCCTCCGACAGAGCACCGAGCCTCAGACAGAGCACTGAGCCTCCGACAGAGCACCAAGCCTCCGACAGAGCATCGAGCGTCAGACAGAGCACTGTGCCTCCGACAGAGCACTGAGCCTCCGACAGAGCATCGAGCCTCAGACAGAGCACTGAGCCTCAGACAGAGCACTGAGCCTCAGACAGAGCACTGAGCCTCCGACAGAGCACTGAGCCTCCGACAGAGCACTGAGCCTCCAACAGAGCACTGAGCCTCCGACAGAGCACCGAGCCTCCGACAGAGCACCGAGCCTCCGACAGAGTACTGAGCCTCCGACAGAGCAGTGAGCCTCCGACAGAGCACTGAGCCTCAGACAGAGCACTGAGCCTCAGACAGAGCACTGTGCCTCCGACAGAGCACTGAGCCTCCGACAGAGCACTGAGCCTCCGACAGAGCACCGAGCCTCAGACAGAGCACTGAGCCTCCGACAGAGCAGTGAGCCTCCGACAGAGCACCGAGCCTCAGACAGAGCACTGAGCCTCCGACAGAGCACCGAGCCTCAGACAGAGCACTGAGCCTCCGACAGAGCACTGAGCCTCAGACAGAGCACTGAGCATCGGACAGAGCACTGAGCCTCCGACAGAGCACTGAGCCTCCGACAGAGCATCGAGCCTCAGACAGAGCACTGAGCCTCAGACAGAGCACTGAGCCTCCGACAGGGAACTGAGACTTAGACAGAGCACTGAGCCTCCGACAGAGCATTGAGCCTCCGACAGAGCACTGAGCCTCAGACAGAGCACTGAGCCTCCGACAGAGCACTGAGCCTCCGACAGGGAACGGAGCCTCTGACAGAGCTCCAAGCCTCAGACAGAGCACTGAGCATCAGACAGAGCACTGAGCCTCCGACAGAGCAGTGAGCCTCCGACAGAGCACTGAGCCTCCGACAGGGAACGGAGCCTCCGACAGAGCACCGAGCCTCCAACTAGAGCACTGAGCCTCAGACAGAGTACTGAGCCTCCGACAGAGCACTGAGCCTCAGACAGAGCCTCCAACTAGAGCACTGAGCCTCAGACAGAGCCTCCGACAGAGCACTGAGCCTCCGACAGAGCACTGAGCCTCCGACAGAGCACTGAGCCTCCGACAGAGCACTGAGCCTCAGACAGAGCACCGAGCCTCAGACAGAGCACTGAGCCTCAGACAGAGCCTCCAACTAGAGCAGTGAGCCTCAGACAGAGCCTCCGACAGAGCACTGAGCCTCCGACAGAGCACTGAGCCTCAGACAGAGCACTGAGCATCTGACAGAGCACTGAGCATCAGACAGAGCACTGAGCCTCCGACAGAGCACTGAGCCTCCGACAGAGCACTGAGCATCAGACAGAGCACTGAGCCTCAGACAGAGCCTCCAACTAGAGCACTGAGCCTCAGACAGAGCCTCCGACAGAGCACTGAGCCTCCGACAGAGCACTGAGCATCAGACAGAGCACTGAGCCTCCGACAGAGCACTGAGCCTCCGACAGAACACTGAGCCTCCGACAGAGCACTGAGCCTCAGACAGAGCACCGAGCCTCAGACAGAGCACTGAGCCTCAGACAGAGCACTGAGCCTCAGACAGAGCACTGAGCCTCCGACAGAGCACTGAGCCTCAGACAGAGCACTGAGCCTCAGACAGAGCACTGAGCCTCCATCAGGGAACTGAGCCTCCGACAGAGCACCGAGCCTCAGACAGAGCACCGAGCCTCAGACAGAGCACCGAGCCTCAGACAGAGCACTGAGCCTCCGACAGAGCACCGAGCCTCAGACAGAGCACGGAGCCTCAGACAGAGCACCGAGCCTCCGACAGAGCACTGAGCATCGGACAGAGCACCGAGCCTCCGACAGAGCACCGAGCCTCCGACAGAGCACTGAGCCTCCGACAGAGCACTGAGCCTCCGACACGGAACGGAGCCTCCGACAGAGCACTGAGCATCGGACAGAGCACCGAGCCTCCGACAGAGCACTGAGCCTCAGAAAGAGTACTGAGCCTCCGACAGAGCACCGAGCCTCCGACAGAGCACTGAGCATCGGACAGAGCACTGAGCCACCGACAGAGCACTGAGCCTCAGACAGAGCACCGAACCTCCGACACGGAACGGAGCCTCCGACAGAGCACTGAGCCTCAGACAGAGCACTGAGCCTCCGTCAGAGCACTGAGCCTCAGACAGAATCTCCGGCAGAGCACTGAGCCTCCATCAGGGAACTGAGCCTCAGACAGAGCAGCGAGCCTCAGACAGAGCACTGAGCATCGGACAGAGCACTGAGCCTCCGACAGAGCACCGAGCCTCCGACAGAGCACTGAGCCTCCGACAGAGCACTGGGCCTCAGATGGAGCCTCCGACAGAGCACTGAGGCTCAGAGAGAGCACTGAGCCTCAGACAGAGCCCCCGACAGAGCACTGAGCCTCAGACAGAGCAGTGAGCCTCCGACAGAGCACTGAGCTCCGACAGAGCACCGAGCCTCAGACAGAACACTGAGCCTCCGACAGAGCAGTGAGCGTCAGACAGAGCACTGAGCCTCCGACAGAGCACTGAGCCTCAGACAGAGCACTGAGCCTCCGACAGGGAACGGAGCCTCCGACAGAGCACTGAGCCTCTGACAGAGCACTGAGCCTCCGACAGAGCACTGAGCCTCCGACAGTGAACGGAGCCTCCGACAGAGCACTGAGCCTCAGACAGAGCACTGAGCCTCCAACAGAGCACCGAGCCTCCGACAGAGCACCGAGCCTCCGACAGAGCACTGAGCCTCCGACAGAGCACCGAGCCTCAGACAGAGCATCAAGCCTCAGACAGAGCACTGAGCCTCATACAGAGCACTGAGCCTCCGACAGAGCAGTGAGCCTCCGACAGAGCACTGAGCCTCCGACAGAGCACTGAGCCTCCGACAGAGCACTGAGCCTCCGACAGAGCACTGAGCCTCAGACACAGCACTGAGCCTCAGACAGAGCACCAAGCCTCAGACGGAGCACTGAGCCTCCAACAGAGCACCGAGCCTCCGACAGAGCACCGAGCCTCCGACAGAGCACTGAGCCTCCGACAGAGCACCGAGCCTCAGACAGAGCATCAAGCCTCAGACAGAGCACTGAGCCTCATACAGAGCACTGAGCCTCCGACAGAGCACTGAGCCTCCGACAGAGCACTGAGCCTCAGACAGAGCACTGAGCCTCCAACAGAGCACCGAGCCTCCGACAGAGCACCGAGCCTCCGACAGAGCACTGAGCCTCCGACAGAGCACCGAGCCTCAGACAGGGAACGGAGCCTCCGACAGGGAACGGAGCCTCCGACAGAGCACTGAGCCTCTGACAGAGCACTGAGCCTCCGACAGAGCACTGAGCCTCCGACAGTGAACGGAGCCTCCGACAGAGCACTGAGCCTCAGACAGAGCACTGAGCCTCCGACAGAGCACCGAGCCTCCGACAGAGCACTGAGCCTCCGACAGGGAACGGAGCCTCCGACAGAGCACCGAGCCTCCGACAGAGCACTGAGCCTCCGACAGAGCACTGAGCCTCCGACAGAGCACTGAGCCTCAGACAGAGCACTGAGCCTCCGACAGGGAACGGAGCCTCCGACAGAGCACTGAGCCTCTGACAGAGCACTGAGCCTCCGACAGAGCACTGAGCCTCCGACAGTGAACGGAGCCTCCGACAGAGCACTGAGCCTCAGACAGAGCACTGAGCCTCCAACAGAGCACCGAGCCTCCGACAGAGCACCGAGCCTCCGACAGAGCACTGAGCCTCCGACAGAGCACCGAGCCTCAGACAGAGCATCAAGCCTCAGACAGAGCACTGAGCCTCATACAGAGCACTGAGCCTCCGACAGAGCAGTGAGCCTCCGACAGAGCACTGAGCCTCCGACAGAGCACTGAGCCTCAGACACAGCACTGAGCCTCAGACAGAGCACCAAGCCTCAGACAGAGCACTGAGCCTCCAACAGAGCACCGAGCCTCCGACAGAGCACCGAGCCTCCGACAGAGCACCGAGCCTCAGACAGAGCATCAAGCCTCAGACAGAGCACTGAGCCTCATACAGAGCACTGAGCCTCCGACAGAGCACTGAGCCTCCGACAGAGCACTGAGCCTCAGACAGAGCACTGAGCCTCCAACAGAGCACCGAGCCTCCGACAGAGCACCGAGCCTCCGACAGAGCACTGAGCCTCCGACAGAGCACCGAGCCTCAGACAGGGAACGGAGCCTCCGACAGAGCACTGAGCCTCCAACAGAGCACTGAGTCTCAGACAGAGCACTGAGCCTCAGACACAGCACTGAGCCTCAGACAGAGCACCAACCCTCAGACAGAGCACTGAGCCTCAGACAGAGCACCAAGCCTCAGACAGAGCACTGAGCCTCCAACAGAGCACCGAGCCTCCGACAGAGCACTGAGCCACCGACAGAGCACCGAGTCTCAGACAGGGAACGGAGCCTCCGACAGAGCACTGAGCCTCCAACAGAGCACTGAGTCTCAGACAGAGCACTGAGCCTCAGACAGAGCACCAAGCCTTAGACAGAGCACTGAGCATCAGACAGAGCACTGAGCCTCCGACAGAGCAGTGAGCCTCCGACAGAGCACTGAGCCTCCGACAGGGAACGGAGCCTCCGACAGACCACCGAGCCTCCGACAGAGCACCGAGCCTCCGACAGAGCACTGAGCCTCAGACAGAGTACTGAGCCTCCAACAGAGCACTGAGCCTCCGACAGAGCACTGAGCCTTCGACAGAGCACTGAGCCCCCGACAGAGCACTGAGCCTCCGACAGAGCACTGAGCCTCAGACAGAGCACTGAGCCTCCGACAGGGAACGGAGCCTCCGACAGAGCACTGAGCCTCTGACAGAGCACTGAGCCACAGACAGAGCACCGAGCCTCCGACAGAGCACTGAGCCTCAGACAGAGTACTGAGCCTCCAACAGAGCACTGAGCCTCCGACAGAGCACTGAGCCCCCGACAGAGCACTGAGCCTCCGAAGAGCACCGAGACTCCGACAGAGCACTGAGCCTCCGACAGAGCACCGAGCCTCAGACAGAGCACTGAGCCTCCGACAGAGCACCAAGCCTCCGACAGAGCATCGAGCGTCAGACAGAGCACTGAGCCTCCGACAGAGCAGTGAGCCTCCGACAGAGCACTGAGCCTCCGACAGAGCAGTGAGCCTCCGACAGAGCACTGAGCCTTCGACAGAGCACCGAGGCTCCGACAGAGCACCGAGCCTCCGACAGAGCACCAAGCCTCCGACAGAGCATCGAGCGTCAGACAGAGCACTGTGCCTCCGACAGAGCACTGAGCCTCCGACAGAGCATCGAGCCTCAGACAGAGCACTGAGCCTCAGACAGAGCACTGAGCCTCAGACAGAGCACTGAGCCTCCAACAGAGCACTGAGCCTCCGACAGAGCACCGAGCCTCAGACAGAGCACTGAGCCTCCGACAGAGCACTGAGCCTCAGACAGAGCACTGAGCATCGGACAGAGCACTGAGCCTCCGACAGAGCAGTGAGCCTCAGACAGAGCACTGAGCCTCCGACAGGGAACTGAGACTTAGACAGAGCACTGAGCCTCCGACAGAACACTGAGCCTCCGACAGAGCACTGAGGCTCAGACAGAGCACCGAGCCTCCGACAGAGCACTGAGCCACCGACAGAGCACCGAGTCTCAGGCAGGGAACGGAGCCTCCGACAGAGCACTGAGCCTCCAACAGAGCACTGAGTCTCAGACAGAGCACTGAGCCTCAGACAGAGCACCAAGCCTCAGACAGAGCACTGAGCCTCCGACAGAGCAGTGAGCCTCCGACAGAGCACTGAGCCTCCGACAGGGAACGGAGCCTCCGACAGAGCACCGAGCCTCCGACAGAGCACCGAGCCTCCAACAGAGCACTGAGCCTCCGACAGAGCACTGAGCATCAGACAGAGCACTGAGCCTCCGACAGAGCAGTGAGCCTCCGACAGAGCACTGAGCCTCCGACAGGGAACGGAGCCTCCGACAGACCACCGAGCCTCCGACAGAGCACCGAGCCTCCGACAGAGCACTGAGCCTCAGACAGAGTACTGAGCCTCCAACAGAGCACTGAGCCTCCGACAGAGCACTGAGCCTTCGACAGAGCACTGAGCCCCCGACAGAGCACTGAGCCTCCGACAGAGCACTGAGCCTCAGACAGAGCACTGAGCCTCCGACAGGGAACGGAGCCTCCGACAGAGCACTGAGCCTCTGACAGAGCACTGAGCCACAGACAGAGCACCGAGCCTCCGACAGAGCACCGAGCCTCTGACAGAGCACTGAGCCCCCGACAGAGCACTGAGCCTCCGAAGAGCACCGAGACTCCGACAGAGCACTGAGCCTCCGACAGAGCACCGAGCCTCAGACAGAGCACTGAGCCTCCGACAGAGCACCAAGCCTCCGACAGAGCATCGAGCGTCAGACAGAGCACTGAGCCTCCGACAGAGCAGTGAGCCTCCGACAGAGCACTGAGCCTCCGACAGAGCAGTGAGCCTCCGACAGAGCACTGAGCCTTCGACAGAGCACCGAGGCTCCGACAGAGCACCGAGCCTCCGACAGAGCACCGAGCCTCCGACAGAGCACTGAGCCTCCGACAGAGCACCAAGCCTCCGACAGAGCATCGAGCGTCAGACAGAGCACTGAGCCTCAGACAGAGCACTGAGCCTCAGACAGAGCACTGAGCCTCCAACAGAGCACTGAGCCTCCGACAGAGCACCGAGCCTCAGACAGAGCACTGAGCCTCCGACAGAGCACTGAGCCTCAGACAGAGCACTGAGCATCGGACAGAGCACTGAGCCTCCGACAGAGCAGTGAGCCTCAGACAGAGCACTGAGCCTCCGACAGGGAACTGAGACTTAGACAGAGCACTGAGCCTCCGACAGAACACTGAGCCTCCGACAGAGCACCGAGTCTCAGGCAGGGAACGGAGCCTCCGACAGAGCACTGAGCCACCGACAGAGCACCGAGTCTCAGGCAGGGAACGGAGCCTCCGACAGAGCACTGAGCCTCCAACAGAGCACTGAGTCTCAGACAGAGCACTGAGCCTCAGACAGAGCACCAAGCCTCAGACAGAGCACCAAGCCTCAGACAGAGCACTGAGCCTCCGACAGAGCACTGAGCCTCCGACAGGGAACGGAGCCTCCGACAGAGCACCGAGCCTCCGACAGAGCACCGAGCCTCCGACAGAGCACTGAGCCTCAGACAGAGTACTGAGCCTCCAACAGAGCACTGAGCCTCCGACAGAGCACTGAGCATCAGACAGAGCACTGAGCCTCCGACAGAGCAGTGAGCCTCCGACAGAGCACTGAGCCTCCGACAGGGAACGGAGCCTCCGACAGAGCACCGAGCCTCCGACAGAGCACCGAGCCTCCGACAGAGCACTGAACCTCAGACAGAGTACTGAGCCTCCAACAGAGCACTGAGCCTCCGACAGGGAACGGAGCCTCCGACAGAGCACTGAGCCTCTGACAGAGCACTGAGCCACAGACAGAGCACTGAGCCTCCGACAGGGAACGGAGCCTCCGACAGAGCACTGAGCCTCCGACAGAGCACTGAGCCTCAGACAGAGCACTGAGCCTCCAACAGAGCACCGAGCCTCCGAAGAGCACCGAGACTCCGACAGAGCACTGAGCCTCCGACAGAGCACCGAGCCTCAGACAGAGCACTGAGCCTCCGACAGAGCACCAAGCCTCCGACAGAGCATCGAGCGTCAGACAGAGCACTGTGCCTCCGACAGAGCACTGAGCCTCCGACAGAGCATCGAGCCTCAGACAGAGCACTGAGCCTCAGACAGAGCACTGAGCCTCAGACAGAGCACTGAGCCTCCGACAGAGCACTGAGCCTCCGACAGAGCACTGAGCCTCCAACAGAGCACTGAGCCTCCGACAGAGCACCGAGCCTCCGACAGAGTACTGAGCCTCCGACAGAGCAGTGAGCCTCCGACAGAGCACTGAGCCTCAGACAGAGCACTGAGCCTCAGACAGAGCACTGTGCCTCCGACAGAGCACTGAGCCTCCGACAGAGCACTGAGCCTCCGACAGAGCACCGAGCCTCAGACAGAGCACTGAGCCTCCGACAGAGCAGTGAGCCTCCGACAGAGCACCGAGCCTCAGACAGAGCACTGAGCCTCCGACAGAGCACCGAGCCTCAGACAGAGCACTGAGCCTCCGACAGAGCACTGAGCCTCCGACAGAGCACTGAGCCTCCGACAGAGCATCGAGCCTCAGACAGAGCACTGAGCCTCAGACAGAGCAGTGAGCCTCAGACAGAGCACTGAGCCTCCGACAGGGAACTGAGACTTAGACAGAGCACTGAGCCTCCGACAGAGCACTGAGCCTCCGACAGAGCACTGAGCCTCAGACAGAGCACTGAGCCTCCGACAGAGCACTGAGCCTCCGACAGAGCAGTGAGCCTCCGACAGGGAACGGAGCCTCTGACAGAGCTCCAAGCCTCAGACAGAGCACTGAGCATCAGACAGAGCACTGAGCCTCCGACAGAGCAGTGAGCCTCCGACAGAGCACTGAGCCTCCGACAGGGAACGGAGCCTCCGACAGAGCACCGAGCCTCCGACAGAGCACTGAGCCTCTTACAGAGCCTCCAGCTAGAGCACTGAGCCTCAGACAGAGTACTGAGCCTCCGACAGAGCACTGAGCCTCAGACAGAGCCTCCGACAGAGCACTGAGCCTCCGACAGAGCACTGAGCCTCAGACAGAGCACCGAGCCTCAGACAGAGCACTGAGCCTCAGACAGAGCCTCCAACTAGAGCACTGAGCCTCAGACAGAGCCTCCGACAGAGCACTGAGCCTCCGACAGAGCACTGAGCATCAGACAGAGCACTGAGCCTCCGACAGAGCACTGAGCCTCCGACAGAGCACTGAGCCTCAGACAGAGCACTGAGCCTCCGACAGAGCACGGAGCCTCAGACAGAGCACCGAGCCTCCGACAGAGCACTGAGCATCGGACAGAGCACCGAGCCTCCGACAGAGCACCGAGCCACCGACAGAGCACTGAGCCTCAGACAGAGCACCGAACCTCCGACACGGAACGGAGCCTCCGACAGAGCACTGAGCCTCAGACAGAGCACTGAGCCTCCGTCAGAGCACTGAGCCTCAGACAGAATCTCCGACAGAGCACTGAGCCTCCATCAGGGAACTGAGCCTCAGACAGAGCAGCGAGCCTCAGACAGAGCACTGAGCATCGGACAGAGCACTGAGCCTCCGACAGAGCAGTGAGCCTCCGACAGAGCACCGAGCCTCCGACAGAGCACCGAGCCTCAGACAGAGCACCGAGCCTCCGACAGAGCACCGAGCCTCCGACAGAGCACTGAGCCTCCGACAGAGCACTGGGCCTCAGATGGAGCCTCCGACAGAGCACTGAGGCTCAGACAGAGCACTGAGCCTCAGACAGAGCCCCCGACAGAGCACTGAGCCTCAGACAGAGCAGTGAGCCTCCGACAGAGCACTGAGCTCCGACAGAGCACCGAGCCTCAGACAGAACACTGAGCCTCCGACAGAGCAGTGAGCGTCAGACAGAGCACTGAGCCTCCGACAGAGCACTGAGCCTCCGACAGAGCACCGAGCCTCAGACAGAGCACCGAGCCTCCGACAGAGCACCGAGCCTCAGACAGAGCACCGAGCCTCCGACAGGGAACCGAGCCTCCGACAGAGCACCGAGCCTCCGACAGAGCACTGAGCCTCCGACAGGGAACGGAGCCTCCGACAGAGCACCGAGCCTTCGACAGAGCACTGAGCCTCAGACAGAGCCTCCGACAGACCACTGAGCCTCCATCAGGGAACTGAGCCTCAAACAGAGCACCGAGCCTCAGACAGAGCACTGAGCCTCCGACAGAGCACCGAGCCTCCGACAGAGCACTGAGCCTCAGACAGAGCACTGAGTCTCAGACAGAGCACCGAGCCTCCGACAGAGCACTGAGCCTCCGACAGAGCACTGAGTCTCAGACAGAGCACTGAGTCTCAGACAGAGCACCGAGCCTCAGACAGAGCACCGAGCCTCCGACAGAGCACCGAGCCTCAGACAGAGCACTGAGCCTCCGACAGAGCACCGAGCCTCCGACAGAGCACTGAGCCTCCGACAGAGCACTGAGCCTTCGACAGAGCACTGAGCCTCAGACAGAGCAGTGAGCCTCAGACAGAGCACCGAGCCTCCATCAGGGAACTGAGCCTCAAACAGAGCACCGAGCCTCAGACAGAGCACTGAGTCTCAGACAGAGCACTGAGCCTCCGACAGAGCACTGAGCCTCCGACAGGGAACAGAGCCTCCGACAGAGCACTGAGCCTCCGACAGGGAACGGAGCCTCCAATAGAGCACCGAGCCTCAGACTGAGCACCGAGCCTCCGACAGAGCACTGAGCCTCAGACAGAGCACTGAGCCTCAGACAGAGCACTGAGCCTCAGACAGAGCACTGAGCCTCAGACAGAGCACTGAGCCTCAGACAGAGCACTGAGCCTCAAACAGAGCACCGAGCCTCAGACAGAGCACTGAGCATCGGACAGAGCACTGAGCCTCCGACAGAGCACCGAGCCTCAGACAGAGCACTGAGCCTCCGACAGAGCAGTGAGCCTCAGACAGAGCACTGAGCCTCAGACAGAGCACTGAGCCTCCGACAGAGCACTGAGCCTCCGACAGAGCACTGAGCATCGGACAGAGCACTGAGCCTCCGACAGAGCAGTGAGCCTCAGACAGAGCACTGAGCCTCAGACAGAGCACTGAGCCTCCGACAGAGCACTGAGCCTCCGACAGAGCACTGAGCCTCTGACAGAGCACTGAGCCTCCGACAGAGCACTGAGCCTCCGACAGAGCACCAAGCCTCCGACATAGCATCGAGCCTCAGACAGAGCACTGAGCCTCAGACAGAGCACTGAGCCTCCGACAGAGCACCGAGCCTCCGACAGAGCACTGAGCCTCCATCAGGGAACTGAGCCTCAGACAGAGCACCGAGCCTCCGACAGAGCACTGAGCCTCAGACAGAGCACTGAGCCTCAGACAGAGCACTGAGCCTCCGACAGAGCACCGAGCCTCCGACAGAGCACCGAGCCTCAGACAGAGCACTGAGCCTCCGACCGAGCACTGAGTCTCAGACAGAGCACCGAGCCTCAGACAGAGCACTGAGCCTCCGACAGAGCTCCAAGCCTCCGACAGAGCATCGAGCCTCCGACATAGCAGTGAGCCTCAGACAGAGCAGTGAGCCTCAGACAGAGCACCGAGCCTCCATCAGGGAACTGAGCCTCAAACAGAGCACCGAGCCTCAGACAGAGCACTGAGTCTCAGACAGAGCACTGAGCCTCCGACAGAGCACTGAGCCTCCGACAGGGAACAGAGCCTCCGACAGAGCACTGAGCCTCCAATAGAGCACTGAGTCTCAGACAGAGCACTGAGCCTCAGACAGAGCACTGAGCCTCAGACAGAGCACCAAGCCTCAGACAGAGCACTGAGCCTCCGACAGAGCACTGAGCCTCAGACAGAGCACTGAGCCTCCGACCGAGCACCGAGCCTCCGACAGAGCACCGAGCCTCAGACAGAGCACTGAGCCTCCGACAGAGCTCCAAGCCTCAGACAGAGCACTGAGCATCGGACAGAGCACTGAGCCTCCGACAGAGCAGTGAGCCTCAGACAGAGCACTGAGCCTCCGACAGAGCACCGAGCCTCAGACAGAGCACTGAGCCTCCGACAGAGCACCGAGCCTCAGATAGAGCACCGAGCCTCCGACAGAGCACCGAGCCTCCGACAGAGCACCGAGCCTCAGACAGAGCACTGAGCCTCCGACAGAGCACCGAGCCTCCGACAGAGCACTGAGCCTCCGACAGAGCACCGAGCCTCCGACAGAGCACCGAGCCTCCGACAGAGCACTGAGCCTCAGACAGAGCACTGAGCCTCTGACAGGGCACTGAGCCTCAGACAGAGTCTCCGACAGAGCACTGAGCCTCCATCAGGGAACTGAGCCTCAGACAGAGCACCGAGCCTCAGACAGAGCACTGAGCATCGGACAGAGCACCGAGCCTCAGACAGAGCACTGAGCATCGGACAGAGCACTGAGCCTCCGACAGAGCACCGAGCCTCCGACAGAGCACCGAGCATCTGACAGGGAACCGAGCCTCCAACAGAGCACTGAGCCTCAGACAGAGCACCGAGCCTCCGACAGAGCACCGAGCCTCAGACAGAGCACCGAGCCTCCGACAGAGCACCGAGCCTCAGACAGAGCACTGAGCTTCAGACAGAGCACCGAGCCTCAGACAGAGCACTGAGCCTCCGACACAGCACTGAGCCTCAGGCAGAGCACCGAGCCTCCGACAGAGCACCGAGCATCCGACAGGGAACCGAGCCTCCGACAGAGCACGAGCCTCCGACAGGGAAACGAGCCTCAGAGAGAACACCGAGCCTCCAACAGAGCACCGAGCCTCAGAGAGAACACCGAGCCTCCAACAGAGCACCGAGCCTCAGAGGGAACACCGAGCCTCCAACAGAGCTCTACATGATTTCTGTCGTCCTTTTTTGGTGTTTGCACTGTGGATCAACCACCTCATCGCCAGTTTCTGTGTGGTATTTTTAAAAGTAGGCTTGCAGACCACAAGGGCACAAATAAAGAAGAGCTTTATTGGAACGGTATCTTCTTTAGTGGCTGCTAGACTAGACTGACTGTTAGCCAGCCCAACTGTTGATGCACCGTCAGTACGTCATGCAATTAAACTCTGACACTGACCTTGCTCCAGCTTGGAACAATCATGAATACACAGCATTTATGTATTGTTATCCTGTTCAATCTGAATGTTATAAAATGGTTTGCACAGGTATTGTTCACGCATGCCTTTGCATCTTAGTACCACTAAGTACTTAGTAACACATCTTAGTCCAAACGTAAATGGGGAAGATGTAGACTGAGTGGTCATGGGATGATGTGGCTAGTTAAAGGGTTACTTGATGGAAGTGCGCAAAAGTTGCTCAGAGTACTGAATATTGTCCTTGGTCGTCAGTCATTGGACTCTAGAACTTCTACACAATCCATACCTAGAAACGTCTTATGTGACATGGCCCAATCCCAACACCCCCAACACTCCCCAGGCCCGACCTCACCTCCCCAAAATCTTATCTTATACACTTACCCTTCTCATGACTTGCCAAATACGACAGATGGTGTAAACCTGAAATAAAACAGAAAATACTGAAAAAGGGTAGTTCATGGGTAGTGCGGTTCACTGTCTGCACCTGTCTGTATTGCCCAGCCCTAATTTCCCTTGAATTGAGTGGCTTGACAGACCATTTCAGAGGGCATTTGCTGGAGATCTGGAGTCATGTGTAGGGAGACTAGGTAAAGATGGCAGATTTCCTTCCCTGAAGGACATCAGTGAACCAGATGGGTTTTCATGACAATCGACAATAGTTTCATTGTCATCATCAAACTTTTAATTGCAGATTTTGATTGAATACACATTTCACCATCTGCCATGGTGGGACTTGAACCCCAGTCCTTGGAGCACTACTCTGGGTCTCTGGATTACTAATCCAGTGACAATACCACTACACCATCACCTCCCCGTCTGGCAGCATCTGTGGAGAAAGAAACAGTCTGTTCTTCAGAGCCTACAGGACTTTTTAACTTACCTAGTTTACGTCAGTTAGTGCCATAATAAAGGGGCTTATCTTCCTTTGCTCCGATGCTGCAGCCCTGGAAAGAAGACTGTGGGAACTCACTGCACTACACAGATCTTGCCTGGTCTGAGTCAGAAGGTCCGGCAAGATAAGAGTGGCTGGCTTTCAAGGTAGGAAGCTATGAGCAGGATGGCAATCCAAGTCGTTTGTCACTCTACTGGAAGTTATAGGCCTTTACCATTCTCAGCTAGCAGGCAGCCCTTATGCAATTTACATTGCAGCTATAAATGAAGCATGTACATCATGCTGCAATGATACATTTTACTGATGCTAAAAGGAAGCAACATTCTTTCCATTAGTAAACTGTAGTGATTGGTAATTAAATATTCAATTGTCGTAAAAAATCATCTAGTTCACTGATGTGCTTTCAGGAAGGAGATCTGCCGTCCTCATCTGGTCTGTCCTACATGTGACTCCAGACCCACAGCATCGTGATAGAATTTTAACTGCCCTCTGATAATGTCAAGCCACACAATTCAAGGGAATTTAGGGATGGGCAACAAAATTGGAATTCCATGACATCCCAAGAAAGAATAAAGAAAACAAAATAAGGGCCAAACTTCAAATATGAAATAGCCCCAAGTTTGTTTTTGACACTCCAATCCTGTTAAATTGCCACAAATCATTGAACAAAATATTAATTTAGACAATTAACTTTTCTATTATATGACCATGAGTATGTCCCATCCAGGAGGCGTGAAGAAGAATATTTATTTTGTTATGACACCCTAGGCTAGTGTGCAGTCAATTCCAGACCCACTTGACCTGGAGTCACGAAGCAATTGAAATTAACTATTCATTTTTAAAACTGCCCAAAAGTCTTTGGTCTTTGCTTGCCCAATGACTACAGTTACAAGGTTTGTAAATTTAAACACAATAGATTTTTATTAATAACAATAAGTATAATTAAATACAACGGGTTAAGTATTATCTAATTCCTAACCTCCCTTCCTAAACTCACCCCACCATCTACACACACACACAAGACAAACACAGAATGGAAAGAGGAATGTAAAAATAAATATGAACCGTGAAAGGATAAAAGTCTCTCTTTCAATGGCCGTTTTCCAGTTTTATTTTTCTGCAGTCTACATTTTCAGTTGCATGAGGTCTTTGCTTTCAGTCTGTAATGGTTTCCACTGTAGATTCACCAAGATTCCATGACCTCGCTGAAATTCAGAAACAACAGGCAGGAAATCTTTTTGGGAGAGAGAGAGCAACCCACAGCTCCTTCTCTCAGCGTCCAGGCGCATTCTATCTCTCCAGGTTCTCTGAAAACATCCCACCAGACTGAACCCAATCACTGTCTGTCACCGGGCAGAATACAGTCTTTGGCTAATCCATTGGCCACAGCCAACCAATTGAAGCAAATACCGCTGATCTCTCGGGTGCCATAAAGTCTGAGTTCTTCTGTTCAAAATCTGAATCTTCATAGCACAGTGCACTATTTTGAAACTTTTGAGCTCCTCACTTCCTCCTTTTGACTTAAAGGTATATGTCCATTAACTATCCATGGATCAAAAATGTTCATGACAAAGTAAAATAAATGAAAATAAAGCAATCAACAGAAAGCGTCCTTACATGCTACCCTCCCTAAAAGGAATGAAACATCAGAGCAAGGATGTTTCATTAAGAGGTATGCAAAACCTAAATCGCAAACATGTATCCATTCATCCTTCCTCGTTATATAGGACCCCCCCCCCCAAAGGAGGGTCATTCTGTGAACTGTTAACTTCTTCTCCTACCTCAGTCTTCCTATCTCTGTCCTCTTCCACGACTTCTATCACCCGACACACTTGTTCCTTCCTATCCTCTTACCTACGTTGATATTACTTCAACATATTTATGTGGCATACTCAGACTGGTGTATCTATTAGCTAAGTAATCTCACTCATCCTACTAACTACCTTATAGGGACTGCCGAATTTTGCTTTCTGAGGTTCACCATGCAATGGCAACAATACCAGTACCTATAATAGTAATAACCTTTATTAGTTTCACAGGTAGGCTTACATTGACATTGCAATGAAGTTACTGTGAAAATCCCTGAGTCGCCACACTATGGCACCTGTTCGGGTACACAGAGGGAGAATTCAGAATGTCCAATTTACCTAACAAGCACGTCGTTTAGGACTTGTGGGAGGAAACCGGAGCACCTGAGGAAACGCGTGCAGATACAGGGAGACCGTGCAGATAGTGAACCAAGCCGGGAATTGAACCCGAATCCCTGGCATTGTGAAACAACAGTGCCAACCACGATGCCACCACTCATCTCCAGCTTGGAATGATCTGGACCTGGCACATTTGTCTGCCCACATTTTCATTCTTGCTCCTGAAATCTTTAAATGCTCTCGGGCTACTTGAAGATCTCTAGTGAGTTTTCCAGAAATATGGACACAAATTCAACATTGAGGATTTGTCTCGTTTTTTTAGAAACTTTTCTTTCATCAAGTTAAAATGGGGTAAACCAGTAGGTTTGTTCAGAGAATCGCTAGTGGCAAATAATAACAAATCCAATCCCTTGTCCGAATCTCTTGACTATTCATGGCAACGGACCCCAATCATGATTCTGATAGTCTGATATCTCTCCAAAGATTCCTGAGTTTGTGGGTGATAGGCAATCAATTTTAATTGTTTGATACAAATTAAGCCCTGGAAAATTTTATACGTACAGTTAAAACCCTGATCAGATTGTACTTCTAAGGGTAAGCCATAGCGTGTGAAAAACTGCATCAATGTTTTACGACTACCTTAGCTGTAACTGTTCACAAAGGTAAGGGCACGATTTAACCACCCCATCTGAGAGAAGGTGGGATACGTAAGGGTGTGGAAAGCTTGGGGGGATTTGAGGTTCCCAGGATGGAAGCCCTAACTGATTGCCAGACTCTCTCATTCTCCAATTGCTTCCAGCTCAAACATCGCTTCCTGGTGGCGATCCCGTGGAGGCTGCCCTCGCGTTGGTGGTGGCAGCCGAAGCAGGCAGACACCAAAGAAGGCAGCAGCAGCAATGCAGGAAGGGGTTCTCCTCTTTGAATGTTCAAATTGTTTGTGATCACTGCCTCTGTATTATGCATGTGTGTGCCCGCAACCCTGGGAGCGAGAATGGCAGCTACATTCTGGGGCACTCGGAGATTGCCGGTGGCTTTGAGGATCACCCCAGGTTGATGGGCTGGTTCATGGGGACAAGGGAAACCCACTGAGTTCATGGCGAACGATGCCGGTGTAGAGGCCTGAGACCGAGGCAGGGGCCCGATACAATGAGGCCAAGGTTGCCAGACATGCGGTTATTGAGCGGTGCATCGGACTGCTGAAAATATGGTTCTGATTTCTGGACCGCTCTGGTGGTGCCCTGCAGGACACCCCCCAGAGGGTCTCCAGCTTTTTGGTGGTCTGCTGTGCCCTCCGCAACCTGGCACAGTTATGGGTGACATGTTGGAGTAGGAGGAACATGGGGCCTTGTCTCAGGATCAGAAGAGGCTGGAGGAGGAGCCCTATGAAGAGCCAGAGGATGGAGGATAAGCGGCGGCAAGGATCCGACTTGCCAGGAGGAGCAAATATGGCCTCAGCGTCTCCAGAATCTCATAAGACAAGGCTGTGTTCATCAACTCAACTGCCGGGAGCAGAGGGCAACAGGGAGTGGGGGTGCAGGCAGGCCCGTTGTGAAGATTAACATGACAGAGGTCTCACAAGTATCAGGTTTCACGTGTTTCAATAGTGAATATTTTACATTTCCATTCCCCCCAGCTACAGATAATGAACCTCCCTGTGCCCATTCAGTGCTCCTTACTCTTCTTGATCTTTCATGGTCTAGTGCTACATCTAAGTGTGTCCCCAGAATGCATATCAGAAATAGAGGCAGCCTGCTTCTTTCCATGCCCTGTGGCCTTTGATGCCTCCTCTGGAGGGCCAGGAGCCAGAGGGCCCCAGCCAATTTACCGGTTTCACTGGCATCGCCATGCCACCCTGTTCTGCCCGCTGCCGGTGTCAGGAGGGGGGATTCAGAAGAACAAGACCCCTGTCATCTCTTTCGTGGCAGGCTCCATGTTGGCCTCCAGCGCTTCCTCCTCGCTGATGATGCCCATAGGGCTGAGGGAGATTCCATGGAAGGGTAGCTGGAGTGGGCTCCAAAAGCCTCTGAGTCACCTGGCTCTGCCAGTCCTGGAGGCTCCCCATAGACTGCACCATATGACAACGCCCTCAGTGATGAGCCTCAGTGACTGGGCCATGTTCTGCAGTATCTCGACAATGTCCACTTGCGTCTAGGATATGTCCCCCATAGCCTGGGACATGATGTAGAGGCCCTCAGCCATGGCTGACACAGACTGAACCATGTCTGCGGCATTACCACTTAAGGTGCGGTTGTTAAGTTCCAGGGGCGAAATTCTCCGCCCCCCACGACGGGTGGGAGAATAGCGGGAGGGCCTTCCCGACATTTTTCCCGCCCTCCCGCTATTCTCCCACCCCCCCCCGCCGAAGTCCCGACCCGAATCGCTGCCGCCGTTTTTTTACGGCCGGCAGCGATTCTCAGCTGTTGGATGGGCCGAAGTCCCAGCCCTTTCCGCCGTTTTCACGAACGGCAAACACACCTGGTCTTGCCGTTCGTAAAAACGGCGTCACCAACTCGCTTTTTATAACCATGGCACCGATTGGCATGGCAGTACCACGGCCGTGCCAAGGGTGCCATGGACCCGCGATCGGTGGGCACCGATCGCGGGCAGCGGGCCCGATGCCCGCGCACTACTTGTCCTTCCCCCGCCCCGCAGTATCCATTCGCGGGGCGGCTGAGGGGCAACCCGGCCCGCGCATGCGTGGGTTTCGCGCAAAAACGCGATGACGTCACCCGCGCATGCGCGGGTTGGAGTCTTCCAAACTGCGCATGCGCAGCTGACGTCATATGACGCGTCAGCCGGCGCTAACTCCGGTAAGCGGGCTTAACGATTTTCGTTAAGCCCGTCTTGCCGGAGCCTACGGCGTCGGGCTGCTAGCCCCGACCGGGGACCAGAATCGGTCCCCCGTCGGGAAGGGGCGCGCTGCCGTAAAACCCGCCCGGGTTTTACGGCAGCTTTACGATTTCTCCCGTTTTGGGAGAATCTCGCCCCAGGTTTTTCACTGCGGTTACCATCCTAATAGTGTTATCCATTTTGGCTGAAAAAATAGAAAGACAAATTATTATCTAAATGGAAAGCAGATTCAAGATGCGCCTGGGCAGAGGGATCTGGGTGTCTTTGTTCATGAATCACAGAAAGTCGGTATGCAGGTACACCATGTAATTAAAAAGGCAAATAGAAGTTAGCATGAATTGCAAAAGGAATGTAGTATAAAAGTAAGGAGGTGTTGTTGCAATTGTATACGGTGTTGGTGAGATCACATTTGGAGTATTGTGTCCAGTTTTGGTCTCCTTATTTGAGGAAGGATGTGTTGGAATTGGAGGCAGTTTAGAGGAGGTTAATTCCAGGGATGAAAGGTTGACGTATTGAAGAGAGATTAAACAGTTTGGGCTTAAATGCTCTGGAACTTAGAAGCGTGAGGGAGACCTAATCGAGGGGTATAAGATACTAAATGGGACTGATAAAGTAAATGTAGAGCAAATTTTCCCCCTTGTGGGGCAATCTAGAACGAGAGGTCATGGATATAGGTTGAGAGGCGGCGGATCCTGATGCTGCTCTCTGACTTCCCCCCACAAGTCCCGAAAGACATGCTGTTAGGTAATTTGGACATTCTGAATTCTCCCTCTGTGTATCCGAACAGGCGCCGGAATGTGGCGACTAGGGGCTTTTCACAGTAACAATATTGTAAGCCTACTTGTGACAATAAAAGATTATTATTATCAGGCAACATTGAATGTCAGGATTTCCATTATGTGATTGGTGGTTTTGGGGGGGGGGGGGGGGGGGGGGGGGTGGAGACAATTTGAATGGGAAATCGCACTGGCATAAACCACACTTTGGGACTCCTGCAGGACTTTCCACTCCTGCTGCTGATCCCGCCCCCATGAAAACGTAAGTGCACAATCCCCTCCCTTGCATTCTATAAACATTCCAGCCAAGCTAACACAATGCATTAACAGAAAGGATGCCTGCACTAGCCAGCGATGAACAAAGACAGAGCTATATGTGACACTTCATCTCCAATGTTGTGTTAATGGTTAGCTGCTCAAAGCACAATGGGTTTGAACAAGGGGCCTTGCTAGTTGACTGGCTCGACCTGAAACCACACTGTCACAAGAGCTGTTTGAAAATCTTTAAATACACAGCTTTTGAATTTCATCTTCAGTTGTGGTTTAATCTCCGAAGGGAACTTGATTCCAGGCTAACAGCTTGCCTTTGACCTCCATCTCCCTCCAAGTCTGATTTCATGGAACCATGACCCCATGAATAAGATTAAATACATTTAATACATGACAAATATTTCATAATGAGTTGTAGAAAATGCTTAATAATTTATATATTACTAGAACGATCATCAACTTTAAATAGTAAAAACAAAACAAATATTTGTAATTTGTACACAGACGCAGTGAATGACTCTCACAGTCAATGCTGTGTGCCATCAGCATGCACCTAACTTCACTTGCCCTGGCTGCACATGCGTCTCACTTTAGCCATACCGGTAGGAAAAAAAATTACACGGACAGAAATCAGCTGAATGTGTCAACCCTGCGCATGGGCAGCAGTCAACAAAATGTCTCATGAGCCACACTCAGAACCCAGATGAGCCGCATGTTGCCCCCGGGCAGTAGGTTGCCCACCACTGGCTTATAATATTTGGATTTCCCTATCTGCTGCTGAAGGTTAATTCCCCACTATTCAATGCAACAGTCAGAATTTTTCAAATCGATATAAATATGCCATAGGAAAGTTACCTAGACACAATGAACCAACTTGATTTTTTCTGCCTTTTTAAGGCAGCACGGTAGCACAGTGGTTAGCACAATTGCTTCACAGCTCCAGGGTCCCAGGTTCGATTCCCGGTTTGGGTCACTGTCTGTGCGGAGTCTGCATGTTCTCCCCGTGTGCGCGTGGGTTTCCTCCGGGTGCTCCGATTTCCTCCCACAGTCCAAAGATGTGCAGGTTAGGTGGATTGGCCATGCTAAATTGCCCTTAGTGTCCGAAATTGCCCTTAGTGTTGGGTGGGGTACTGAGTTATGGGGATAGGGTGGAGATGTGGGCTTGGGTAGGGTGATCTTTCCAAGAGCCGGTGCAGACTCGATGGGCTGAATGGCCTCCTTCTGCACTGTAAATTCTATGAAATTCTATGAAATTTGACTAGAACTTTCCCTTATGGAACACTGCATTGTGAACAGAGTGTAAAAGTTGGAAATTTGGTGCACAGGGGGAGAGAGGTGCTGCTTTTTGTTTTCAATATTCAGAGTGGTCTATGCATACAGTAAGCAGTCAAAATATTTTTGCATTGTTTTGGCACTGTGTGAAAGTTAGTGTGTCGCAAAAGAAAACTGACAACAAATTTAAAAATACCTATGAATGATAGCTAGATTAAGATTTGGCAGGACAGGTTCTGTGCCTGGATTGCAGGTTTGTGGGAGCTTAGGGATAATGAAACTGTCCAGAGTGAACACATTTACAGTGGATGCCTCTGTCTTTCATCTCTCTGCCTCAGAGCCATTGAGTTGGAGTGTAAGTCAGAGACATTCTGAAAGATGGGGATGGAGAAGTATCTGCACAGTTTACTCCAGACCTTTATCACATGTTGCGGAGAGGTTCAGGATCAGAATGGGGTTGGGGTGACCAAACATGTGCAGAGTAAGGGGAACATGGGTGTGATAGAGAATGAGTGAAGTGGTGGAAAGGAAGGCCCGTAATCAACCCGTCCCTCCACCCCAAGCAGCCGACATCTGACAGAAATCAAAGTGTGGTATCACAGGAAAGCAGATAAGTGGTTGATGGATATTTAACATTCTCCTTCGGGGAGCAGGGAGAACCAGACCTGCAGGAGACTTCTCTTCTTGGGAGCAGATAAGAGAGGGCAAGGCCTGGAGCCTTAGCTTACTTTTGGGGAGCAGAGTGAACCAGACATGACCTACTGAGGAGAGGGCTGAGTTAAAAAAAAATCAGTGATATCGCAGGAAACCCATAAGTTCATTGGCTGGTGAGAAATTGCTGTTCGGGAGTGTCTTTAAATGGCTGCAAATTAGAAAATTCATATTTCTTTAAAGAGATAACTACTTAGATTTAAGTAAGAAACACAGGCAAGAGGGAAGTTAAGTCAAGGCCAAATAAAATCAAGTGATACAAGTAAACTAAGGTAAAATAAGGTTAACGTAAGTGGAGTGAAGTTTAGGCATGGTAGGGCAGCTTGGTTATGTGGCAAGTGTGTCCTAGAGTATGGTAGATATCGTGGAATCTGTCGGTGGCCTAAATGACCACATATGCAGGAAGTATCTCCAGTTGCAGAAATCTGAGCTCCTGGTTTTGGAGCTGGTGCAGCGGCTGGAGTCACTGTGGCACATCGGTGAGGCTGACAGCTACGTGAATTAACATTAGGAGAGGTGGTGATCTGCAGCTTTGGAGCATGGAGGCAGAAACGGAATGGGTGACCACCAGGCAGTCCAACAGGACTTGGCAGGTAGTGCAGGAATCCCCTAGGCCCTGCTCACTAGTTAGTATTCCATTTTGGATACTGGTCTATTTGGATACTTTTCCATTTTGGTTCCTCAAAGGAGCGCAGTCAGAGACAAGTTTGTGGCACCATGGGTAGCTTAGCTGTACAAGAGGAGAGGAAGAAGAAAGGAAGAGCAGTAGTGATAGGGGGTTTATTAATAATAAGAATCTTTATTATTGCCACAAGTAGGCTTACATTGACACTGCAATGAGGTTACTGTGAAAAGTCCCTAGTCGCCACATTCCTGCGCCTGTTCCGGTGCACTGAAGGAGAATTCAGAATGTCCAAATTACCTAACAGCACATCTTTTGGGACTTGTGGGAGGAAACCAGAGCACCCGGAGGAACCAGGGAGAATGTGCAGACTCCATACAGACAGTGACCCAAGCCAGGAATCGAACCTGGGACCCTGGAGCTGTGAAGTGACAGTGCTAACCACTGTGCTACCTTGCCGCAGGCGGGTGTTTCTGTGGCAATAGATGTGACACCAGAATGGTATGTTGCCTCCCTGGTGCCAGGGTCAAGGATGTTATGGAGTGGCTGCAGCCTGCAGGCTATTCTTGTGGAGCAGGATGAACAGCCAGAGGTCATGGTTCACATTGCTACCAATGACTTAGGTAGGAAAGGAGACAAGGTCCTGAAAGCAGATTTTTAGGAGCTAGGAAGGGGGTTGAAAAGCAGGTCCTCTAAACCAGTAATCTCAGGATTACTCCCAGTCCCACATTTGAGTGAGCAGAACAATAGGACGACTGAGAATTGATCATCTGGCTGGAAAGCTGGTGCAGGAAGGAGGGCATATTCCTGAGGCATTGAGATTGGTCCTGGGGAAGGTAGGTGCGGTAATGCAGCCCCTTTACAGGAAAAGAGTAGAGCAACAATCGGAAATGGTCGGCTGAATCTTTCACTCCTGCCAGCAGGAGGAATCATTGTGAATAGGGCATCTTAATTTGGTGTGAATGAAAATAAGTTTCCCGTCAGCAGAAAATGTTTCGGATTTTGTTCTACCGACTTTCAAGGTGGGTGAAAGGTGGGTTGAGTGTCACACTGACCGATG